>NC_048218.1:10182769-10268099 GCF_002007445.2 Ailuropoda melanoleuca
GAGGAATGCAGCCCACCAGATCTGTTGCATGTCTCAATCTCCCACAAATAGGTTTTTAAGTTCAAACCCCCAAAAGCAGCTATCTATGTGGAGGGGGAACTTCAAACCTCACTGAATCATGTACCTAGTGTGCGTTTCATTGTATGTAAATCATACATCACTTTTTAAAAAGTAAAAATAAAGTCCTCTAACTTTATCCTGTGTCTTCCTCTAGCTGCCCATTTCTCAACTCCACTTCTGAGCAAAACCAAAACAGTCTATACTCCATTTTTAATTTCTCTCTTCTTAATTTCTCTTAAATTGCTTTTAAAAAGATCTTAGGACTCCATCACTTCTCTTGTTAAAAAAAAAATCACCAAATCACTGAATCCCAAGAATACTTATGAGAACTACCAGCAACCAGCAGAACACCTGACATAATTGACTACTTCCTGCCCCTTCAAACACTTTCATCATTTGGCTTCCAGACACATCATCCCCCCAAGCTATCCTTCTCAGTCACAGAGGCTTCCCTACTGTTCCCTGAACAGTACATTCTGCACATTCTGTACTTGCCATTCCTCTGNATCACCAAATCACTAAATCCCAAGAGTACTTATGTTATGAGAACTACCAGAACCAGCAAAACACCTGACATAATTGACTACTTCCTTCCCCTTCAAACACTTTCATCATTTGGCTTCCAGACACGTCATCCCCCCAAGCTATCCTTCTCAGTCACAGAGGCTTCCCTACTGTTCTGAACAGTACATTCTGCACATTCTGTACTTGCCATTCCTCTGCGTGTTAACACTATTCCTTGAGATATCTACACTGCTCACAAATTCATTTCTTTTATTTTCTACACAAATTCGGGCAAACAGGATAAACCAACAGGAGCTATTTTTGTTTGAAAACCAAAATGATCTAAAAAGACGAGTATAGGGTCCTATTCTCTTAGGTCCTTGTTTCATTGTTAGGAAGGCACAGAGGGGAAAGAGACGTCAGAACAACCAGAGAGATCAGAAGGACCTCCTTTAACGTGTGATTTAGTTACCTAATACTGTATGCATAATTAAGAAATGCTGCTTAATACTAAGCATGGAAACTTTCGGCAGAAAAGTAATGGAAAGTATGCTGGGCTTTGGGAATCCAGTAGAGCTCGTTGGAATCTCAAGTTTCCAGCTTATTAACTATGAGACTTTGGACAAGTTACTTCACTTCCCTGAGGCTCAGTTAACTCATTAGTAAACTAGGGTTGAGAACTTTACTTTTTCATTTTTAAATATTTTTTATTAATTTATTTGAAAGAGACAGAGAGATAGCATGCATGAGCAGGGGGAGGGGCAGAAGGAGAGGGAGAAGCAGACTCCCTGGGAGCAGATGTAGGACTCAATCCCAGGACCCTGAGATCATGATCTGAGCCAAAGGCAGACACTTAACCGACTGAACCACCCAGGCTCCCGGGTTGAGGACTTTAAAGTGCTTAGCATAAGCCATGCCACTAAACCATGTCTGGCACCTCCTGAGTGCCCCGTACACTGAAGCTTCTGTTATCACAGCCCAGGCTGGGGGGCGGGAAGTGTGCCCCAAATCAGGCCTGATGTTGCTGACCTCATCTCCTTTTCACTGTCTGGGGGAAATTCTTGCTGCTTTCTATCACCAGGACATAATGAGAGTAGACACATCTAAAGATACTTTGATCAAAGGAACTTTGTTCTCTGGCATTTCTTTTAAGACCATCTGTGACAGGTCAGGCAGCTAATGATAATAAGTTTTGTCTGGTGGGGTGGACAGGGAGGTTGGTGAGCAGAGCCAGGACTCTTCAAGAGCAAACACGTGTTGCGCTTATGTGAAAAGAACAGGTCACGAGACACAGCAATCCTGCGTGTGTGGACAAGTCCTCTGGAAGAGATTTCATGATGTTGGTGGCACTGCTTTACCTTCACCAACAACTGCATCCCCACTCCCTCTCCACGGGCATGGTGACTCCCTAGTAGGTAGTGTGTTGGAATGGTCTGTCCCAAAATGAACCCCGAAGTAAACAGGCAAATGGAGCTGGATGCCCCGTGGATCCTTCCTTGTCTACCCAAGGAAGATCCAAGCCCAACTGGGTTGAAGGAGCCGCACCTGGCCAGTCGGAGAGGGGGGGCGGTGCTCAGTTGCCTACCCAGGAGGTACACGCTCCATCCATTTGTGATTGTTTTATATACACAAACCATTGGTACACACTTGACTTCATTCAGTGTAGACAATCAGCCTGTACATAGGCAGGGCAGTAATCATTAAGCTTATTTATCAATGAAGACAAGTCCAGGCAGTAACTGACTCACCTAGGGGCATGCACACCTGGAGTGACAGGAAGGCTGGAACCAGAATCCACCACATCTTCTTATCAAGGAGCCCTCACACCTTTCTCTGCCTGGCTTCATGGGTTGGTTAGGATTAGGTCAAGCTGTGAGTAGTGGAGACCCAACCACAGAGTTAAGAAGGTACCCCACCTCCTTCATCAAAAATCAAGAAGTGCCAAGGGGGCAATTCAAGGCTAATATGATGGATCCCTGGTCATCAAGAATCCGGAGTCTTTTTACTCCACTGTCCTAACCTGGATCAGTCCTCATTGCCCCAAATGGCTGCTGAACAAACCATTGCATTAGCACTCTGGGCAGCAAAGAAGGAGAAAGGGAGGAAGAAGAGTTCATCTCTTCCCTTTTTAAGGGGTCTTCCCGGAAGTCCCACACAACACTTCTACTTAAATCTGATTGGCAAGACTTAGTTGCAAGGGAAGCTGGGAAATGTAGTCTTTTATTTGGGGAGGCAATGTAGGCAGCTAAACTCAGGATTCTGTTACTAGGGAGAAGAGGAGGAGGAACACTGAGGTAGGCCACTGGCAGCCTCGGGCCGTATTCCCTGCTCCCTTTCCTTTTGGTGTGACAGTCATCTGCTCATCAATGTTCCAGTACCTTCTATGTGTGGTGGAAGAGGGATACCAAAGAAAATAAGCTCGGGCCCTCGAGGCAGTCAGAGTCTGATGGTGGGGGTACCTCTCAGTCAGTGAGATGTTAGAGGTTTGGGGAGTGGGGGCTCTGAGTCTAGGGCCTGGAGAGAGTTACAGAAGATGGCGCAGGGACCAGAGGAAGCATGGGGATCTCATCACAGGGAGAGAAGGCCAAGCCAGGCAGGAGTTTGAACGAGTGTGCTGAATCTACCCACCTCACCCTCAGGCAGGGGGTGTGTGAGTGAGTGTGTGTGTGTGAGAAATGAGTGTGTGACCATGGCTGTGACCATGTGAGAATTGTGAGTACAAGTGTGAGGTTGTGTCTGAGAGAGGTGTGTGTGTATGAGATGTGTGTGTGACCATGAGTGTATGTCATGTGAGAGTTGTGTGTGTGACTGTGTGAGAGCTGTATGTGTGTGAGGTGGGAGAGTGTGACCATAGGAGAATTTTGTGTGTGTGAACTTATGTGTAGGAGTGTTGTGTGTGTGAGAGACGTGTGCGGGTGTGTGAGAGAGACTCTTTGTGAGTGTGTAAAATGGCGTGAGAGTTGTGTGTGTGAGACCATGTTAGAGTTGTGTGTGTGACCATGAGTGTAGGCGGTGTGAGAGCTGCACGTGTGACTGTGTGAGAGTTGGGAGTCTGCGAATTTTGTGTGTGTGAGAGATGTGTGAGAGACTGTGAGTGTGTGAGACGGTGTGAGAGTTGTGTGTATGAGATCTTGTGAGAGTTGTGTGAGTGTATGTGTGAAATGTGAGTGTGTGTGAGAGTGTGTGTGAGGCGTGGCGTGTGAACATGGGGTGCGTGTGTTGGGTGGAAGGGGACGGAATGACAGGAAGATTGGGCGTGAGGCAGGGCCCGGACGGAAGAGGACAGAAGGCTCTGGGCTCTCCGCACGCAGAGGAAGGAAAACGCTGGGGGACCAGCAGGAAGACACCTTCCTGTTTTAGGGTGTGGAGGCATCACTTGTCCCACCGAGGGGACAAAACCGTGCGTGTGACTTTTCAGGCCTGACTGCAGGCAATTGCAAGGCTCTACCCCTCAGGCCCCACGGGGGGAGCTGCCCTCCCCACACCGGGCGTGGTGACAGCCGGGGCCCTGTGATCTCTGACAGGTCACACATCTGCACCCTCAGCTTGGCACCTTCATTCCTGGGCTCCTTGGCCTGGGTTTTCAGGCTCCTCTGCCGAGACGTCTGTGAGGAAGGGGAAGGTTTGGGGACACTTTGCCCCTCTGACTCGGTCCCCAGTACTTCTTCACTCCTAGGCCCTCCTCCTTGCCTCCCACCCCACACCCTAGGGTCCCTAAAACTGCCAGAGCTTTTTGTTCAGTGAGTGCAGCAGCTCCCGGTCTGTGCAGATCCACTGACACCTGACCGGGGCTCGAGGGGGACAATGGAACAGGGCGAGCTGGCCCTTCCTCAGGTTTAGACTCTCACTTGTGCCATCTCGTATCCTCAGAGTAAGTGGTTAAAGTCCTAACTCTTCCATTTTGGGCTTGTTGCTCAGGTCAGCTACTGTGACACCTGACAGCTCAGCTCTCTCCCAGCTCGGCTGAGCTGCTGACACCCACAAGCACCTAGAAGCAGGGAGACACCGCAGAGGTCACAGGGGTTGAGCAGGGAGGAAGGTGCCTCCGTCCGAGGGGAGAAGCAGAGGCAGACAGGATTGCAGAGCCCGGTCCCCTCGCAGCTCTGGTCAAGCCACAGTGGCTTCCCCACTGCCCCCAGCAGCCCTCCCACACTGGGAACAGAAAGCCTTGTGCCAAGCCACAGGGGAAACTAAGATCGCCAGCATAGGTTCCAGGGCTTTCAGGGCCTGGTTCCCAGATGGCCCGCGGGTCCCTCCCACTTCCTCCTGCAGCTGGTCCCCCTTCCTCTGTGTCTCCTTCAGCCTTGATCACGCTCGGGCTTCCTCCTTCTGGAAAAACCTTTCCTTCAATGCTGCCTTCCCCCACCGCTACCGAGGTCTCTCTCCCCTCCTGGGAGGTATGCAGCCTGCGGCAAAGTTGGGACTCACAGGACACGTCTTTCACGGTTTTCAAGTTATCTGCTCTCTGTGTTTTCAGGTGAAGTACGTGCAAATTTAATCTACTCGGGCAAATTGTGAATCTGGAGAAAAGCACAATCAATACATTAGAGAGTGTCCCAATCATCTGGAAACACAAGGAAAATACTGAGCCAATGACTTGAAAACTCACCGGTTATTCGTAACTAACACATTGGGCAGAAATGTTTCCATCCTGGCTTTGCAGACACCACACGCACACACATACACACACAGACACACACACACACACAGAGACACACACACACGTGCTTGAAATAATAATGCACCGTTTCTATTCCCTCGCACCCTCCCATCTCAGCCACTCACCACAGCCTGGCCTCTGTCCCCATCATGCCACTCACGCCCACCACCTTGCACCCTGGCTGACCCACAACCACATGCAGACCCAGAACTCCTGCCTGCCTCTCCTTCCCACACACACGGGAGTGAAAGGGACAGGCCCCGGGGGCTGATCTACCGGGCTTAGCCGCTGTCTCTGGCCAGCGCGGGGCCTGACACGGGGCTATTAACCTCTCTGTGCCTCCGTTTGCTTATTTGAGCAGGGGATGACGACAGCTGGCGCAGGTGCTGGAAGGGAAGCCCGTGGGAGAGCCAGGGCTGAACGAGGAGTCTCGCTACCTCGCTGTCTCCAGACCTTCATCCTCCTGGAGGCTCTTTCCCTGACTGGGCTTCCACGGCTCATCTCCCTTTGTCTGTTGAAAGCTCAAAAGAAGGTCCAAGGACCCCCTCCTTGGGATCCCCGAGGGTGTTCCCAGCATAGATTCCTGTGGTGGGTCTGGAGTCTCGCCCAGGAATCTGCGTGTTACACGCTGCTCGCGTCTGCTCACGTTGGCGAACCCATCCTGAGTTCTCTTCTCCCTACAGACGTTCTCCATCATCCCCGGGCTTCACCCTGACACACAGGCGACAAGGAGCATCCACGAATGAGGTCAGGTGAGACACTGCTGTCAAGGCCCAGAGATCTGGAAATCGTCCGACTGAGTCATTTAGACAGCTGTGTTTCCCTAGAGATGATCATTTGGACGCTGTCCCGGGAGAGGTGACCCTTTCTAAAGCACTTTTTGTCTTAACTATTCGGTTCCTGAGATACATTCTGTGTGTCTCTGCCTCGGGAGGCAGAGTACGTGAACACAGCTGAACCTTTGCTTAGAGACGACGGTCATCACTGTGATCGTAACGTCCTAGTGTGCGGTGTTCCCGGTGTGGGGCCGTGGCGATTGATCACACGGAGAGTTCTCAGAGGGTCGGTCGGCTTCGTAAAGACCACCGCTCTTGCTCTAAGGTATTTCGATATGTTGTAGGCTTGAAACCAATAAAATGGTGTTGAAGCATGTCTCATAAGACTAAAGAAGATCGGGGTGAGGGGGTCCTGGGGCTCCCCTATAGGTAGAGAACACAGATTTCCGCTTACGCTCTCCGAAACATCTCTCACCTACGCAGGGGCGGCCCCCTTCTTAGGGATTGGCGCACGATTGGGGTCCCGAGAGGGGCTGGCTAGCTGCAGCCCACAAAGGGTCCCGGCTGTGGGCTTGACCAATCTCTCTACCCACCTGCATTTGCCCAAGCATGCATCCAACCAACCAACCAATGAATCTCTCAAACTATGAATCTACTGACTTCAGCCTCATGGAGTGGGACGGTTGTCATAACATCGGGGGTGTCACTCATCTCCCCCTAGTGGCAGAAGACAGTAAGAAAGGTAGCGGGCAGCGGGGGGCGGGGGGAGGGGGCACAACACTGTACAAAAAACCCATGGGTGTGGCCAGTGGTTTAAGTTCAATCCTTAGGTCACCCTCTACCAAATTTTCCAAGATGCCCCCATGTTCCACAAATTCCAAAGCCGAGTTTTAAGTCCCAAAACTGAGTTTTAAGTTCCCCTAGAAAAGCACCTGTGTTTAAAATGTGACCATCTACTGCTTAGGCATACTCAGATTCTCCAGGAAAAGCCAGCAGCCCCCGTCCCTGGATTTCTGAGGCGCACAGCAGAGAGTGCAGTGGAGGGAAGGTGCCCAGAGGGACTGAATGTGATGCCGGGTGGCCGCCAGGCGTGCCGGGAGCCAGGGATGCCCTGGACCTGTTGACCAGAAGTCTTACCGACTGACATGAAGTTGATTAACACATATTTCATATATATATATTATATAATGTATTTTTAAAGTAAGCTAGAGAAAAAACCGTTAAGAAAACCATAAGGAAAGTACATAACAGTACAGTGCTGTACTGTATCTATTGGAAGAAACCTGCTTATAAGTGGAGCCCTGCAGTTCAAACCCATGGGGTTCAAGGGTCAATTGTACACTCATGCAAATTTTCCACGTGGCCACCAGCAAAGGGGCCAAACCAAACACTGCACCCTATGTATGGCTTTGGTTCCTGCTTCCTCACCCCTCATCCACTCTGGTAACGAGAAGGGAGACAACAGGAATCTTTTAATAGAGATCTCGGTCTGTTACGTGCTGAGTCAAAAAAATCTTAGTATCACTTCTCTCAAATTTGGAAGTCTCCTTGGCTCAGCTCCCCCCTTCATCTCTTACCAGCAAATCCCAACAAGCAAACTGGGGGAGAGGACAGCACACCGGCTCTTCTCACTCTTTCACGACAGGGCTCAGTGATGTGAGTTCTTCTGAGACTCCCACCCAGTGTGGCCAGTGGGTCTCACCCTGTAGCTCTCCCCACAAGGACCCTCCTGGGTCAGCAGAGGCACCAATGCTCCCTGGGCAAGCGAGCATGCAGCTTCCCTCCACCCCAACAATGAAAACATGGCGGAAGGTGAGCAAGAGAAGAGCAGTGTGGGGGAGGGCAGCTGAGGAGAGGGACGGAGGGCTGGGGGGATGGGCAAGCCTTCCACCCCTACAGCAGATGCCACTTCTCCGGCGGCCCAGTCCTGTGTCAAGAGCACAGGTGACGGGCACCCAGAGCTAAGGCAGGGTGGGAGGGGTGCGGGCTTGCAGAACTCCCTCCCCTCACAACATGGCGGGTGTGTGTGTGAGACCAAAAGACTTTGGCTTATTCCAGAGACAGAGACACCCTTTTTTACAAAGGTATTTTATTTTAGTAAACAAAATACGGGCTCTTTTAAGAGCATAAAAAGTTCATATAATTTTAAGTTAACCCTACAGGTTGGGAGTTCATCCTCTGACACATCATTCCATAATTGTCTCCTCTTTCTTCTCAGCGGGAATCCACTCAGGCTGACATTTAAATTGCAAATTCTAGAAAGGAAGACCAAAAGGACAAGTATGAAGTATCTGAATGTTTTACTTGCTTGGCATTAACCTTCATGCTCAGCCATTTCAACTTAACAAACAGAAACCACTGAAGTCTATCTATTAAAGACTGTACTTTCAACCTTACAATTTTCTGCCCATCTAAAAGTCCCCCTTGGTTAAAACCGGGCTCGAGGCTGGAGGGAAAATGAAGTGTTAGTCCTGCTGCCACCCTCCCCCCTTCCATGGAGGTGTCTGTGGATGCCTGTGGGAGGGGAGAAGCATTTATGACCCACACCCGATCTTTCCTTCCTCTTCTCGGTCTAACACACAAAATGAGGACTCTGCCTGGGACAGAAATTCAACCTACAACATTTCAAAGAGAACAGCCTTCCCTTGCCCGTTTTAATTCTGCAATGCTCCCCTCTTTGCTCACCCTTGTGCCAATGCCTGAGTTTCAGTCAGGAACACACCTTTTCCAAAAAAAGTAAGGGTCCCTGACAGGAACTTCTTTGGCCTGGCAGAAGCCTACACAGCCTGCCAAAGACTGGCGTGGTGGTGTGGTGGGCAGTGCCATGGCGGGCGGTGGCACATGGCCTGGTGGGCAATGCCAGGAGGAGGGGGGGTTCTGGGCCTGGGGTGAGGGCCAGACAGCTGCAGTGCTCCTCACAGCACACTTCCCTGCGTTCGGAAAGAGGACGGGTCAGGGTGAGGCCCGGGGGCACAGGTCTGACCTGGGTTCAGTGCTGACTCTGCTCTTCACCAGAGAGAGCGTCAGCCCTTTCTCCACCTGAACAGGCGTCACGGAGCCGTCAGAAGGGGGTAACGCCACAGTCTAAGAAATGCTGAGCAAAATGCTAACACACACAACGGTCACTCAGGAGAAGTGTTGCTAAGATTCCCAGTAGGTGTGCCGTTACCCTCCACAGCTCTAAAAACCCTCTAGGGGGATCCACCTGACAGAAGCGGGCATCTCAGGGCGCAGAGGGGTTTTGGAGATCGCTAGCCCAGAGCTTCCTAGAGCGACGGCAGACGGGGCTGCGTCAGAGTCCCCCAGCATCAGACGTCCGCACCCAACCACAGACTTCGCGGAATCCCTCAGGGCCTGGGGCCTGGAAATCTGCACTCCTACCAATTCCGATCATTAGCCAAGTTTGGGGACCACTGATCTAGAAACCCCTGCCACCGCACTTGAATCCTCTTATTTTTAGAGAAGCACAGAATTCAACCTGATCCATGAGGAAATTAGATCAGCGCGCGAGAATGACCGTCCTATGCTCAATCTGTAATGGGGGTTTGATAACAACCTCGCAAACATGTTCTGGGCACCCGTGTGTGCTCTGTGATCGGCCCGGGGCTACAACGGTGAGTAAGACTTGGTGCCTGGTGAAAAGGTTGTTGGGAAGGGCCCTCTGGGACTAACCGGCAAGGGCCGAGGGGCACGAAAGTCTATCACAGTCAAGGAATGACCTGCGGACTGTGGAGAGTGGGCACTAGAGGGGACAGATGGGACCTGGGTGAAGGACACATCGGGAAGGGATTTTTATGCCATTCCTAGGAGTCAGACCCTGAGCAGGGAGCCTGATCCAGGGCTCGATCCCAGAACCCTGAGATCATGACCTGAGCCGAAGGCAGGCGCTTAACCCGCTGAGCCACCCAGGCACCCCCAATACAGCAGGGTTTCTTAATCTTAGGTGCGGGCACAGGTTTCAAAAGACCTGTGACCCCACCTCCTTCCCACCCGTCTGCAATTTTATGTACAATTGTGGGTGTGTCTAATACGTATGCTTCTGCTGGGAGAAGGCCCACAGCCTTCATGAAATTCTCAGGAGTCCTGTGACCCGAGACCGGTTAAGCACCGCGGCCCCGGAAAAGGGAGCAGCGCCGCAAGCCTCGGGCAGAGGTGTGAACAACGAGTTGTGCGCCCTGGCTCGTCTGCACCCAGGGCACAGGGTCAGGGTGTGCACACCCCGTCTTCTACAGACGCTCCGCATCAGACAACAGGTGGGTCCAAGGGATGAGGCCTTCTCCACCTGCCACGTGTGTGGACCGGCCCGCCCCAGCTCACTGGACATCCCACATGTGCAAAGTCCCAGTACCTCTGATTCCCCTTTAGTTCTCTTTCTTCTCTGACTGCTTCTTTTTCTCAGCTTCCAGCTTCTGCTGTTTTGCTTCCAACCTTTTCCTTTGGTATATTTTGACTCCGGCAAATGCCAGGCAGAGAATTAAGGTTTTGGCTGCCAAGATATACAGTAGCAGGGGCACGTGTTCAAGGACCTGAAAGAAGAAAGCAAGCATTCTAAATGTTCCGTGATTGGTAACAAAGGTTTCTTTCATGTTCCTTCATTTAACAAACCTTTACCGTCTACCTCTTATGTACAGGCACTAGGTTGCAGGGGCCACATGGGTGACCAGGACAGACAAGGTCCCCGGCCCCACGCCAGCGAGTCGAGGTTTACCTCTGCCCTCCATCACTCCCCCACTGCTGGCTTCACAAGAGAACCACCTGTGGACTGGGGATGTAACTCTGGTCTCTCACAACCGGACCACGCACTTTGCCAGTCCCCCAGACCCTCTGCTTCTGAGATGGCTCCATGGTCCAGCGAAAGGAGCCGGAGCCAGGGGGCCTGGGTGACAGCTCGGCTCTGCCCGACTGACCACGCAACTGGGGTCAGTCATGTGACTTTCTGAGCTTCTGCCTCTTCCAGGGAGGCTGGACCAAACCTTACTCCCTGGATTCTCCAACTTTGGCATGCTACAATTTCCTCTTGGTTGTGGCTGCTCGTTAGCACTGGCACTTGAAGGTGAAATAAATATAAAAAGACAATTTCAAAACACGAGGGGTGCTTGGGTGGCTCAGTCGGTTAGGCATCTGACTCTCGATCTCAGCTCAGGTGTTGATCTCAGGGTCGCAAGTTCAAGCCCCGTGTTGGGCTCCACACTGGAGGTGGAGCCTGCTTAAAAAAAAAAATTCAGAATGCGAACGCTTAGCTACTTACTAACTGTTCCTATAATTTCCTGTTAGAGGGCAGCTTTAACCCATGGGCTAAAATGATACCTGGGGAATAACCATGGATTTGAATTCCTCTCTGTACGAGCAGGTAGAATATTACGATAGCCTCCGTAGCACAACAGCATCTCAGGGCAAATCCGATACTTGTTTTATAAACTTGATTAATATGACCTGAATAATAATTATGAGCTTTTTCTGTGATTAAAAATTCCTTCCCAAATAAAGGTATGCTTTTTTTGAGTGATCACCATTCTAGAGGACTAGGTAGGATTTATTCCCACGAAATCATTAAATTGCCAAACATCACTTATTATATGCAATTCCTAGACAATGAGCTTCTACCATGGGAAGAACATTTGTCTCTCCTTGTAACAGTTTCACTCAACCGGTCAGAGAAAACTTTGGTTGGGAACAACATGCTCACAGAGCTGGAGGCCTGGGGGAGATTTCACAGATGACTTAGTCCACCACGGTGTTTCACAAACAAGGAGAGTGAAGCTCCTGGTGGGCGGAGGAGAGGCCAACCCACGTCACACAGCGAATTCACAAGGACGCCAGATTCAGACTGAAACGTTCTAACCTCTACGCTAGTCTTCTTTCCACTGCGTCCTGATTTCCAACGAAATGGAATTAATGAAATCATAAATTACATACATATGTGCTCGTACAATTTTATTAGAATTCTTGATGACTCAGACCTAGACGGAGATTTCACACGCGGAAGGTGGAGCATCGGTTAGGCCTACTGGGAGCTTACTGTGCACTCACTGACTCCCTCACATTTTCCCCTGGAACCTCATCGGATCCCCAGGGGGCAGGCAGACTGTCCTAATTTGTGGCTGAGCACGTGTGAAGTCTGGAAAGGTTAGGTCTGACCAAGTTCTCGGGCCTCTCCAAAGCCTCAACTCTCTTCATCGTTACACGAGGCTGTAATATATACCAGGTTCTGCCCAACCCTCCCAGTTTTACAGCTAAGTTATACAAATAAATGATGCCTTGGCTACTGAATTTACCAAAGGCAACTGGAATTACTGCCTCTGAAATTACTCAGCTGGTTACTTAGGGATATTTGAGGAAAACTGCCATGTGATACAGTGGGAATATACCAGATAGCAAAAGGAGGAACCCAAATATTTAAATTGCTTGAATTTAACTAAAACACTTAAGAACATAAGAACACTGAGTAACTGGATAATAGTTTTCAACCGCAAAGTCATTTTAACAGGAAAGAATAAATACAACATACCCACTTCAGAAAGATCACTCCAGCGAGAGCATCAAAGACTAAAAAAAATGCAGCAGTGAAACTTTTTCTCCTGACAAATATAAGCAGCTTAGGACACAGATCTTCCAGGGCGCCTGGGTGGCTCGGTCAGTTACGTGTCTGCCTTCGGCTCAGGTCATGATCCCAGGGTCCTGGACCGAGCCGCACGTGGGGCTCCCTGCTCAGTGGGGAGCCTGCTTCTCCCTCTCCATTTGCGCTCAGGCTCTCTCTCTCTCTCACTCTCCCTCAAATAAATAATAAATAAATAAAATCTTATAAAAAAAAAAAGAACACAGATCTGCCTCACTCAGACTTACAGCTAACCTCTGTGACATCCCCCAAATAATCCCCTAATTCATCTATTTTTTTGAAAGATTTTTATTTGAGAGAGAGAGCACGCAAACTCGTGAGCATGCGCGGGGGCAGAGGGAGCAGGAGAAGCGGACTCCCCGCAGAGCAGGGAGCCCCACGCAGGGCTCCATCCCAGGACCCTGGGATCATGACCTGAGCTGAAGGCAGATGTTTAACCAACTGAGCCAGCCAGGCACCCCTAATTCATCTATTTTCTTGAAGGTTCTCAGTCACAATGAGGCTTGACTCCATGTTTACAAACCAGCTATGAAAGAAAAAAATGTTAAATGTTCTTTTACCTATCTCCTTGGAGGCAAAAATCAACAGTTTAGAGGTGGGAACCCCATTTTAGGTTCACAAGGTTGATCTCGGGCAACTGAGCACTAATCCCCATGGGAAAAGTTGCTCTTCCAGTTCTCTCCATCTCTAGGGCTGGGCCTGTGGGTCCACATCACAGCCCACGGTCCCTGTGATGTGACAGGACACGGCTTTAGCAGGTACAGGAAAGGCGATCTCAACCGGAAGTTAGAAAATGCCCCAAATTGGTAATACATCGACACATGGACAGAGGTAAGTGGTTTCCAGATTTATTCTCTTCTTAAAGGTAGTGCACACAGGAGGCGGCAAGAGGCCAGAGGCAGAAGTTTCGGGACTGGGAGAGGGCAGAGCAGTGGCAGCAGAGGTCGGGGACACAACACAGGCTTCAAGCAAAGGGTTTCAGGGCTCCATTCCTGCCCCTCTAGGGTACCAAGCTTCAGTTGTGCTAGATTTCTAACAAACCCCTCATTTTAACTCTCAAAACAAACCAACCTTCAAGGAGATAAATGAAAAAAATATTGTGGGGGTGGATGAGAGCTATACCAATTTTTAAAATAAATCCCCAATAACTGTGTCATGAGAATGGCTGATTTTTTCCACAGGGGTCACACTCTGTTGCTAATGCACGATGTTGACTGTCACGGCCGGCCACAGGCCCCCCAGGCCAGAAAGGGAAGGCCGCAGGACGTACAGGGCATACGGGAGCCTCCCGCCTACCAGAGCTCTGTGCAGTCAGGGCGCAAGGAGAGGCCACTTCTTTCTGACAGGACACGGAAGGGCCCCCTTTTAAACATGAGGTTGCTCCCCGGCAGCCACAGAGCTGTGTGTCTGCTCAAAGTTGGAAAGGGGTGGGCAGATTTTGTCCCTGACATCAGAAAGAACTCTTTTTGTCACAAGCAGGAGTGGCCTGGGTGCTCAAACGGGCTGTCCGTCAGTCCATGATTAAAAACCTTCTCTGTGGGGCTCTGGCTGGCTCCTGTGACTCTTGATCCCAGGGCCGTGAGTTCGAGCCCCATTCTGGGAGTAGAGATCACTTATAAAAATAAAATCTTTAGGGGCACCTGGGGGGCTCAGTCAGTTAAGCATCTGACTCTTGATTTAGGCTCAGGCTGTGATCTCAGGGTCGTGGGATCGAGCCCCAAGTCGGGCTCTGCACTGGGTGTGGAGCCTGCTTGGGATTCTCTCTCTCTGCCTCTCCCTCTGCCCGCCCCCGCCCACATGCGCACTCTCTCTCTCTCTACAAAAAAGGAAACTTAAAAAAAATAATAAATCAATAAAATAAAAACTTTCTCTGTGCCCTGCCTTAGACCCATGTTAACCCCAGACCTAAGTGATCAGAAACTCTGGGGTGGGCCCACAATCTGTGTTTTAACAAGTCCTCAGGTGGTTCTGATGCACCCTGAGGTGTGAGAGCCATGCCTTGGAGCAATAGGCATGAGGCTCTGAGCTTTGCTGAAACGGCCTTTCACGCCAGTTACTGCGTTTCATCCCCACTGACTGTGGCCACCACGGAGAGGACAAGCCCTCCCCTAAATATCACCCCACACCGCTTTCTGCTTCTTCCCCTTATATCCCCTCACTGCCTCGTCTTTCCTTCCCAGCCTTTCCACTGTGAGCTCTGGAACCCCAATATATGCTAAACAAACACTCCTACATTTTCAACCCCTTCAAGAAACCTTCATTCTGCCTCTTAACTTCAACCAGGCTCGTCCTGGAGAATAGTCCCCACAGTCTTCCTGCATGGCCTCCAAACCCCTACCCAAAGGAGCTGGGGAAGGAGAGGGGTTCTCTATCTCCCAGCTCCCTGGTTCTGCTTCCAGAGCTTTCCAGTAATCCTTGCTATGGAAAGCTGGTGGATGTTTTGAACAAGGAAATGTTCATAATTGAAAAAAATACAAACAATGAGATTGTAAGTTTGAAAATACACACACGACACTTACACATACATAAAAAAGACTGGAAAAAAACACACCGAAATTGTTAATAGTAGCCATCTCTGGAGGGTGAGACAACCCGATTTTTACTGGATTTTATACTTTTAAAGAATCTACAGTAAAATATATTTTAGTGGCTGCTCTCTTAACCAACCTTTACCGCACCCCACGTACTTCAGGAATTTAACGTGATGACTCTCTTCCCTTTCCCTCTGCGAGACCTCTTGACGGCCGCCCGCAGCCCACTGAATGCCCACAGCTCACAGGCTACCGTCTGATCGCCCCTGGACCCGCGCTCCCGAGGTGAGTCTGCAGTCCAGAGGACAGCTGTGTTTATTTCCCAACCAGCTGTAGCTGTACCTGAGGTTATAATGGATAATTTATCTAAACATAAGACTTATGAAATATAGCTACGTTATATAAGGAAAAAACTGTTTCCACGAAAACTAAATTGAATGCTTTCAATGCACTTTCAAATTTAGGTTGAAAAAAAAAGTGCTGTTGGCAACACAGATGTAAAAGATTAGGGAAGAAGAACATAAAAATCTGGAAATATCTTGTATGTAGAATGTTTCCTAAAATATTAACCCACTTTAAAGAGACCAAAATGTGAAACCGTAGGTAGAACTTTCAAGGCATGATTTTTTCAAGAAGAGTGAGGCAGATCCGAAGTCTGTCTACCCACTCAAAGAAAGGGCCTAGCATTCCTCCAAAAGTCTGGGGAATAAATGTACTTTTATAAGTTTTAACTTAAAATAGAATATTAAGTATTATTAGGATTCCTGCTTTAATCCGCTTTTTTTCTTTTTAATCAACCTACGTCTATAGCACTGCTGTTCTGAATTTTTACAATGAGGAGAAAGACAAAACCCAAGCCATAATGCTGAAAACTATTTTTACCTTCCAGTTCATGTTGGGCCAATGGCGAATTCCCTCTGGGTCAACGCAGGCCCACTCAGACAAGCATATGAGGAGGGGAGCTGGAAGGGCTGTTCTGTTCTGGTGCTGTTCTGATGGGGAAGAGAAAAAATGGGTCACTCTGGTTTTCTGGAGCACATCACCTTAGGAAGACCTCTGATGGAGAGAGAGGGCACATGAGCAAAGACAGCGAGGGCTACAGAGAGGAAGGGTCACTGTCCCCAACATGGTGACCCAGAGCCTGGTGGAAAGCAGATGGCCTGGCTTAGGGCTGACACGGGCTTGGGTCTTGGGGAGAAGAAACATCTCCCCGGCTGCTCTTTGCAGGGGGGTGGGAGCACAGCCCGGAGCAGAGGGAGCAGTGCTGCTCCTAAGGGGACATGGGCTCCCATCCCTTTCATCTGTGGACATAAAGGCACAAATCCAAAATCTACTTCCCCACTCCCCTCCTGCCCCGAGTAAGAGCTGGTCTGCGGAGGAGTGTCTTTCTGTGTTTCAGGTCCTCTGAGTGTTAATGAAGCAAATCTTGGTTCTTAAAAAATATCTGGAGGGGAATAAATGATAGGGAGAAAAATTGTCCTTTGAAAGCAATTCCCATCTAGAATTTCATCTCAACTGTGAGGGAGCCCGAGGGGAATGTGAAGCAGGGAGTGACAGGTCAGGGGCATAGCCGGAGCACAGCATTTGCTCCCAGGCCTTGTACATCACTATTTTTAGAACATGCACATACCCCAAGAGTCAGAAGACTTGAGCTCTGGAGGAAGAACGTACGCACGCTGGTAAGTGACTTCCCTCTCGGGGCCTTGGTCCCATCTGTAAAGGAAGAAAGGGCGTGGCAACTGGAGGGGCTCTAGGGCCCTGATTATTTTTCTGACATTGGGCAACTTACAGCATAATCACAGCTTCACTTCACCACGCTTGGCAGCACACAGGTACTCACACGGACTTCACACTGGCCTCAGGAGGCTGCGGTTACCGTTCCATTGCACAGACGAGGAAACAAAGCTTATGTAACGTGTCCAGCGTCACACAGGGACTGGGATTTGAACCCATCCGGTGTGGCTCCAGAGCCCTATCTTTTTTTTTTTTCCTTTTTAAAGATTTTACTTATTTATTTGACAGAGAGAAGGACAGCCAGCGAGAGAGGGAACACAAGCAGGGGGAGTGGGAGAGGAAGAAGCAGGCTCCCAGCGGAGGAGCCTGATGTGGGGCTCGATCCCAGGACTCTGGGATCACACCCTGAGCCAAAGGCAGACGCACGTAGCCTTTAATGACTGAGCCACGCAGGCGCCCCCCTGATGCAGGCAGAAAGCTCTGCATTCAAAAATCCTGCAGAGCCTTGTCTATACACGTACTTAGAATTAGGAAAAGCACAAGAAAATGCCACAGGCCTTTAGAATGGGGATAATAAAATGAACTTTGGGGAAAAATGTTTTAGTAAAAGTTTTACTTACAAAAACATCTAAATATAGAAAATTCATACCTCATCTATTCAAGGTCATAGTATCTGGAAAACAGGCTGGTGGTTGGCACAAGATAACCAGGTTTTCCCCATGACTTCTTTCAAAGCCAGATAAGTTAACGATAGGAACGTACACCATAAATCTGTTTAAATGGGATGACGGTGATTGAAGGTGCTCGTTTTCTTCATGGATAAATGGCCTGTTTGTCTCTAAGTAGCAGAAGATTCTGACTTGCACTGATGAAATATGGTCCTACCATGTTATAGCCTATTGCTAGAATTTTCACTTTCAGGAATCTCGGATTGTCTGAGAGATTAGCCATATTGTAACTCACAATGTTTAAGGTTAAGTAAATTTTATTTTTACAACTCTTGCTCTAATTGAGTTCTGTACAAATAAAGTAGGTGAGTTTGGCTGTTTCTAATTTTCTGAGGTCCTGTTAATGTAATTAACATATTAATTACATGAATTAAGAATTAATGGGTTAACAGTAAGATACATTAATGGGTTAATGTAAGATATCGATTCCCAAGGTCAAG
Source organism: Ailuropoda melanoleuca (assembly GCF_002007445.2). Taxonomy (NCBI): domain Eukaryota; kingdom Metazoa; phylum Chordata; class Mammalia; order Carnivora; family Ursidae; genus Ailuropoda; species Ailuropoda melanoleuca. The sequence goes on from NC_048218.1 coordinate 10,200,819, forward strand.
AACCACAAATAGGTCCAAAAAGCTTATAGGAGGAAATAAATTAAAAAGAACACGCACTGGGGCGCATGGCCGGCTCAGTCAGTAGAGTATGCAACTCTTGATCTTGGGGTGGTGAGTTCGAGCCCCACATTGGGTGTGGAGATTATTTAAGGAAATTAAAAAAAAAAAACACCAGTGTTGACTTAATGAACAACAACAACACCCAATGGTCTGGCCCTCTGGCAACCCAGGACTATGTTTACGACTGGTGTGACCCTGGACAAGTCGCTTGGCCTCTCTGAGCCTCAGGTCCCTCATTTGTAAATTCTTTAGAGGTTGGACTGTAAACACGAAGCACCATGATCAGCACATAGAAAACATTAAATATCAACCGTTATTGTCATAAGTATCTCTCTTTCTGCTAATGGACATGCCAAGCCTAAGAACCATAAACAAGAGGCAGGCAGGGCAAAACGCAGTCAGTGCTAGACAGCAGGGACCAAGAGAACTGGAGAGCTGGACTCTCTATTCTTGGTGGCACCCGGGGCGGGCATGTGACCTGGGGTAAGCCATTCATATCTCTGAACCAAAATGTTCTCACTTTAAAAATCAGAGTCTAAAGAACAATCCTGCAACTCTGGCATTCGTAAGTCACCCTTCTCTGGGATATCACAGAATCGGACTAAGAAAATTTACTGGCAGTTGCCTTGACTTCATGCAGACAGTGAGGACATTCGAGCTCTTTAGACAGAAAGGTATTTAAAGTCAGCCTGCAAACAAAGTAGCAGAAGGGATGCAGTGAGAGAGTGGGAGACAGGAAGGCTGATCAACCCAGCTCAGAGTCACCCGCGCCTCCAAATGCTAACTTTCCCCATCCCCCTGCAATTAGGTGCTCCAGCTCAGCCATTTCTGTAGCATCCCAGCAGGGCTTCAGCAAATGAGAACTGAGAAAGCTAAAAATATCAGCAGCTTATTAGCTGCCCCGCCACAGGCACACACCCGCTGCAGAATCACACACAGGAGACAGCTGGTATCTGAGGGCTGCAGCGCAAAAGCCAACAAGATGGGGGCACCTTGGAGTATGAACTCTATGAAGTGCAGGAAGTTTTTAGACTTCCCCTAGAACTATCCACAATCCTAGCTTAAATCTGAAAAATAACAATGTCTTAGATAGAAATGGTTCTGTCTCCTTTGCTGTAAAAATATCCTCATCTTTCCTTTGCTTTCCTTTTCTCCTAAAAACCAGAAAAACGGTCTACAAAAATTTTGGGTTCGGCCAGTGAAAGCAATCTGGACAACATGTTGTCCACGATCTACGTTTTCTTCTTAGCACACCTAATAAACTCCAGGACCGTCTGTCTCTTGATGTCTACGCTCTTCGAGCCGCTAAGTAGGATATGTCAGTCTGAACGTCCCGAACCTGTTCGCGTTCCCAGTCTCTACCCTTGTCACCCCAACTCTTCACCCAATCTTTGGAAGCTGGAAGGTGCGGGGAGGAGGGAGTTAGTTGCAGGTGAACCTTGGGCATCACTGCCTGGACCTCTAAGCCCCAGTCCCCAGTCACCTGGGATTCCCGGGGCCAGAGACACTGGATCTCAGCTCCTCCGGAACCGGAGGCGCAGGCTAGGGTCCTCTCCGCCCCGACACCTGGAGAACACCACCTATCCCACCCACACCCGGAGATGAGGGCCACCGGCGGCCGTTGCTTCCCCCACCCATCCACACGGAACAGGGTGTCCAGAACATTCGCTCATCCGCCCAAACCCTCTGGCCAGAACAACTCAGGGCCCCTCCCGGACCTCGTGCCAGCCTAAACACTGCACCCCCGGCGCCTGGACGCCCGAGCCAGGCTGGGGCGCTCCGCGGGTGCAGGCCGCGGCGGCCGTCCCCCTCCCTGTCGCCACCCGGGGAGCCGGCGGCGCCGCGCGGTAGGGGACCGGCTGGCGGGCATCCTGGACAGAACGCGCAAACGCGGGGCCGTCCACCCGACTCCTCAGCTCCCCAAAGAGCTGTCGGGCTTCGGGTCAGGATCCCGCTGATCGGACGTCATCCACTTACAGCTCCAGGCCGCCAAGGCTCCAGCGCCGGGACTGCACACGACCCGCAACTCCCACAGTGCGGCGGGGGAACTACACGTCCCGAAATGCACCGCATCGCGCGCCGGCGCAGTGGGCCCCGGCTGCTTTCGAAGGCGCGGGGCTCGGCGCGCCCGCGCAGTGAGGCGCTGTGGGCCGGGCGTTGGGTGACAGCGAGGGGGTCACTGGTCGCGATTGGTCTCGGCGGGCACGGTTGTCCAGGCCACGGTTCTGAATTTACCTGAGCTGGGATAGGAGGGCGGCCGGAGTGCTGGGCCTCTCGCGCCCCTGCTGTCTGCGACTGAGGCTCCTTGGGTTTCCAGAAGTTTCCAAATTTAACGTTCATCTCCTCTGACAAAATGCGTGCATTTTCCTTTGGGAAAGCGCTAGCCTCCATCCTGGGTTCCCAGACCAACAAAAGCGCGGCAGAGTTTGGGCACGCGCAGTCCCTGCCCCACGGGAGGGCGCAAGCCGGACCCCAAATAAATACCAGGGTGACGATGGGGAATGTTCACAGAGCTCTTTCTGTGGCTTGAGGAAACCAGCAAGGGGAGGATAAGTGGCTGGCGCAAGATAACGTGCGACTTGGCCGTGACAGAATCTGGATTCAAACCCAGGCGAACTAACTCCAAATCTCACTGTGACATTTTGTCTTGATGAAGTACGAGATGTGAGGAATGCGGAGGAAGGGACAAACCGAGGGGTGGAAGGTTTAGTTGTGTCGACAAGCGATGTTTTCCTAGACAAAGTAACAAAACTAGCTTTGTCCTGAGCGCTGTGAGGGTCTGGTCTCGCTGAAGTCTCACCACAAGCTCATAGAAGGACATAAAATAACCAATTCCCGATGAAGAAGCGGAGACGCTAAGACATTAAAGTGATTTGCCCAGGGTTTTAAAGCCAGCAAGTGCCGCAGCTGGGACCCGACTCTCAGTAGTGGAAGTAGACTCCCATCAGGGCGGCAATTACCGTGGGCTCCTTTTCCAACCACTTGTGAGCTCTGCTTGTAAGAAGGAGGTGGGATTCAGGTCATATGGGGCCAGTCATCCAAGCAGACGGAGCTCTAAAAGCAAAACGGGGGCCGGGGGCGGGGAGCAGCAAGTTGTTTGAATTGGCATCTTAGTTACCGAATTGAAAAGCGAATTGAAAAGCGACCAGCCTGGAATTTTGAGAATTGGGGCTGAAGAGGCAGGGGGGGGCAAGTGGTTTCAACAATTGTATAAATTCTAAAGATTCTGAAGATCTTCCATTTCGCCCATCCCCCAAAAGTAAAGTTGGCTGATAACCATCTACCTTGCCACTATACTTACAGTGATGATAATAAAATGTACTTTCTTAGAAAAATCTAAATTTCTTTCCCTCCATTTGGTTTCCTGTGTCAAAGATCAACCCAGGCACTAGTGAGAGCCTTAAGGACAGACTTTATTTGGTAACTACTGCAGTAGAGAAGAGGGTTCGGTGTGAACCTAAGTCCATTTTGATATATGCAGGGGGTAACTGGGCATCTTAAAGGGAGAATGAGGGAGTGGGGGCCCTGGGGCAGAATTGAAGTGGATATTTATAAAAACGGGGGGATTAGTCAGCCTGATCTGGTTTTGTTAATAGTCACTTACCTGAAAGAGAAACAAACTTCTGTCTTTATGACCGGAGGCAACGGTGCAGGTTAGAGCAAGGTCCCCCTCTTGTCCAGAGAGTTACCTCCTTGAATGCTGGCATTTCAGAGACAAGACAGTTCTGGGGGGCAAAAGGTTTCTATCTCAAAGGGGGAGAGAAAAGATTTATAATTCCAAGTTTTCTAAAGTAACTGCTCTTAGAGGGGATTCAGGGAGCTGATGTGCTTATCTCCAGGTTTTGGCTGGAACCAACAGTAAATTTCCCTGGCAGCTTTCTCAGACAGGTGCTCCAAAGGGGGCTGGGATCCTCTTAGGGATGAGGCCTTGAGGTGTTAGAAGCTGTGCTAGTATTTGTTCAAGTCCCTTAGCGTGGAGAGGGGGACAAAATCATTTATATCAAGTGGCTGCAGTATTTATAAGCCAAGGTTGAGGCCTCCTTGAGGGCCCAGAAGGGCCTGACCAGAGGTTAGTGAAGAAGATTGTCCTCATGACCTGGTGGAAACCTTGGATTTCTGTCTGGATCCAGACCCAAGGCCAGGATTTTGTAGCTGGGGTGGCCCCTCTGGGCACACTGGGATGAATGTTCTGTGTGCGACGGCATTTCTGTGTTTCTGATCTGAGGAAGGAGGCCGCTCTTGCCACATCTGCTCTGGGAATGTAAATGGCTTTCCATAATGCTGTATGTAATGCTTATGTGAGCATAATTGCACATTTGTTACTAAGAAATAGATACCTCGTAGATATCTCACTGGAGGTCGAATCCTTGTAGTCAGTGGAAGACATCCTACAAGCATGCCTCGAAGAAGGGCTTCTTTTTTGAATTTTCTTAGTACCCTGAGACTTGAGGCCCTACTCACAACTGCTGTGCCTTGGCTGAGTAGATAGGGGAGAAGCTGGGGGGCACAAAGCCACCACCCCATACATCTGTCTTGGCTCTGACCGCCTACTCTCAGCGACTCTGAGAGAGTAGACTTTAACCCGAGTTAGGCTCACCCTTCCGCCCCTGCTCTAGCTCTGCCCGCTTTGGGTTGATCTCCTTTTTAACCAGCCATGTTCTATCATTGTGATGTTTCTGTATGTACCTGACTCTGTCTGATTGCTCCAGCTCAGACAGTCTCGTTCATGTCCACACTGGTGGGGTCTATGCAAGTGGTCTGAGTAGACAGGGGTTAAATACTACTTGACTAATTAACAGATGAAGTCACCTAATCTGTGGACTGTGTCCGTAATGCAATATTGACATATAATGAACTGTCTAGCTTTTCAATGGACACGGGCAATTCAGACACTTTCTTTACCATCAGTCTCTTGAAACATGAGTGAAAATAAGTAACTGTAAAAGGAAGAAGATAAACCGAGTCGAATGAATATGTTATTTATAAGGCGATGTTACAACTTTTCCTTACTTTTTCTATAATAACAAGAGCTTTAAAGAGTTAATTTTCTGGAAAACTTTAGATGTTAACTTAAAAATACGTTTCTGTTACACTGGGGTAGTTCTTAAAGATGCTACGTCTCTGTTGGGGACTATTTGCCCTTGTGGAATGTTTGTTCTGTCTTCAGACTTCCAAATAAGGAAATATTGGGAAAACAATACCTGTAAAGTAACCTGGTGATTCTCTTCATTCATCACTTTAGACTCTATACTCCTGAATTAATAAATAAGTGCTCCGATGTCAAACCAGTGAGCAAGTGATATGTTTTCAAACCACAGCTTCTGGGTAACACACCTGGGTTATTTATAAAGTGAACTCGTCACCTACAAAACAGTGTTTCATAAGAAAGAAGGCTCAGTGATGTATTAGTCCTCCCTCTATCGCCACTGCCAGCACACAGACACTTCCCTTCAAATTTGACTTTATTTTCACTAACTTGACAAAATTTGTCAAAGTTGGCATTGATTAAAATGACATTTATAGTGCCCAGGAAGTAAAAGAGGTCTTCAGCATAAAACATTGCTCCGATGAGCAAGTATAAATCACCGAGATTAAAATGTCATCTGTCTTGGTTGAGTGGCCACATGATCTCCGTGAAAATTCTCAACAGCAAGCAAGGAACAGAGTGTCTTCTAAGCAACGACAGCTTGGATTTTCTCCGTGGCACGGGCATCTCTTCGTATCCGGATATCAGATGTTGGCTTTATGCCTATTCTGTTCATCAGGGACCCATTTTGAACCCTGCGGCACCCATGTTCTCATGGATGGTGGTCTTTGATTCTTCCAGATTCAAGATTTGGCTCTTGTACTTCTCTTGCCAATCTTCCACGATGTACTGGTGGTAGGGGTCGTTGGAGTGCTCCCGCCGCTTGGACTTCACTGTGCTCACCAGGATAGCTACGATGATGAAAGAGAACATTCCGATCATCACCATGAGGTACAAGATGACGTAGTAAAAGTTCTCGGCGTCGAGTTTGGCTTGTAAGGCCTCCTGCTCAGCTGTCGTGTTCCTGCGCCAATTGTCCATATAAGTAATAAAAATCCTTTTGAAGACATTTTCCAGCGTCTGTGTCAGATTGGATAAAGGAGACATATCTCCCTCCTGCTGCAATTTGAATGATAAAATAGATGAACAAGGTGAAAAACACTGACTCTCCATTTGGCTACTTTAAGGGGTAAAGAGAGGGGAATGCAAGGGGGAGATAATACAATTTCTTCTTTACCTAGCTGGTGATTGATTGCCTATTTTTTTTTTATTCTTTAAGCTTTGCACATGCATATTTATGCACTTTTTGGGTGCAGGATACCTTACAATAAAAGTTTGATGGAGGACATAAAACTATGTGTAGTATGCCCATTTACATATGTAAATAAACGTAAACATGCAAATGACAATGGAAGAAAGACAGGAACTAGTTCAAAGCGTTAATAGTGGGTGATATACCTAATGAAAATTTTTCCTTCTTTATACTCTTCTCACCTTCCAAATTTTCATCAATCATCTTGCACTAATTTGTTTTTAAACAGACAGGTCACCTCACAATAGCTAGCATAATGCCTTGTTCTCAACAGGCATTCCTCAGGCATCAGCGGAATGAAGGGGCGACTCATGTCATTCATATTCCTCAAATGCACCTCTCCTCTCCCTCCTCACTGGGGCTGCCCAGCTGCCAACATCTCTCACCTCGATGACACAATGCCTTGCAATGTGACCCTCCCCCAAGCCATCTCCTGGGGGCATATCTGTCCCTCTCTGCCCTCCACAGCAGTCACTGTGCTCTTTTAAAGAAAGAAATGGGATCATATCCCCTTGCTTTTAAAACCATTCAGTCCTTTCCTATAATACTTATAATAAAATCCTAGTTCCTTCATGGGGTTCACCTGGCTTGGCCTGAGCTGGCCCCTGACCACCTCCCCAACGACTCTATCCCCATGACAACTGGTCATCCTGGCCTTCCTTCCTCCAAGTCAATAAACACTCTCCTGCTTCAGGACATTTGCACATTCTCTTCCTCAAAGAATAATTTTATCCCTTCTCTTCCCTCTGCTCCCTCCTTTACCCTCTTGGTCCCAGCTTAATTGTCACTTCTGAGAAAACTCCCTGGCTCTGCTCTAAATCAGTTCTGCCCCCTCCCCGCCACCACTCTTCTCCAATAGCATCTTATTTTTTTTTCTTTGAAGCCCTTTTCACAATATGTGCTAATCATGCATGTATATCACTGGTGTGTGTGTGTGTGTGCCTGTGTGTGTGTGTGTGAGTGATTATCAGCTTACAGTGTCATCTTTCCTCAGCTGTCATCTCCATGAGGACAGGACTCATATCGCCTTTGCCTACCTTGGGACAGAGAATGTGGACAGAGAGCCCAACATATCAAAGGCACACAATGGATGTTGAATGAATAAACGGATGTGCCAGGCACATGAGGGGCATTGGAAATGCGGAGATGATGAATATGAGATTTCTGTCTGTGGAAGCTCAGTGTCACGGGAGAACTGCAAACAAATGGCAATAAGAAGTAACAAAGAGTTGTAAGAGGGCTGAACGGAGCGATAAGGGAGCTCAGAGAGTGGAGCTGAACATGGTGCATAGATGGAACAAACAGGTGTGAACAGAACTGGAAGGAATGTAGACAGGAAGTGAAGCTGGGATTGGCCAGGACCTACAGGTTTGCCCAGTCAATAAAAGCCCAAACAACCTAACAGTGAGTTTGCCTAATGCCCTGCTGAAAACAATGCCCCTTCTCTTGAACGTGTCTTTCATTTCCTCTTTTGAGGAGAGAGGTTTCCAATCTCCCCACCTGTGGAAAGGGCACAAGTACACATCCAGGTCATTCTCTGACGGCTGCCCAACATTTCATTCATTGAGAATTATGGTAACTAAGTTAATAGACTTTTTTCAATCTGATGTTTTAAGTCCTATTATTCAAAGGGCTCTCAGGTCTTCCTCTCGCTCTTCCCTCCATGCAAACCCTAGAGAGTTGAAAAGAAACTTGACAAATGGATAAGATTGCCCCAAAGTACGTACCAAGCACATTTTCCAAGCAACATAGCAGAGACATGCTTTCTCCCCCTTAAAATAATACAGTTCGCTATGAAGAGTAGAGCTAAGCTGGCTTTAATCCTACATGAGACATCACCACTGGCTCCTTAACCCTCCCAGAGATGAGATCTAGTCATTTTGGGGGAGTTCATGCTTATTTCATCAATCAAAAGACAACCCACCCCTCTGTGCTGTGTCAGGGCTGGTCTTACAGGTATGATTCCTTCACCTGTGAGTGTTCTCACTCTCTGCTTTTGCCAACCCCTCTCCACATCTTCATCCAATAAAGAAAACTGTGATTTCACCAGCTTGTATATCCCCCCTTCCGCACCCTCTAGAGAGAATTCAGTTTCCTTTTGCGAAGCCAAACAGAAAACTGGATAGAATATAGAGACAAGCAAAAAAAAAAAAAAAAAAAAAAAAAAAAAAAAAAAAAAAAAACCAGAAGAGCTAAGTGTACGGAACGAAGGGCTGGTGGAAGGGTAGAGAAATCCCATGAGTGAGTGGTGAGGGAAATTCAGTCTGGGGGAGGGTGCTGAGCAAATGCAGGGCAGCAGAAAACTAGCAAGGGGAAGGGGGAGCCCCTTCTGGGCTAAGAATCAGCTCCCCTGCAGTGTTTTTTCTAAGGTGCTCTCAAGATTAGAATTATTCTAGTTGTTTTTGCTTATTAGACAGCACTTTTTGGATACTACTCCAGTATGCACTGGGCCACATAAGGCCCTGCCTTGGATCTGAGTCTCCTCCCAGAGAGGTGGTAGCATTGCAAACTCCTAAGTGCTCTGAGCTCCTCTGCCCACCTTGCCTCCCACGTATCTCCTTTGTGGGCTCTGCCACAGTGCTCGGAATTCTGTGACGCCTCTGAGCGGAGGAAGCCCAGTAGGATAGGGCACGCCCACTGCCAACACTGTTCCGCGAATGTTTTCATCAAAGCAATGGCACCACCTGTGAAAAATCTGGGCCAGCTGCTAACTTGTAAGAGTGCTCAATTGTGAGTCCCCTGTCTTTTCAGGGCTCTGAGAGAATGGGGACATAAGAGAGGTATGTTTCGATGCTCGGCAAGTCTATCCAGGACAGGGTGCCTCAAGGGAAGCCTCAAAATTCCACAGCTAAAATAGGAATGGAGCACTTTAAGTAAGTATTGTGGGGAAGGGCAGATGCAGCCCAAAGGAGAAGGAGAGGGCATTGGAGTAACCTTGGTCTTCTGATGTCCCTGAGTTAACCCTGCAGAGGAAGAAAGAAATATAATTTCTATAGGACAAAGGAGCTGAGTCTTTCCGGACTCACACATAAAAATGGCAGTAAGTTCTTATATAGAAACCACCCCCCGCCCCTCAACTCCGTCTGTGGTCACCTCATCCACCAGCTCTTCCCCAGACCTCTGTCTGAGTTGGAGGTCCCTTTCTGTGCTTCTGCGAACTTCCATGTTTGTCCGTTTGCTCGTTTTCAATTACCCGGATATTGTGAGCTCATTCGTGTGGTACTCAGAACCACTCTCTGACACTGGGATTATTACCTCCAACTTGCAGACCAGGAAACATGTTCAGAGAGCTGAAGTAACTTGGAGCATAATTACACGAGAACTTGAGCTGCTGGGCGCAGGGATCTACTCTTCTATGTATCTTGGAATCCCAGGGCCCTGTATCATGGTTGGTACATCACAGATCTTTACGAAATGTTTGGTGAATCAATGACTATTCTTCTCTCGTGTAGTATGGATTTCAAGTGATCCTCAACTTACTTGCAGGAGAGGAAGGGATTTATGAACTCCGTGAAAACTGAAATTAAACAATCTGATTTTATTCTCCCCCCTAAAAGTATGCATAGGCACATACAAAGCTCTGCATTCAATTTCAGGGGACTCCTGGGCCCCCGAAAGCCCAACCAAGTATCCCTGTGACAAAATGTCTTTGAGTTGAGGGACTCCAGTGCTGGGTTCCACTGGAGTTGTTTCGGTTTGTTTCAAGGTATGAGCAGGGCAGCATTTGCCAACCTGCTGCTGGAGCTAAATACTGATTATTTGTTCAGCTCTTCTAACACGGACAAAGGCTCATGACAAAGCTTTTGGGGCACCTGGGTGGCTCAGTCATTTGAGCGTCCGACTCTTGATTTCAGCTCAGGTATGATCTCAGGGTCATGGGATCGGGCTCTGAGCTCAGCGGGGAGTCTGCTGGAGGTTCTCTCTTTCCCTCTCCCTCTGCCTCACCCGCTCCCCTCTCTCTTTCTCAAATAATATATTTATTATATTATATTATATTATATTATATATATTTATTTATCTTTAAGAAACAAAGCAGATCAAGAGGTGCTTCTTGATAAGACTTAATCATAGAATGAAAAGGGCTCAGGTAGATTAAGTACCTGGCCCCTGGCCAGGCTGGAAAAATTGAGTCCAAGGGGGATTCCTATTTTGAGCACTGTCGCATGAGACATGGCTGAGTAATCCATCGTCTGTTCCATAACCAAGGGAAAAGCGAATCAGTGTGTGAAAGCAGTTTTACTGATGGACATTATGCTAGAATGTTCTAATAGGTTTACATTTATGATACTCAGAATAACTCCTTAACGGATAGACCTTGATTGTATTGGGTATACATATTCTCCCTCTCTCAGTAGAACACGTAATAAGCGTTCAGTAATGTGAAGATTGTTACGTATGCTCTGTTGACCCATATGAAACTGCCATTTCTATATGTTAAATATGGTCAGTACTGGCAATTTCATATGGTACAACCTAACATAGGGTCAACATATGGTTCAACCTAACCTATATTTTCAGGCATTTTCAATAAATAGTTCTTGCTCAAAGAATAGGATGGGCCTCTAAAGATTATTTAGGCTGGCCTGCTCATCTGGCAGGTGCAGTAAGTATAGCCCAGAGAGCTTAAGTCACCTGTCCAGCATCACAGGACTTACATGTTGGCCACGGTGCTGGGACTGGAAACCTAAGTCACCCAGGCTAGCACCCAGCATCCACTGGGCCCTAACAGAGGTCACACGTTCCAATAATGCCCCATTTCCATCACCTGTGACGGGGCAGCTCGGCTGGGTAAAAGAAATGAGACCAAGACGACGGTTTCAGCTCACATACACCAAGTAGTTGTGCCGTATCTTCAGGACACATAATGATCCCCTAATTCCAGCTGTGTCTGTCACAGGTGTGTGTCATTCACAACAGAGACAATCTGGACACTATGAAGAAAGTAACACCCACTTGATCCCAAAACCCGAAGTTCTGTTTTCTTGAAAGATGGTGGTGGGGCACTGGGTGGCTCAGTCGGTTAAGTGACCAACTCTTGGTTTCAGCTCAGGTCGTGATCTCAGGGTTGTGAGACCGAGCCCTGCATCTCAGGTTCCATGTTCAGCAGGGAGTCGGCTTAAGACTCTCTCTCCCTCTGCCCCTCCCACTTTCAATAAATAAATAAATCTTCAAAAGAAAATGAAGAAAGATGGTGGATCATTAGTATCACCTGGACCTAACAAGGCAGTGAAGTCTTTTGTTGTTTATTGGTTTTTTTAGAGTTTTAGAGAGAGTGGGAGTGCACAGTGGCGGGGAAAGGGAGAGGGAGAGAGAGAATCTTAAGCAGGTTCCATGTTCAGCATGGAGTTAGACACGGGGCTCAATCCCATGACCCCAAGATATGACCGGAACTGAAATCAAGAGTCAGACACTTAACCAGCTGAGCTCACCCATGCGCCCCGAACTCTTTCATTTTTATACCAAGAAGATAAAAGGATATGATTATCTGCATTTACCATGAACATTCCATAAAAACACTTTCAAAATTTTCATTGGAGTATGAAGAATTGAGGAAGAAAAACAATAGCAAGAATTAGAATGAGAATGAGAGGGATGAGGAGAAAAAGAAGAGGAAGGAGAAGGAGAGGAAGGAAAAGAAGGAGAGAAAGGAGAAGAACAGAGAGAGAGAGAGAGAGAGGAAAGAAAGAAAGAAGGAAAGGCCATCTTATACCAGGAAAATCACTTTTACAAATGTCTAGAAAAGGGAAATCGATCACTTTGTTACTTAATTTCTCAAAAAATAATTTGCAATAGCGGCTTACCTAGGCAGTGCGTGAGCGGTGTGAGAGCCCCTGCTACACAGTGAGGCTGCTCTGAACCCCCTGATTGCTGTTGGCAAGCTCTCCAGGACCATGCATAAATCCCGGCCTCCCGGGCACCCTCTGCTTGCAGCCAACCAAGGCTTTGTTAGCCGCAGTCTGCGATCTCGGCTTTTATGAACCCCAACGTTTAATCTAATCTTACGTGGAAAGTTAAATACCAGCCGGCAGTTGGGAATAACCTTGGTGCCTGATGGGGTGTGCCTGCTTGGAGTCTGGCATTGGGTAGAGGCACCACAAGCTCCCTCCTCGGGCCCCGTGACGCCAGCCCCGACCAGGACACTGCCTGGCCACAGTGAGCCCCCCTCCTCAGGGAAAGGCTTAGCGGACAGCACCATTCCCCGCTGAACTTGTGCCGAGGGCAAGCATCCCAGGGAGACGAGATGAACACGGCCGTCTCTGGGTGGGTGTGGGTTGAGGGGAAGGCCAGAATGCCTCCTGGCAAGGGCCCCTATTCTACCCACCTCCTCCTAAACCTGATTTGGTTTAAAAATCCTTCTTTGAGACAATTTTCAAGTGGCTTTACAGCAACACGTTTATCTTGTGCAGTAGAAACCGGCCACAATAAAGGACACGGAAGCAAGTCCAGGGAATTATGTAAAGACCCCGAAAGAGCCAAACACTCTCTGTTTACCAAAAGATCCTTTTCAATCATGGTGGGAGTCCTTGGAATTGAACAGAGTGGGGCTTGGTAAGAGCTAATACCTATTATTAGCACATGTTATCACATGCCAGGTCCTTTTCAAATGCTTTTATTGTATCAGTCTCATGCAATCGTTGTGACAACCCAATGGAAAGGGACTCTGAGCTTTACAGCAAAGGAATCCAGGCACAGAGAGGTCAAGAGCTCAGGATAACATAGAGGGAGAGCCAGGATTTGAATCTAACCCTGAATGGTGGCCAGAGTAGTGACATACCACCAACATCACTTGAAGGTCATAGGGCTGTCCATCACTCTGTCATATAGTTGTGCAAAGTAAGATGACCTTTGTTTTACGATTGAATTTTCTCATCAGACGGTGCTCTGAGCAATGTGGCTTGAGGTGCACTGGGTGGCAGGAGGAAGGTGGCTAGGAAATCAAATTATCTACAACTCCTCATAGTAGTTAACGTGGTGTGATCTAAAGAAGCACAAGGATCTCTGAACTCCACGCCAGGCTCTCCTGACACCATTTGTCCTCATAGATTGTCTTCACCGAACTCGATTAGGCAACCTCAACCAGACAAAAATGGTTTGATGGTCCAATTGGGCTGAAAGTGTCTCCATGGAAACGGAAGGCGTTCAAATGGCTCCCAGGGAAATTCCACTGGGGCAACCCTGCCACCTGCTGGTGGAAACAAGGAACAGAGACCAACGTCTCCCTCACTCCTGAACCGGTCTTGGCCATTTAATTTGGTGTCTTGCATTCTCCTAGTGCAAAGATGAGGAGAATCAAAACAGCGTGCAAGTCTACACTTCAGTAATTTGAGGCCGAACTGGAAGGCAATACATCATAGAGGCTGAGAGCTTGGCTTTGGAGGCTGACGAACCAGGTGAGCAAATTACTTACATTCCTGATCTCTGGATCCTTCATCCGGAAAATGGGAAGATTAAGAGCCCCTACCTCATTGGGTTGTCACCAAAGTTAAATGAGAGAGTGAATGGAAAGCACTTAGTACCGAACCCGACCCATAGTAAGATAGGGAGTGTTTTATACGTATTAGCTTTTGCTAATATTTTTAAGAGACATAAGCAAGAGGACATGGCAGTGAGAAGCAGAGCTTGACCAGACCTCACCAAAGAAAAGAACATCCTAGCTCTGTGTGAAGAGTAGCTCCTTAGTGGTTTATTTTTAGATCGCTCCTACTCATGCCCTGATACTCAATTCACACAACTGGGACGAGATGACAAAGTGGATGCAGAGGTGGAGTATACGTATGACCCAAGCATCAGCTGCGGGCTGGAGAGGAAAATGGGAGGAGGACAGAGCTGTTCCATGTCCCCCCCGACAGGCTTCAGCTCCCCTGGCCTCTGCAAAAGGCTCTCAATAGATTCACTCTGCATTGTCCCCCACAGGAGAGTAAAACGGTATCTGCCAGAAAGCGAGGTTCATAAAAGCAAATGTTCTCTTTGAAAATCAAATTGCAACCCACACCTTTACAGAGCTCCTCTGCCTACATATGGCATATGTTTTTAAAGCCCAGGGAGTTGAGTCTGCTTTTGAATTTAAACTTGGATGTTACCCAGTTCCACATCCAGAACTACAAACCCAAAATTCCTTCGAAAGATAAGAACAGTGGAAGACTGTTTAGAATTTAGCCTGCCTTTCCAGCTACAAGTACTGTGTTTATGGCACCACTATGATACAAATCAAAAGGCTAGCAACTGCTAGCCGCAAGTAATGGGGAATGCAGGAAGTTGGGTAATTGTCTTTGGAGAATTTCAGATCAGTCAGTGCCTCTCTGCTCCAGGCAATCCTGCTAGGAGATATCCCGTACAGGCTTTATCTACTGACCTCCTGTTATGGTAGGTAACTCTATGTCCACATCCTCTTTCCTTCTCCACACCCTCCCAGTATCTCACAATTCACAGTTAAATCCAAATTCAGACTTTGCATTTCTATAGTGGTGGAAATACTCTTCTTAGATGACCTAATCACCTCTCTCCTATACAAATTTTGGTTTTCAAGGAGTAAATTATGATTTTGTTTTTTTCATTTTCACAAAGCTGTACCTCTCAATGGCTCAACGTCATTACTCATTAGGGAAATGAACTTACAACCACAATGAGATACGACTACACACCTCCTGGAATGGCTAAAGTCCTTTCTAAAAAACCAACACCACCAAATGTTGATGAGAATACGGAGTAACTGGAACTTTCTTACAGTGCTGGTGGGAGCATACAATGGTACCACCACTTGGAAACATCTTGGCACTTTCTTAGAAAGTGACCACAGGGCCTTAACAATCCCACTCTTAGGTATTTACCCAAAATAAGTGAAAAAAAGTGTGTCCACACAAAGACTCACACGTGAATGTTCCTAGCAACTTTATTCATAATAGCTAAAAACTGGGAATAACCCAAATATCCCTCAAGAGATAAATAGCTAAACAAATTGTAGTGTATCTATACCATAGAATATTGCTCAACAATAAAAAGGAACAAACTAATGATACGTGCAACAGCGTGGATAAATCTCAAAAACATTATCTGAGCAAAAGAAGTCGGATACACAAAAAAAGCTGAACTGAACTGAAAATGATTCCATTTCTAGAAATTCCAGAAAAGGCAAAAGTAATCTATGGTGACAGTAAGCAGGTCAGTTGTTTCCTGGGGCCAAGTAAGGGGAAGATTGGCTGCAAAAGATTGAAATTTATGATCATAATTTATGGAGTGACTGAATTGTTCTAGATCTTGATGGTGGTGGTAGTTACTGGGTGTACATATTTGTCAAGATTCACTGACCTGTACCCTTAAAATGGATACATGTAATTTTATGTAAAGTCTACCACAATAAAATTGATTTCTTTTTTTAAAAAAGATTTTATTTATTTATTTGAGAGAGAGAGAGAAGAGCATAAGCAGGGGGAGGGGCAGAAGGAGAAGCAGACTCCCCACTGAGCAGAGAGTCTGATGCAGGTCTCCATCATAGGACCCTGGGATCATGACCTGGGCCAAAGGCAGACACTTAACCGACTAAGCCACCCAGGTGCCCAATAAAATGATTTCTTAAAAATCCATGTGTATGTAGTTGACTTGTAAATTTATATCCCAGGCCAGTCCTCTCCTCTGGACTTCAGACTCAAATGTCCAAATGCTTGCTTGACATTTCCATGTGGATGTCTAAGGGGCATCTCAACTTCAAGGTCCAAACAGAACTTTTGATTCTCCCACCAAATCTGCTCCTCCCTCTGCCCCATCTCAGCAAAGTGGCCCCACCATCTTCCCAGTTCCTTAAGCCAAAACCCTAAGAAATAGTGTTGACCCCTTTCTTTTTCTCACCTCCTTGTTGGGGAACACCATCGGAAAGATGTGACCACCCACTGACCTGTGATCTGGATGGGGGCACTTGGAGGCTCTTCATACCCCACCCTGTCCTTGGAGTGTGGGTTCTTCTCACCTTTCCTTCTCCCAGAGGTTGCTCCAAGAACATGGCCTTGAGATAATGATGTGGTGTTGAGAACACCTGCATAGTATATGTGTTGAGACCCAGTTAAGGCCTCTTTATAAGCTTTTAAGAGTTGGCAACCAGGTGTGGGGATCCATTGTCTTGAAGCCGCCCAAGGCAAGGCTCATATGTAAGTTCCCTTTGGAACTTTAAACCTGCCACCTACCAGCCTGGAGTGGCCATCTCTCTCTTAGAGCTCTTGCTGCCCTCTGAGTACAGGGGCTAGTTTCAGGTTATACAGGGAAGCTGCTGGGAGGGTTGCAAACCAACGGTCTCACATTCAATCCATTAGCAAATACTGTTGACTGTCTCCCATCCAAGAAAACGCTCTCCAAGCCTTTGAGCATGGCTGTATGAATTTGCCTACTGGGTGACACTGAACCTACCAGAAACTTAGCAACCCATCTCAGCTTCTTTGAAAGACATGCTGGGGCTTGTGTGTTAACTAGTGTAATAGCCAAATGCAAAGAAGAATTACAATCCATTTCATGAGCCAGCCAGATAGCTGTTCTCAGAATCTTGCCCTTTGTTTGTTGTACTTTCTCCCTGTTGCCCTGAACCTACTTCTTCTCATTTCTGCACAGACTCTTTGACCTTGTCTCCTTTGCCTGGAAAACAAGAAATTCAGCTTTGTTTGTTACTTCTCTAGTAGTTTTGGGTTTTAATTTGACACCTCAGAATACACCAAATCAGTCTAGTTTCTTTAAACCACCATTGGCTCATGGCTGAACTGTGTCATGACTTACTGTCTTCAGCTTTCCACTCTTCATCCCCATTCATCCACTTCTAAGAGGGACCACATAAATCAGAACATGCTGGTCCCTGTATGAATTTCTCCACTGGTTTCCCAGCATCTTCAGAATAAAGTCCAGAATGCCTGGTGCCATAGAGCACCTAGACCCTGGTCCCCTCTCTGACCTCTCCTTCCTCTGTAGCCTGATCCTGCCTCCCTGCTCTTCTCATTTCTGCCTTAGGATCTGTATTAGTTTATTATTGTTGCTGTAACAAAATACTATAAACTTAGTGATGTAAAACAACACAAATGTTTTATCTGAAGTTCTGGGGGTCAAAAGTCCAAAGTGTGGGTAGGGTGGTTCCTTCTGGAGACTGGAGGGAGAGCCTGATTCCTCTGGAGGCTGCCCTAATTCCTTGGAAGGGAGTGATGGCCCTTCCTCATGTCATTCCAAGCTCTGCTTCCACCATCACATCTTCTGACCTCCAACTGACCTTCCTGCCTTCCTCTTCTAAGGACCTTGGTGATTGCATTAAGCCTGGCCAGACAATCCAGAATAATCTTCTCATCTCAAGACTTTTTTTTTTTAAAGATTTTATTTATTTATTTGACAGAGACAGCCAGTGAGAGAGGGAACACAAGCAGGGGGAGTGGGAGAGGAAGAAGCAGGCTCCTAGCGGAGGAGCCTGATGTGGGGCTCCATCCCAGAACGCTGGGATCATGCCCTGAGCCAAAGGCAGACACTTAACCGCTGTGCCACCCAGGCACCCCATTATCTCAAGACTTTTATTCAATCACAACTGCAAAGTCCCTTTTACCATATAAGGGAAGCATATTCACAGGTTCTAGGGATTGGGGTGTGGGCATCTTGGAGGGACCATTATTCAGCTGACCACAGCACCTTTGCATCGGCTGTTCCTTCTGCCTGGAATGCTCTTCCCCCAGATCTTAGCACAGCTCACTTCTTCTTCACTTCAAATGGCATCTTCTCAGACAGGTGTTTTCCTGCTGTCCCTATCTGTCACACTGGAACCCACCCTAGTCACCAGTCATCCTACTGTATTTTCCTTGTAGCATTTTTTTATTGTCTGAGTTGTGCAGGGCTGCCTCTCACTGTGGTGTAGGTCAGGCAATGCATAATGGGAGGAAGCCCTCATGGAGAGTGGGAACGGAGTCTGTGCACAGCCCATACCCTGTGTGTGTGTGTGTGGCATCTTTAAATTCTGAACTTACCCTCTTTTATTGCTTGCTATTTCCTTTTCCTGCCTCTAACTAGCACTTGAGGTCCGTGACAGCAAGAACTTTGTTTGTGTTGCTTTTCCCGAGTCTGGTTGAACAACTGCTCTTGATGCTTCCCAAACTCTCGGAAAAGACTGCAACTCTAGATTCGGGTGCTGAGGGAAGCCAACCACCCCATCTATTTACAAGGTACTGAGATCATTCTTCCAATCAAAAATATACTTGGAATAGAAACTTTGCATCCTTTTGAGAGCATTAACAATACTTGAAGTTTCCAAATGGGACTCCTAATACAGGACATTTCCTTTGATGGTTTTAGAACGAGCATATCAGATTTTGTGAAAGGCTGGAGTTGAATGTGCTGAGAAACCACTGGTACTTTCATGAGCTGCACATGGAGATGCTTCTTCTTCTTCTTATTCTTTTAAAGATTTTATTTATTTATTTGACAGAGAGAGAGACAGCCAGCGAGAGAGGGAACACAAGCAGGGGGAGTGGGAGAGGAAGAAGCAGGCTCCCAGCAGAGCATGGAGCCCGATGCGGGGCTCGATCCCAGCACCCTGGGATCATGTCCTGAGCCGAAGGCAGACACTTAAGGACTGAGCCACCCAGGGCCCCCCCCTTTTTAAGATTTTATTTATTTATTTGACAGAGAAAGAGACAGTTTGACAGAGAGAGAGACGGCACATAGAGCTTCGAATTTCTCTGCGCAGCTTCGGAATATTACAAGAGCTGACAATGGCTCTGGATGCCATTTGACTGAGGAGTCACTAGAATGTTCTGTCTTCTTTAAGTCAAAAACAAGCTTGACTTCTTCCAACAAATATGGCTTCATCAAGAACTCTGCTCCCCAAACATGTGGGGATTTTGCTAAGAATCAGGCCTACCTTTGCTTAGAACCCCGGTCCTGTTAGTGCACCCAACAAAGCTCTTTCCAGAGGGTTCTTTCCAGACGTGTCATTGGCAATATCTCCCCTCATTCCCAAGCCCTTCATTTGGGCACTGTGTTGAGTGGGTTTTCTCTGGAGCTTCTGTGTCTAATTCAAAGACAGAAGTCCAGGCTGGAGAGTCTCCAGGACCAGAAGAGACTGACCCCCCCACCCCGGCATGGCGTGGGAACACCCACCCCACCCACCCATTGCCATGGACTCCCAGCCCTTCTGCCCTCCTGACACAAGCAGGATTGGCCTCAGTGGGGGACATCGGCTAAACCCGAGCACCTGCTCCTTGAAGAAATATTTCCTAAGAACTCTGTCTCCTTGAAAATTTAGAACAAACCCATGATTCCTTACCTGGTCTTGGAGAAAAACATCTCCAGGCCTCTGCTGGGCTCCAAAGTGTGGGAGCTTTAAGAATTTGCTTCACCTCAGACCCGTCAGGATGGCTGCTATCAAAAAAGCAAACAGACAGACATTGGTAAGGATGTGGAGAAACTGGAAGCTTCGCACACCATCGGTGGGAATTCAAAATGGTAGAGTTGCTGCACAAGACAGCGTGGAGGTGCCTCCAAAAAATTAAAACTAGAACTACCATATGATCCAGCAATCCCAGGTCTGGGAATTTATCCCAAAGAACTGAAATCAGGGTTCTCGAAGGGATATCTGCATCCCCGTGTTCATTGCAGCACTATCCACAGCAGCCAAGACGTGGGGAAAAAACCCTACGAGTCCACCAACAGATAAATGGGTGAAGAGTATGGGGCACGCACATACAATGGGATAGTAGTCAGCCTTTAAGAAGAGGAAACTTCTATGTGACAACACGGAGACACTGGGAGGACATCAGGCTGAGTGAAATCAGCCGGTCACAGAAAAACAAACACTCCCTGTTTGCACTTCTCTGAAATGTCTAGAATAGTCAATTCAGAGAATCAGAGAGTGGAATGGTGGTTGCTGGCGACTGGCGGGAGGCGGAGATGGGGAGTGACTACCCAACAGGCACAAAGTTTCAGTTGAGTCAGATGAGAAGGCTCCAGAGATCTGCTGTCTCACATGGTCCCTGCAGTGAGCAATGTGGCATCACGCACGGAAAGATTGTTAAGAGGGTAGGGCACGTGCAAAATGTTCTTCCCACAGTAAAATAAAATTAAAAACCAAAGAATTTGCTTCCAGTTAGCAACCTCAAGGAGAAAGCTCAGCTTTACTGAGTATCCAGAAAAAGGATGGCCCAGGGGCCCCTGCTGTCCAGCTCTGGAGAATTCCTGACGACCACTTTCTATTGTATGGTCTATCAAGCTTGATAGGTTCCCCTCTGCTGGGCTAGAGAAAGAGTCTACACCGGAGGCTGCGGTGTTCAGAACAACCACACTGTGTCCCCACAGCACTGTCAAGTGTGCATGACTCATAAGCTACTGAGTCCAGAGGTGTTCAGTTGTGCGGAGCTGATGAAAACGGCCTCGCGCTGCTCTGGGTGGGAGAGCCCTCTTCCCGGCTGGCCCTCACTGCCGAGAGCCCTTAGCAAGGCTTTGGGTTGATTTCCTTTAAAATTTTTATTTTAGAGAGTGATGAATATAACCATTCTATCTATTTCTGGTTTATTATTTTATTTTGAAATCATGATAGACTCAGAGGAAGTGGCAAAAGTGCTGAGTCCCCCCTGCGCTTCACCCAGCTTTCCCCCAACAGTGACATCGTGCATAACTAAAATAGAATATCAAAACCAGGAAACTGGGGGCGCCTGGGTGGCTCAGTCGGTTAAGCATCTGACTCTTGGATTCTACTCAGGTTGTGATCTCAGGGTCGTGAGATCGAGCCTCGCGAGGGACGCTGTGCTCAGCACAGAGTCTGCTTAAGACTCTCTCTCCCTTGGGGCGCCTGGGTGACTTGGTCATTAGGCGTCTGCCTTCGGCTCAGGGCGTGATCCTGGGGTCCTGGGATCGAGCCCCACGTTAGGCTCCTTTGCTGGGAGCCTTCCTCTTCCTCTCCCACTCCCCCTGCTTATGTTCCCTCTCTTGCTGGCTGTCTCTCTCTCTGTCAAATAAATAAGTAAAATCTTTAGGAGAAAAAAAAAAGACTCTCTCTCCCTCTACCCCTTCCATGAATAAACAAATCTTACAAAAACGGGAAACTGATATTGACACAGTGCCATTAACTAGCCCACAGACCAAATTCAGATTTCACCCTTTTTTCCTGCACTCGTGTGTGTGTGTGTGTGTGTGTGTGTGTGTGTAGTTTGATGCAACTTCATCTGATGGATAGATTCGTGGAACCAGCACCGTAATCAGCCCCATCACCATTATGGAACTAACCTTGACATGCTCTCCTTTTCCACTTGCACCCCTCTCTCCTATCCCTATTCCCTGGTCGCCCCCTCTGTAAATCTGCCACTTCTAGAATGTTCTATAAATAGGATTATACATTATATAACCCTTTGAGACTGGCTTTTTTCCCACTCAGCACGATGCCCGTGAGATCCGTGTGAGTGGTGTACGTCCATGGCTAGCGGCTTAATGTTACTCTGGTAAACAGATGTTCAACCACTCACCTGCTGAAGGGTATTTGGTTGTTTTCAGGTTTTTTTGCTATTGTGAATAGAGCTGCTATGAACGTTTATATACAGTTTTGGGCGTGAATGTAAGTTTTCATTTCTCTGAGGTAAACATTCAAGAGTGCAGCCGCTGGATCGGATCACAGTTGCATGTTGAGTTTGATAAGAAATTGCCAATTTCGTTTCCGGAGATGCTGCACCATTTTACATTCTGACCAGCAATGAGTGAAAATTCTAGTTGCTCCACATCCTCCCCAGCAAAGCTCTGTGTTTTGTACCCAGACTTATGAACGCTTAGGACTCTAGAACATTGGAACTGTAGGAGGCTTTAAAGGTTACGCAGTCCAGCCCATATTCTGCACAGGAAGGAGCCGGATGTGGAGCAGGGACCTGACCATCCCTTGTCCCTTCATCCAAGTCCTCTGTTACTCTTACCACCTTCCCTGTGTTGCAGAGCTGACTGGGCTTTTTGACATCTCTGCAAACGTGTGAAAGGTTGGGCAGGACCTGAGAGCCTTGTTCAAGCGTCGGGGCGGGGGGGCGGGGGATGTCTTGCCCAGGAAACTTGACCTTGTGCTTTGCTGCCATTGAAGAAACCAGGCTCCGGCTGACTCTCCAGTGCTCGCACGGCTCTCAACGCATTGTCTTCTCTCAGGAAATTACTAACAGCACCAAAGTTCAAATACAATCTGAAGTTACAGCCCACAGCCAACTTTCCCAGGCTCACCCGGCCTGCCCAGCGGTAATGTCAACACCCATTGCCTCTAGCTCAGCTCCTTGAATTTATGGAGAACCTACTGTGTGCTGGGCACTGGGCAAGGCACTTGATGTCCCATGGCCTCTGGTCTTCACCCCAGTCTGCCAGGCTGGCCCCATGAGCCCCATCTGACAGAGGAGGAAACATGGCTGGGGAAGTCACGATCACATGCAAAAGTTTCAGAATAAAAGACTAAGGTATAGGTCGTTATTACACACAGCATGCATACAATAATCTTTGGGGTGATCAAAGTGGCCTTTCCCGTCATTTTCTGAGCATAAATATGCAATGTGCTTCTCCCTGGGTTTTATGCCTGAAACGCGCATAGCGGACACCAGGTGGCGCCAACGCTGAGCTTTTCCCTCCTCCCGGACCCTCCAGACTTGTCACAGAAGCCCTTTGCTGATTCTACCACCGTGCGTGCTTCCAGCCCAACTATAGCATTTCTAGCACATTAAACTCTTTTTTTAAATAGCAGAGATCCTTGCTTTCTTAAAAAATCAAATCAGTAAATATTAACATCTACACATCTTTCTAAAAAGGTTGCACTTTACAGCAAAAAGCCAGAAATGCAACATCGAGGTGGAACATAGAACCTTTCCACTAAACATCAACTGTTTAAAATTGCTGGTTATCCTAACTTCAACTTTTCCATATATGGATGTTCTTGAGAAACAGATAACTGTTCCAGACCCTTCCTGCAGTTTGAATGCTGGAAAGTCATGAATTTCTCTGCAGAGAGGAAGCTCAGACATTATCTGCAGTTTTGTTTACTACTGAGCTTGTTGGGGGATATTTTAAGAACTGAAGCCCTCTTGTTTTGCTTGCGATGCCCAACTCCTTATAATCTCCTAATTGCCCTGTTTCTTCCTGTGTGGATGAATTATGTTCTGGTTCTTTGTTCTTCCGAACGAAAACATGAACGGGGAAAGGCAAGTGCTTCTTAACACGCCTCTGGTCCCAGCGCCCCCTTATTTCCCTAATTCAGATATTTCCTATTCAGGAATTCTTCTCCCTAATTCCCTTTTCTTTGAGGTTTCAACCAGCTGCTCAACTTACACTAGTGTGTCTGGGAATTCTTTTCCAGTCTGCATCCATAGGAATCCCCTCCATCCCAGGCAAAGCGGGACGATTTGCGATCCTAGCTGTCTAAATTTGAGCCGAAGTGAACTTGCGTTGAATTTTAGATTCAGATTTGACTTCGCTTCTTGTAGCGGGCTTCCTTCTTCACCGTATTACGCATCATTCATTCACTCGCTCAGCAAATGTGTACCCAGGAAACCTCAACTCTCTCTCTACCATCCCGGATCTCTCACAATGGGTCTTGACGTTTACCTTTGCTGGGTTTTGATGCCAGCGATTCGTGTCATATCCCTTCTAAGGTTTGCAGCGCCAGACGCAGCATCTAATTCCAACAGATGCCTCATTAATGGTTATTAAATGAAAAGGAAAAAAACTGAACGTCCCTCTCCCCCTCGAGGTTACTGCTTTTCTGTGGTTCCCAGAATGTCATTACTTTGGAACCTTACAAGCCCCTGCTTGGAGCCAAAGAGGGACATCACGATGTCACGCAGGGTCCCGGCTATGATAGGGACAGCAGCGTCCAGTAGTTTTTAGAACCTGCCTCAAATTCCAAATTCCTGGTTTCCCTTCTGGGAATAAAATCTCCCCGAGTTTGTTTTCCGTGGGGTTCAGATTTAGATTTATGAGAAGTTAGCACGTAGAAGGAACCCATAACTCAAGAGCAGTCTTCATTTTGCACCAGACCTCAAAATTTCAGAAGAGGAGGTAGTGGTTGCAGGAGTGGGAGAAAGGAATTTGCCGGAGAGATTGTCCTCTATTCCCAAATAAGTTCTGACTCTCTTTCCCAGCCAGACTCTCTATAAAAGGGAAAACTGGACAACAGGCAGTGGGAAAGGAGCGCGTCCTGGCAACTTGCTGCAAAGCCTCGTACACCATGCTGTTTACAAATTCCTGCAGCCAGCCCCGGGATCCAAATGTGGACAGCTCTGTTTATGTAACTAAAATAGATGCTTCTACCGTGTGATTAAGGTGGCTCGGGGAGCTGGGCCACTGTGAGGCGATGTGTGCTGCAGGCCAGAGGGGAGCACAGAGCATGGGAGCCCTGGGACCCTGGCAGGTATGAGGTTGATGAGATTGGTTTTCTGGCCAAGAGATCTCCCAGGGTAGGCACATCGCAGGTGCAGGGGAGAGCTGGAGGAGTCACAACCCGGCATCCTTTGTTGCTGTCGGTCTTAGAGGACCAGGGACCAGCCCAGCACTGTCCCCTCCCGGCTGCATCCTTGCCCTGCACAAGGCAGGATGTTTGGAAGGAAGCCCCCCCACTGCACCACCAGGAGAGGATGGGTTCCAGCATGCGGTTCCACTGCCGGGATCAATAAAGAGGCTTGAGTGTTCTAGGGTCGGTAGACGTGCAGCTCAGTGAAACCTTCCCTCCACTCACCACGCCCTTCACATCTCTGCACGCTGTGCTTCCTGACCAGAAGACGTGTTCTTCTAGAAGCAGTGCAAGTTTCCCCTCCAGACATTCTCCACCCCCTCCCCAGCTGGAAGTGGTCCCGGCTCCCTCCTCTGGGCACCAAGGTCACCCATCACGGGGTCCATCCACTGCACTCCTGGGGGAGCTCTTGGGGGTCAGGGTCTGTGTCTCACCACCTTTATATCAGCCTTGGCCCCAGCATAGTGCCCAGCCCGGGCAGTCAAGTGGGCTGACGGCTTGTCTTTTGGCGTCATGGGAAGACAGCATCCAGGGGCCACGGGATGAGAGTAAGCAGGAGCACACATGTCACAGCACTGCTGACACCCCACGGGCTCCCTGAGTCTCAGAGAAGGAGGCCCCCGTTCACGTGGCTTCCAGGCTGGCTGTGCCGCCTGTGCTGGGCTCCTCACGGCTCCTCCTGCTCCAGCCTCCTTCGTCTTCTCAGCTTTGCAAGGACGCATGCACCTTGGAGCCCTGTACACACTCTTTCTTCTCCAGAGACGTGCTGTCCCGCCCATCCACATCCCCTCTCTGATCTACCCCGGTCGCCGTTCTGGTCTGCTCCCAAATGCCTCGAGAGCACCTCTCCTCGGTCTAGATTAAGTCCCCTTCTTCTATGTTCGCCACACGCCAGCTGCTGCTATAATGTCTTATGTGTACTCACTGCCCTCTCGGGGGCAGAGAAGGGTTTGATCTCTGGGACCCCGGCCACGGCTCCCTGTGCACCCCCTCCTGGCATTACTATGACAGTGTGCGATCCTTGTGTGAGTGTTTGCTTACTGTCAAGTTTTCCTGCTTGAGTCTGGAGAACGGGAAACCCGTCTTCTTCTCCACTGTCTTCCCAATGCCCAGCCCAGTTACCTGGCTTCGTAGAAACGAACTAATGACTGGATGAATTAATTAATCAACCGAAGGAGGCCTGGAAAAACTCAGGAGAGAGAGCCTGGAGCAGTCAGACTCAAGGTCACCTTGAGACAGGCAAGAGCAAGCTAGAGCTTGACGGTGGCCCACCACAAAAGGAGATTCCAGGGAACAAAGGGGTGACTACCCTCTGCCCGAATCAACGGGATCTTATAGGCAACATGTCCGAGGAGAACAGGCAACAGAAAAACCCCACGGTTTTAAGCTGACTGTCTTTTTCTCTTTTTCTTTGGAAAAAAATCGACAGCAGGGTTCTTCACGGAGGCCTTAAGGGGGAAGCGGGCGGCTGGGGCAGGCGGCGGGAGGAAGAACAGTGCGGGACCATCCACATCTCTGATCACAGACGCAGAGTCAAGGAGCCAGAGGCCCCACTGAAGTCACACTTGGACGCCGAGCTCCAGGTGCAAGGGTGGGCACGGCGGCTGCCAGGCCCAGCGCGGGCACACACAGGGGGTATTCACAGCCCACGGCCGCAGCCGCTGCCGCCCGCCCTGCGCACCCCCCAGCGGCAAACAGAACCCTCTGTCTCGGTTCCTGAGTCAAGCCTGCGCAGAATTAACTGTAATAATTGGCAGGTGTGCTGCTGGCTTCTGGGTTTCAATCCACTGGGGGCTCGTGAAAACTGGATGTTCCGCCGCAGCCAGTATTTAGCTTGGGCTCCGAGAAGCTTCAGCTTTCCATGACGAGAGACGAAGTGTGTGGCTGCAGCTGCCCTGGGCAAACAAGAGCTCCAGAACGGCCTTGGAGAAATAGGCCCCTCTGGCCAACAATCCAGTTCGCTCCTTGGGGAAAGGGGAGGAAGTAGCCTTTGACCTGCTGCCCTTCTCAGGAGCACAGAGTAATGGAGAAGAAAGGAGCCTTTCTGGGAGTTGTTGTTGTTTTCCCGCAGGATGGAAGACAGTGATCATCTCCTCCAGAAGTTTTCTAGGGCAGGAACGCTCTTGGACTTCTTCCCGTGAATACCTAGGGTGATAAGGACGCTTATCGCAGTCCGCAGCCAGGAAGCAAGGCCAGCCGCCTAGCAACAGCCACTGCCCCTGGGGCACCGCTGCTGTGCCCGTGGCCAACCTCACTAATCAAGAGAGGTTACCTTTTCTACTGAGTCTGAGACAGGATCTCAGAATCCTTCTCAACCCTGCGCCCCAGAAAGCCATTACAATGAATCGGTATTGGCACGAAAGATGAAAAGTATTTGCCACTTCTATTTTAGTAACTCAGAAGAGGCCAAAGTTAGAATCTCATCAGAAAGGTTTTTTGCAAGGACAGGAGTCAAGGGATGTCCTACTGCGAACTGTAGCTTTGATGCCAGTTACTGACCAAGCAGAGAATCCCTATCACTGCGCTCCAAAGAGCCAGCTCCCACGATGATCCTCGGAAGGGGGACCCTGTATGGGATTTCACTGCGGACCCAGACATGGTGGCCCAGGGCTGGGACGGCCAATGCCAAGGGCACATCCTTTCTGCTCATCACACCCACACTGGAAGCTTGTCCTTCAACTGGAGTTTTTGCCATCAGTCTGCTATAGCAGGGACAGAGCTGTCCGCCATCCTGAAGTCCTATCAGGAGACAGCTGCCCATTCACGATGGCCCCCTGCCATGTGTCACCCCACCGCTCTTTCTCAGCAGGCCCGTGAGCCCTTTTTTGTAGGAACTAATGTGTCGTGCTGGGGAGAGAGGACTCCGGCATCCGGGGCTGGGAAACACTAAAGCAGCAGCATCCCTTGGGTTGGGCCCACATTCTCCATGGAGGAGGCCCTTTGTTCACAATCCCAGTAACATAAGCTACTCCTTCATGGATGATTGTCCTTGTAACCTTGGGCTTCCTTCCAACAGGCTTTGAGACGGTGTCTCCTTCTGGATGCCCCTTCCCATCCGTTTTACCTTTCATCAGAGAACAAAGCCTGAACAGGACCTCCTGCTGCTCAGCCCAGTGACACGGGGAGGGTCTTCCTCTGTTATCACAAGTTGGTGCTGTGTCCCAAGGAGGAGGGAGGACTTAGCAGCCCGTCCCTCTTTCTTACCTCGCTGCTTGGGTTCCCAAGTCACACTCCCTGGGTTTTGGGCAGTCACATTAGTTCTGTAGGCCTGTGTCCTCCCCTGCAAACAGGAATAATGACACTACCTACTAGGATTGCTATGAGGACCAAATGAGAGAGTCTACGCAAAATGCTAGCATGCAGTAAGCACCAGTGGGTACCAGCCCTAACATGGGGTAGCTATTCCAGCTAGCTCTGACACCCTCCTATGAATTTTTAAAAGTTGTAAAATACACATAACACAAATTTTACTATTTTGAAGCGTATAGTTCAGTGGCATTAAGTATCCTTACAATGTGCAACCATCACCATGATCTCGTCCCAGAACTTTCCACAATCCCAAGTGGAAACCCTGCACCCACTAAGCAGTCCCTCTGCTCTTCTCCCTCCCTATCAGCCCCTGACAACCACTAATCTGCTTTCTGTGTCTATGGATTTGCTTATTTGGGACATTTCAAATGAATAGAATCATGCAATATGTGCTCTTTTGTGTCTGGTTTCTTCCACTCAGCATTGTGTTTTCAAGGTTCATCCACGTTGTAACATATATCAGTATTTCATTCCTTTCTATGGCTAAATATTGCTCCAAGGTATGGATAGACCATAATTTGTTGAACTATTGATCTGTTGATGAACAGTTTGGGTTCTTTCAACTTTTATTGTGAAAAATGTGCTATGGTTACTTGTGAGCAAGTATGTGTCTGAACACCTGTTCTCAATTTGGGGGGGTATACACCTAGGAGTGGAACTGTTGGGTCAGATGGACATTCTATGTTTAACTTAGAAATCACAAACACTTTTCCACGGTGGCTCTGCCATTTTACATTCCCATCAGCAACGTAGGAGGGTTCTAACTTTTCCACAGCCTCAACAACACTTGCTGTTTCCCCTTTTTTAAAATATGGCCATCCTAACCCTCTTACACTGTTGGTGGGAATGCAAGCTGGTGCAGCCACTCTGGAAAACAGTATGGAGGTTCCTCAAAAAGTTGGAAAATAGAGCTACTCTACGACCCAGCAATTGCACTACTAGATATTTACCCCAAAGACACAAATGCAGTGATCCAAAGGGGCACCTGCACCCTAATATTTATAGGCAATGTCCACAATAGCCAAACTATGGAAAGAGCCCAGATGTCCATCGACAGATGAATGGATAAAGAAGATGTGGTTTATGTATATATACAATGGAATCTTATTCAGCCATCAAAAAAAGAAATCTTGCCATTTGCAACAATGTGGATGGAACTAGAGGGTATTATCCTAAGCAAAATAAGTCAGAGACAGACAATTACAATATGATCTCACTCATATGTGGAATTTAAGAAACAAAACACAGGATCATAGGGGAAGGGAAGAAAAAATAAAACAAGATGAAATCAGAGAGGGAGACAAACCATAACAGACTCTTAGTCATAGGAAACAAACTGAGGGTTGCTGGAGGGGAGAGAGGTGGAGGGATGGGGTAACTAGGTGATGGACTTTAGGGAGGGCATGTGATGGAATGAGCACTGGGTATTATATAAGACTGATAAATCACTGAACTCTATCTCTGAAACTAATAATACACTATATGTTAATTAATTGAATTTAAATTTTAAAAAAATGTTAAAAATCTGGCCATCCTAGTGGGTTTGAAGTGGTATCTCATTGTGGGTTTGATTTGCATTTCTCTGATGACTAAGGACACTGGGCATCTTTTCATGTGTTTGTTGGCCATTTGTGTATCTTCTTTGGAGAAATGTCTATTCAAGTCCTTTACTCATTTTTTAATTGGGTTGTTTGTCTTCTTGTGGTTTCTCCTATAAAGTTTAGGTCATCTTCTAACCAATGGGGTCAGAAAAAAGAATCAAAAGACATGAAAGTGTGTGTGTGTGTGTGTGTGTGTGTTTGTGTGTACTTCCAAACTCCCTGTATAACCTGGATGTGCAGGGAATAAAGCTAGTTCCTTTATGTTGTCTAAAACTTAGTTGTCTTCCTTCTGGTCTTTACTGCTCTAATCTGCTTTATTACCTAGATCCTAAATTTAAAAGGCCAAAACTATGCTCAGTCTTTCTAGAAAAAAGAAAAGAAAAGAAAAGAAACCCAAATTCGAAGTCTCTGAGATTTCTATTCCCTGGCCCAAGGTGGTCATGGCCTCTGAGAATATGGGGTGGTGGTGGTTTTGTAACCTCAAGGCAAAGGGGACATCTTGGCATTCATGGTGTGGTGACCTCTGCCTTCTCTGGACTCCTAGGCCATACCCCTTGTCTGCTGACTGAGCCTCACACCCTGAAAATGGTGGCCAAAAGCTGTGGCCATGTGGTCAGTCTCCTTGGCTCCATCAGAGGCCACCTGGTCCTGGTGACTTGGCCTACCTTTGAGGTTTGGCTGTGACTTCCCCGGGGCCTTCCTCTCAGAGATCCCACCTTATCCCAGCCAGACCTTTGGCTCCTCCTGAGTCTCACCTTCACCACAGAGAGGTAAACCAAGGACAGCTCAGGAACAATATAGCCTCAGGACTTCCTGCCAAACTACCCCACACCACCATGTTTGTGTGGCTGAGCTGCCCCCCAGGGAGGCTGCAGAACCCTCCTAGAGGATTCCCTCCTGAAGAGGGAACAGGTGGAGTGACAGCATCCTGGTGGCTTTCAGGAGGGAGAATTCAGAATGTGGCCATCAAATAGATCCTTGAAGGACAGAGAGGTGTCTTGGGGTGGGAACTCTGCCCTCTGAGTCTCTATCTTTCCTCAGAGCACCTGACAGTGTTAGACAAAGAGGAGGTGCTCAAGCCACCAACTCCTTCAGTTGACTGTGACAGATGAAAGCCTTGGAAGGTTGAAGGCAACAGCTCAGTGGCTATTTCTTTTTGAACTAGAGGAAACATTCAAATGGCCACCCAAGCCCATCTCCATCATTGGCCATGAATTTACCTAACTTACCGCCCACAAAGTGACAAAGGTACAAGGTCTATATTTATATCCCTTCCCTGCCAGTCTTGCATGTCAGAAAAAGGAATAGTCCACCCCCCCTTGGAAGTTAATTCTCCTACCTGTGCTCATAATTCCCAACCCTCCATCTACTTTAAGATCTAGGCCTTAATTCCAGGAGCTCAAAGAGAGGATGCCCTTCTCTGATCTACAGAGCAGTGGTTGACCAGTTGGTTTCCTGCTGACTCCTAAAAGCAGAAACTGCTGAACCTTCCATTACCTGCTTCTTCTGCCACTGCTTGATAAATGTGCTCATCGTGATCTGCCTGCCAGTGGACTACAAAATCAGGAACATTTAAGGGTCTGTGATGAGAGGGAGAAAGAGTGAGCCTCCAAACCAAGAGGCCCCTGTTGGAGCAGGGCTGACAAAAGGGGCTTGAACAAACAAGTATGGAGAATTCTCAAGAGGACAGAGAGTTTAAGAAAAGAACTTCTAGGAAATAAAATTATTTTTTATTTTAAAAACTTGGGAAATAAACTGAAAGGAGGATGATCACTGCTTATCAGTGAATTAAAGGTCTAGGGGATCAAGTAGAAGAAAAGCTCATAATATGAAAACACAAAAATTTGGAAAACAGGAGGAAACAGTAAGAGATTTAGGGGGCAAAACAGGAGATATGACGTTCAAATAATAGAAGTTCCAGAAGGAGAGAGAGAGTGTGTGAAGAGCAGATGGAGGAGAAATAATATTTAAACAAATAACAGAAGAAAATTTCCATGGTCTGATATGAGATTTAACACTGTGGGTTGAAAGGCCCAAGTCCCAGACAAAGTTATTTTTTTAAAGACATACACCTAAATATAACTTGGTGAAATCTTGGAATTCCAAGGACCAAAAAAAATTGCTTACCAAGATGAGCAGGATGAAGAGATATGAAGGGAGATAGAACTTTTCCTTCTACATCTTTGCATTGTTTCACTAGTAAAATGAGTACTCATTATGTTAAAACTGACAAAGAAAAATATTTTGATGGGTTTCTAATGATTCTCATTTTTCTAAAGACCCTCTTGACCCAATGTCTAAAGACATGCATGACTTTGGACCCAATGTCTAATTGTCCTATTTTTCTGATTCTGCCTCTCACATCTGGGTCCTAGCCAGCTTGAGCTCCTTCAGACCAACACACACTTCTCATGCCTTTATTTTGAGCCTAGAACTGTGCCTGACGTTGATATACAAAGATGAAGATGCATGGTTCCTACACTCAAGGAGCCTAAGTTGGGAGTGAGCTGAATTTGCTTACTGGGGAGGCCTCTGGGCCTTTGCTTTTGGCTGGTTCTCAGGGTAAGTGGTGACATATAAAAGATCATGCCCACTTCTTCCATCAGCCTGCCTAGGACCCCCCCTCAAAGGAAGGCAGCTGGACACTACAGCCCTGTGGTTTCTTTTTTTTTTAATTTTATTATTATATTATGTTAGTCACCATACAGTACATCCCCGGATTCCGATGCAAAGTTCGATGGCTTCATTAGTTGTGTATAACACCCAGTGCACCATGCAATACGTGCCCTCCTTACTACCCATCACCAGTCTATCCCATTCCCCCACCCCCCTCCCCTCTGAAGTCTTCAGTTTGCTTCTCATAGTCCATAGTCTCTCATGTTTCATTCCCCCTTCTGATTACCCCCCCTTTCTTTATCCCTTTCTTCCCCTACCAATCATCCTAGTTCTTATGTTCCATAGATGAGAGAAATCATATGATAATTGTCTTTCTCTGCTTGACTTATTTCACTTAGCATTATCTCCTCCAGTGCCGTCCATGTTGCAGCAAATGTTGAGAATTCGTTCTTTCTGATAGCTGAGTAATATTCCATTGTATATATGGACCACAGCTTCTTAATCCAGTCATCTGTTGAAGGGCATCTCGGCTCCTTCCATGATTTGGCTATTGTGGACAATGCAGCTATGAACATTGGGGTGCATATGGCCCTTCTCTTTACTACGTCTGTATCTTTGGGGTAAACACCCAGTAGTGCAATGGCTGGGTCATAGGGTAGTTCAATTTTTAACTTTTTAAGGGACCTCCACACTGTTTTCCAGAGTGGCTGTACCAACTTGCATTCCCACCAACAATGTAGGAGGGATCCCCTTTCTCCACATCCTCTCCAACAATTGTTGTTTCTTGCCTTGTCTATCTTTGCCATTCTAACTGGCGTAAGGTGGTATCTCAGTGTGGTTTTGATTTGAATTTCCCTGATGGCTAATGATTTTGAACATTTTTTCATGTGTCTGTTAGCCATTTGTATGTCTTCATTGGAAAAGTGTCTGTTCATATCTTCTGCCCATTTTATGATTTGTTTATTTGTTTCTCGTGTATTGAGTTTGAGAAGTTCTTTGTAGATCTTGGATACCAGTCCTTTATCTGTGGTGTCCTTTGCAAATATATTCTCCCATTCCGTGGGCTGTCTCTTAGTTTTTTTGACTGTTTCCTTGGCTGTGCAGAAGCTCTTTATCCTGATAAAGTCCCATAAGTTCATTTTATCTTTTATTTCTCTTGCCTTTGGCGATGTGTCGTGAAAAAGGTTGCTCTGGCCGATGTCATAGAAGTTGTTGCCTATGTTCTCCTCTAGAATTTTGATGGATTCCTGTCTCACATTGAGGTCTTTCACATTTGGAGTTTATTTTTGTGTATGGTGTGAGAGAGTGGTCAAGTTTCATTCTTTTGCATGTAGCAGTCCAATTTTCCCAGCACCAGCCCTGTGGTTTCTATGACAACCTCAGGATGGCATTAGCTGTGACCCAGCTGAGGTTCTTCTGAGACAAGATGGGTGATTTGGACTTCCCCCACCCATCCTAGCTCCTTTCCCTTCTCCCTGCACATACCTTCCACATCATCCTAGTCACAATGTATGTTGGGATTCCCTTATTTCAGGAAGACAGTGTACATTTGAAAGCTGACTCACCCCCTGAGTTTGCTTTCCAAAGGCAATGGAAAACAGTCCCCAAAGGCAGGCCACCTGAAGCAGTGTCACCCACGGGGGACAAGGGACTGGTTGAGGTTAAGAACTAGGGGCGCCTGGGTGGCACAGCGGTTAAGCGTCTGCCTTCGGCTCAGGGCGTGATCCCGGCATTATGGGATCGAGCCCCACATCAGGCTCCTCTGCTAGGAGCCTGCTTCTTCCTCTCCCACTCCCCCTGCTTGTGTTCCCTGTCTCGCTGGCTGTCTCTGTCAAATAAATAAATAAAATCTTTAAAAAAAAAAAAAAAGAACCAAAGAGAATTAAGAGAGGACACTCTCTGAATAGGAGGACTCCTCCTTTCTTCTCTGGTCAAGGGAGTGGGATGGGGATATAGAAAGCTTAAGGGAAGATAGCAGGAGAAGCAGCAGGGAGGACTGTGGATTTGGCGTCTCTAGGAAGAACTGTGGAGGGCCACCACCCAGGAGACTGACCTGCAGGGCCAGGAACTGTCAGGGGCAGCTCAAGAGGGTTCCAAATGATACCCAGTGAGACAGGAACATCGCCATGTTGGACAAAGTAGGATTTCCAATCATCGAATGTGGCTGCAGAGCTAACACATTTGCATACCTGGGGGCACCTGGCTCGATATAGGGGTACAGCTTCCCAGGTGTTCAGTGACTCCAAGTAACACCAACTGCATCTTTGGCATGGTTAGGTAATAAACTCACACTCCCTGTTTGTTTGCCATCGCCCCTCCCTTCCTTGCCACTCCAAAGCCCACCTCTCTGACTCCCCCTCCACCTGTCTGGTCAGAAACTGGCCAAGGCCTGGGGCTTGGGACTCTTCCTCACCCCAAAGCTTTTTCTCAATCCCAGAGGCCAAGAAAGAAGACCATGGTCACCCCTCCTTCCTTCTCCCTGAGATATGCAGCTTAGCTGGAGCAAAGACCCCAGAGGCCCAAATGAGGAAATGTCAAGGCATCCCAGGGCAGGCAGCTCAAGGCCACGTTGCCAGCCTTGGCCAAGGTCCGAGCCAAAGGACATAAAGAAACAGGCTTTCCATGGAGAGTATCTTCAAGGATTTGCACTCCTGCCCAGTTGACAAAAGCCCCAAAGTGTTGGCCCAGGGAGGAAGTGCCAGCTTTATGTTTAGTCTGGCACTGATCTCACAGGCCTGCAAGGCTCAGCAAGCTGCGAGTGTGGGTTTCAAGGCCCCTGAGTACCCATGTTTATCTTCAGGCTCAGATCCAAGAGCTCAGAAATGTGTCCGTTTCAAAATAATAATTACAATAGTCTGTCTTCTGTAAGATGCAGGCCTCGGAATCCATGTCAAAGTACAGGGAGACCAAACAGCCTAAGAGAACATGATTTGGGTGCGCAAAGAATGGAGTTTAGTAAAAGAATGCTCAGAATTCATGAGGGCCTCACTCACCTCAACAAGAAAAGGATGTGAAGACATTATAATTGGAAGAGATAATTAGGGAAAAGATTGGAGCACAGTGTTTTTGCAAAATTGGGTGTTTCAGCTGGTTCTGGTCATCGGACAATGGAAGGACCAGCATTTGGATATTCAATTATCTCCTGAAGCTGAGGACCCGTTGAATATATTTGGTTCCGGAAATGTCCCAATGAAGCAAGAGAAAAATGGAACAAAAGCCTTTGGCAGAGGCCAGGCCATTCTCACAGCTGCAGAAAGGGAAGATGAATCCCAGAACACCCTCCACCCCACCCCAAACTCAGCCCCCCCATGGCCTCAGGGGAGCATGTAAGGCAGGGCCTCACCATAGCTTGGCTGACCACAGCATGAGCCCCCCAGGAAGCCTTCCTCTGTTGGCCCACCCGATCCAGAGGACACACCATCACTCCCTCACTAAGAATGAGAAATACTGAAATAACCTCTCAGACTGTTGGCACCCAGGCACCCAGGCACCCAGGCCCTTACCAATTGGCCTCCCTGACTCCTTAGAGAAAAATGCCAACTTCCCAACCACACACTGACATTCCTGGCAGAAAGAGCCTTATTATTCCACCTGAACCAACGAGAAACAAAGCCAGTCCAGAAATTTGCCTATTGGGATTGCAAAGCTTTGAATGCCATCAGTCATGTGGAAAATGTTGAGCCGAGCCTGGCAGAGTCCTCCAAGGCCTTCATGCAAACAACAAAAGGCCGCTGAGAGCATTCAGGCCCGTGTGGAGGAGGAATCGCTCATCACAAAAGCAGGCCCTGGCCTCCGCCGATGGCCCTAATGAGGGCCAGGTGACCACCGATGAATGCGACCACACTGCGTTCGCGTTTGTCAAATCTGAGATTACTGCAAAGCCTGGAATGAATGAGCCTACAAACAAGAAAATCTATCTGTTCGGGAGCTGGAAAGAATAGGATGTGGAAAAGGCGGGGGGTGTCATCAATTACTTGTGGTTCTCGGAGAGCCAAGAATTATGCTTGGAAGTACAACTTCTGAGCATCTGGAGAAGTCTTTGGTCAGCATCCTAAGTCTTCTGGATAATATCAAAATCATTCAGACCATCCAAGCGAGGCCAGATGGAGACAAGATTGTGTAGTGTGCAAATGTCTTGGGCCTCTCTCTGCCCTCCCCCTGCTTCTTGCCCATCTTCCTTGGGTGGGGGGAGCCCACCCCCTCCACCACCACCACCACCACCACCACCGCCATCAAGAACAGCTCAGGGTCTCAACTTCTGGCCTGCCAAAATCAGATACAACTACACTTGCACTAATCCCAGGATAAGTATTAATGTAATGGGAGTAAATGCCTTCAGATAAAGGGTCATAATTCTTGCTGTGTAAACTGAGGAATTTGCTGAGATCAGAGGAGGCGGGGGTCACAGTGACAAAGCCAATAAGGCTTTGCAGGAGGGAGGAGTGACACTCACCCAGCTCTGCCCTTGACTTCTTGGGGGACCTTGGACACTGGCCTCTCTCTCTTGGTCTTAGTCTCCTCCTTTCTAAAAGGAGGGCATGGCTGCGCTTGCTTCGGCAGCACACACACTAAAATTGGAACGATGCAGAGAAGATTAGCATGCCCCCTGCGCAAGGAGGGACATGATTTAGGGCACTTGAACATTCCTTAGATCGTGACCAGTCCATGGCCAGCCAGCCAGCGGAAGCTTCTTGTGAGCCCCCAAGAAGTAGTGAGACGTGTTTATGGAGATGGGGACACCCGAGAGGAGGTGCTATAGCATTGCTGCAGAACACTCCAGAAAGGAGGGCCATGGGGTCCACTGGGCCCGGGGGACAGAGCACAAGGGGGGGATTATCATGGTGCCCATGGGAGCATTTGGGGGTCCTACTGATGGTGTGATAGGACTTGGGCTGGGGCTGCTCCCGTGTCCCTAGGGGGGCCTCTGGCCCAAGTGTACCTCGATTTTACTTCCCTGCAGGTGTTCCACTCACACTGTGGCTTAGACAAATGGCTCGGCTTTGCCAGGGTAAAGGATGCCCCCCGGAACTGTGCAAGGCCACAGCCCTGCCTTTTCCTCCAAATCACTCCCAAGCAACACTGCACACGTCAGGAGTTCTACTGTCCCCGTAGACCCTGTCACCTTCATCGTGCTTCCCTCTCTTCCATCACAGCCAGAGCTCATCTCCCTCGTCTTCCTCCCTCTCTGAACATCACCCAGGATGGGCACCCGAAACCCTGCTGACTTTACTGGACTTGAAGTCCGGGCCACAAATGACCATTCCCCGTTATTCATAAATGCTGCGGGGTTTTTTGTTTGTTTGTTTGTTTTATTTTTATCTTTTTCTATGAGAGGTATTTGGATGTCTGGGAAAGGGGTTTTTAAATAACTTTTTACAGCTAATGAAGAATTTTAAAATATCCTTTAAAACAAAGGCCTCTTTGAAGCTGGGTGTGCAGAGCTGGGACACAATGGACACCCTGTTTACTTGCTACAAACTGTTTACTTTGCTACA
Organism: Ailuropoda melanoleuca; assembly: GCF_002007445.2. Taxonomy (NCBI): domain Eukaryota; kingdom Metazoa; phylum Chordata; class Mammalia; order Carnivora; family Ursidae; genus Ailuropoda; species Ailuropoda melanoleuca. Next base: position 10,238,701 of record NC_048218.1, read on the forward strand.
AATTGAATGCAGAGAGAGGGCTTTTTGTGCCTAGGGTTGCATACATGTCAGCCTCGAAAAGAATTCAAGTAACTTTAGCCCCATTCCACACGCTCCACCTCAACTATGTGCTATGGAATGATGTGTTTGGAGCAGCTTGCCATCGATCTGATTTGGCCCTGGAGTGGGGTGGGGGGTGGCCGGGTCTCTTATTACAACTCTGTATTTTAGACCCTAGGGTGAAGAAAATGGACTCAGCAACTCGGTATTTTTGACCTGTAGAGAAGAGTCCAGATTTCACTTGAGATGGAAGGGAGGGCGTACAGGAAGGAGGGAGGGAGAGGCACGCTCTCTCCTCACAGGTTCTTTTGGGGGGATATTCCTCACCCTCTGACCTCCCCACATGCCCTGGCCTCCACGGTCTGACACGAATGAGACTAGATCTTCTCTGCTTCTAGGATGGGAGGGTCCAATAGACTCTACAACCATGCCAATCCCTTCATTTCCGGTACGTCACCTTATTTGCTGCCTGCTTTGGGCAACAGTGTGTCCCCCCCCCACTTCATGCACTGAAGCCCTAACCCCCAGTATCTCAGATTGTATTTGGCAATGGGGCTTTTAGAGAGGCAATGAAGTTAAAATGCTACCCTTTAGGGTGGGCCTAATCCTATTTGACAGTGTCCTCATAAGAAGAAGAAATTTGGACGCACATAGAGACACGTGTCCAAAGGAAAATCCGTGCTCAGGGACACAGTGAAAGGATGGCCACCTACAACACAAGGAGAGAGGTCTCAGAAGAAACCAACCCTGCCGGCACCTTGATCTTGGACGTCTAGCCTCCAGAACAGTGTGAAATACATTTCTGATGTTTAAGCCACCTGGTCTGTCGTAGTTTGTATGGAACCCTAGCAATTTAATACACTGTCAAAAGGACAAAGCCCCTGGAGCTGTCTCCAAGCTTTTGTTCCTCATCTATAAATAGAACTATCTGTCTTGCCGGACTCTGGTAAGGGTTAGGTTTGCAGATGACAAGGCACCTGGAAACGCTGGCTGCATAATTGTGAACGTTAGCGTTGTTATTATTTTGAGAGATCATCAGTGTCTATATGTTACTTATGGACCCTACAATGTCCTTTCTAGAATCTCTCTCTAGTGATTTGATGATTTACTACAAAAGAATTTAGTGCTGTTGGCAACCCTGGCGATGTCATCCTCCTTGTGCATTTCCAGGGGGCCCAATCACGGTGTTTGTCGCCCCTACACCAATCCCCTCTTCAGGACTTTACCTCCTCACCAATTTCACAGAAAGTCAGGATTTCACAACAACCATCGACAAGACAAAGATTTGTTGAAGGTCTATATAAATTATATCCACAAAGCTATTCACCTTCCTGTCAAACTCTAAGAAATTAGTCAGGTGTGATTTTGCCCTGATATAATCTGTTTTCTTTCCCAAAGAAATACTTTTTTTTAAAGTGCTGGTGATTCTGTCTTCCCTCCTACCTATGCTTTGTGACAAGCTGGGGATGCAAGGTTTGAGCACTGAGGCTCTTGTGATGTCCTAGGGGCTTCCGGGGACACTGTGACCACATGTAATGACGGGTTACATCCTTCACCAACAGTCTTGGCTGTTGATCTACATTTAGCTTGCTTGTCTTCGGAATCACTGGACTTTGACCACCTCTGAATTTAAACCTCCAATTCGATACATTCGAATCTCCCCTAGAGTTCTCCCACCCAACACTGGCGTGGATCCTGGCCACATACCGCTGCTTTCCCTTAATATCTCTAAATGAAAAGACCCTCTTAGTCCTCAGTGTCTGATGGCCACAGAGTCTCTGCCGGCTTTGGGACTAATCTTTCTATAAACACTTGGCCCTGCAGAGTTAGCTCACCTCCGGAGCTATTTCAGCTTCCCCTCTCTGTCTAAGGGAGATGGGAGCAACAAAATAGTTGGTCAATGCTATATTTAATTAATGTTTTTCAACGGTCACAAGATGTTCTCACTCCTGGGTGATAACCTCACCCTCAGGAGTGTAGAGAAGGCCATGGTCATGAAAAGAGAGCTGTCTTCTTTACAGCAGCCATAGCTCTCTGTCTTCAAAAACTGCTTCCCTCCAGATCGGATGTCTCTTCCTCCCACTTGGCCCCAGGAAAGCAGTGTGCGCCTCTCTGCCCGGGGCCAGTTCTCTACCTAAACTCCTGTCTAGTGTCTGTCCCCACCTCGGAGGGCCTTCCTGACACATCTTGCTTGGTCTCTCCCTCCCCACGCACCAGCTCCCTTCTGACATTACAAAACCATCTTCTCCTGAGCCCCCTGTCTGCCCCAGTGGGCCATTTCTCACAGCCAACATTGTTTTTTTAAAACGTAATTTTTCCATTTGTATTGAGACGTAACTGACATGTCACCTTGTGTAAGTTTCAGGTGTACAGCATGATCAATCGATACAGTTACGTATCGCATTACCATACCACCAGAGCGTTAGCTAGCGTCTCTCTCGTGTCATACAATTATCATTTCTCTTTGTGGTGAGAACAGTTAAGATCTCGTCTCTCAGCCCCTTTGAACTTTACTCTACAGTATTGCTAACTATAATCTCTGTGCTCGGCATTAGATTTCCGGGACTTTTTTATCTACCAGTTGCAAGTTTATACCCTGAAATACTATTTCCCAGTTCCCTCACCCCCGCACCCCCAGCCCCTGGTAAGCACCATTCTACTCTCTGCTTTAACAAGTTCTGAGGTTTTTTGATTCCGTATATAAGTAAGATCATACAGTTTATGTCTTTCTCTGTCGAATTTTGCTTCACAGAACGCCCTCAAGATCCAGCCATATCTCAAATGGCAAGATATCCTCCATTCTCCTGGCTGGATAGTGTCCCACTGTATATGTCTGCCACGTCTTCATGGCCAAGATCCCTAATCACAGGGTCGTGACCCACCACCATACCCCATAGCCACGTGTTTGTTCTGAATGTCTGAAGCCTGATTGCCATCCTACCACTCACCAAACGAAATCTCAGTCCTGATGCCAAAGGCTGAGCCCCGTGGGGCAAACCTCCGCCCCGGAGGATGAGACACCAGACCAGGCTGAGATGTTCAGCCTCGTGGGAAATCACAGAATCACACGCAGTGACTTTCCAGGCCATCCGCATGGCACCTCTCCCTCTCTGTGACCCACAGCTTCTGCCACCCAGTGTCAGCCCACCCCAATGTGCCAGCCTGCCCCACTCAACTCCCACCTGCTCCCTCCTCCCCCCCCACCCCTTTCCACACCCATCAGAGACCCCATTGCCCACGCTACACTGAGCGCCAATGAATACTTAACTCCAGCCAAGCCATTGTGTATTATTCTGTCCTCAGAGCAAACCTACAGATTAGGTACTATTGCCACCCTCATTGCCATTTCACAGGTGAGAAAACTGAGTCCCAGAGAGAGCAAACTGTATTCACCCAGGCGTCACTCTTTTAAAAAGTAGGAGAGCTAGAACTCAGTCACAAGGAGTCTGGCTCCACGGAGCCTGTCTTGCCTCACGTCTGAGTCTGTTTCCCTCTTCCCATCAGTGTCCGCTCCACTGCATGGCCCTGGGGAAAAGAAGACCCCCAGCCCAAGGCAACCCTGGACCAGCGGGGCTGTCCTCCTGCAGGGAGCTCTGAGAAGTCTGGAGAAGACCTTGACATTGGTGGCTGAGGCCCCTGACTCCTTACTCTCCCTCCTGGATTCTGCTCCATCCCTACATCTGCCCTGCCCCCAACTCCAAACCAGCTCCACTGCACCTGCTTTTCCTGTTGAGTAGCGTCCATTGGAGAGGAACCCAGTTTTGTCCCCAAAATGCAGAAAAGAGGAGCAGTTATGCCATAGATTTCAAGTGGACTGCCCAGTTTCTATTCTGGCCCCTGGGACAGGTTACTGAACCTGTCTGTCCCTGGGACTCCATGTCTGTACAAGGGGGATGATAATAGCACGTCCGTCTCGAGGAGACCGTGAAGATGAAGCAGCATGGTATGAGCGCCGAATAAGCCTCTGCTCTCACTGTTTGCGCTGTGGTCCTAAGGAAATAGCCCTTCTCTTAGAGGCAATATTTTGGTGGGAGGCTCTTAAAGGGAGAAAACACTCAAAGAGCTGAAGAAATACACCTCTCACTGTAGAATTCCAGGCACCCTGCAGGGCCAAGGGTCCTTCCTTGCACCCTCCAAATCATATCACCCACATGCCCTGATTATGCTCGCAGTGCAAGTACTAACCACCAAGCCGGTTTGCGCAAAGTGGCCAATCGCCTCTCATCAACACTGACTCAAAGTCTGCATTAGTTTGATGTGTGCAGGGGAGGTGTCCATGCTGCTTGAAAGAGCTCCGTGGAAGACTCACCTCTGCAGTGGTGACCATTACCCCAGAAAGGCAATGAGGGAGGGGCAGGGCCCAGCCCCCGGCTAGCTTGCTGGGCCTTGCATGAATTCTCTCCACAGAGTAGGGAGCAGGGCAGAGGGGCTGTGCAGAGGGAGAGTGAACAGGCTTGGAGCTCCCCCTCTTTTTTTTCTGCTGTGCACAGTTGGACCTGTTACTGGTCCCGATCACAACGCCTTGTTTATTGATTCTGCAGGCTCAGGACCAGAGCATGATGAATATCACTTTTCCAGTGGGGCTAAAGTCACAGGGCCAAAAGACTGAGGCAGTCATCCAGAAAACAAAATTGTTTTTGTCTGAATGTGCCGTTGGAGATACTCTGAAAAACAGGCTTTTCAGGTGATTATGGACCTTAAGCAAAGCCAGGCTCTTGCTTGAATTATCCGCATAATTGCCCTGGTTCTCCAGTGTGCCCATGCAGATGCGGCCTCGCAAATCTCCAGCTCATCTAAGGGAGAATCTGAAGTCAGGCAACGATCGTAATAATGCCGATTTAATAAAGGAAGAACGAGGCTCTGCAGAGCACCCAGCCGTAGCGACAGCCTGGTGCTTAAGGACTTGTGTTTAAGGATTCCTTTGGCAGAGGTTTGAGAATGTTTTTATCGCTGGTTGTCCACAATAATCCTGGAAGGAGTAGTTCCCGCCTTGAGGATCATTTTGCTCCCTGAACAAGCTTGTCATCTGGGATGTCTTTCCCTGCAGGGAGATCCCCTGTTCCCCTACTTCTGGGGTGTCCACGGCAGGCAGTTCCTGAGGTCAGCTGTCTGCACTGTGTTGACCAAACTGGCTGCCATCTTGCAAAGTCAGTGTACTTCCTCTGACACGCCTTTCCAGTCCCTGCCTTTGGCTAGCTGGGCAGAGTTACCTGTCCCTGGGGCATCCAGACTATCCAAGCACATGACCACTCCCGCCGGGGCCACAGCCAGGACCCCAGCAGGAAGCAAGCGGCCTGGCGAGATAGGATCATTCAAGGAGGGGATAGTTACAAAGGTGTGGGCTGGCTGAGGGGCACCCCAAGGGGTGGGGCAGGAATGCAGCGTTGGCTCTCTCTTGGCTCCTCCATCCACCTGACCAAATGAGGGAAAGAGCGGTCTCTAGAACATGGAACATGAGGGCCATGTGGAGCAGGCCAGCTTGAGAAAAGCTATGAGGGACATAGCCTGCCAAGACCATCTTATAGCGAGGGGCCAGAGAAGTCAGACCAGGTGCCACCCCACTGCCACCTCTGATCTTAGGTTGAGCACCCTGCTAGCTGAACCCAACCAGAAGGCAGAGTATCTTCCATCCCATCTATGAGCCCATATAGGTCGGGCCCTCAGGGCAGAGAGCAGGGGTGGAGGAGGGTGGGGGGTGAATGCAGCAAGGTGAAGAGAGGGATTTTGCAAACACAGAAATCAAAATTCCATCATAAAAAGGAACCCAGCTTGGAAGTTCAGAATTGAATTTCCGTGGGTGTTATAACCACACCCTACATCCCAGCAAAAGTCAGTTGGTATAAAACCTAGAACCTGCTGGCTTGACTAGGCTGGGAGGATACTTTGACTCTGGTTCAGAGAAATCGCTATCTTGAATAGTCACTGAAATGTCAGGAATGGATCAAAATAAAAATAAGTAGAAAAATAATAAAGAAACAAAGAGCCCCATGACATACATAGTATTTTTATCCTTATTTTAAGTGTAATTTTAACCATGTCATTATCATTGTGATAATATACAAATTTTTTGAAGTATGCAAAAGAAGTCAATATAGTCAAATTGTGATTTTTAGTTGGATGATTAAGCAAATTTGATTAAAGAAGTTTGTAGTCAATGTTTAAATATCAGGGAATTTTTTCATTTGGAAATTCCTACGTTTTATGTTATTGGTTGGGTAAGCAGTGTTTGGATTTATAGGAGAACAATATGTAATAGGCTTATGAGATTAATAAATTATGCATTAGATGAAGCACACATAGTATTGAATGCTTCTCTTTATGTTCAAAGCCATTGGACGTTTGCAAGGCCATTCTCATGTGACAATGGACTTCGTCACATGAGATCCAACCTGAGTCCCTTCATGTCTGTGACACATTCATTGATTCTTCCAGGGATTTCTCATCTCCTAATTCTTTAGCTGCTATACCCTCTTTTTGGTCTCTGATGTGTAACCTAGTTCTTGCCCTGTTATTATTTGGGGGTATGACTTGACTCCCCAACTAGACTGTAACCTCTGGGAGACAAGCACTTCTACAGAAGCGGTCTTCATTTCTTTTCCTTTTTCCATTTCTCCAAGCCCGGTGCTAGACACATATTAGGTACTCACTACACGTGTGCTATTTGGTTGTTTGTTTTCAGACATGTGTGGAATGATGCTATCACGCTACAGATAGCCCAATAAACAAAGAAGGAGTCAAAGTTGTTGTCAAAGAAGGAGTTAATACCGAGGACCCAAATATGGCCGGCTTGAGTATTAAGTAATGAGAATGTTTTACTGGTACTTCCATAACTTCCATAAACATACTTTCTCAATTCTATGGTGATCTGTGTATCCTTTCCCCACTTCACCATCACCATCATGCACAAACACCCACTAAGCACCATGGATTTTTTAGGTTCTGGGGTTCTCTAAAGCTGTAAGGCACAACTTCTTATTTTGAGGAGGCTCAAACCTTGTTAACCGAATTCATCTGTTAAAAAAATGTCTGATGAACGTCTACTGTGTGTCTGGCACTGTGCTAGGTCCTGGGAATATAGCAGTGGAAGAGGCAGAGTCCTTGCCCCCTTAGAAGGTCATGATCTAGTCAGTATCTAACAAAACAATACCAAGCAGCCCGTGTTCAGTGAGATGTGGGTGACAATAAGTGCTCTAGGACTTGAGAAGGAAACCGTCGCGGAGTGACAAAGTAGTTGCGAAAGTTCCACGAAAGAGGTGGCAAGGTGGCAGTGTAGACCTTCGCGGATCAAGTAGAGGTGGAGGAGGGAGATGTCCTCTTACTCTGCGGGGACAAATAAGGAAATAAGAGCGGTAGAAGGAGATTTCTGTTTTGGCCATGCTACATGGGAGGCACCATCACCTCAGGGGAACTGCTGAGTGAAACTCCGCGGAAGTGATAGGAGCTGATTGAGCGCCATCTTGGAAAGGATGTCAGGGCATCAAGTCCCTGTCAAGGGTCGGGAGTAGATCCACGGGGAGCACACGGGCAGCGTGATGTGTTGGAAGTAGTGTTTCTAGTATCAGACGTTCCTTTCTGCTCACCAGCTCCTTCTCTTCTGTAAATTGAAGCATCCCCAAGTGCGGATGTCAAAATCTGGCCCAGCCAAGGTGGAGGTGGGGTGTGGAGTGGGATGGGAATGGCAGAAATGCCCAAGAGGCGTGGGGAATGCACGAGCAAGGCACTGCTCTGCTTTAGGAAGAATTACTTCTCATGAGCATTCTTGACAGGGGGCAAGCCAAGGGGGGGGCAGGTGGGTGCCTCCACGCCAAGCATGAGCACTAGAAGCAAAAGCTGGGTGGCATGTCACCAGGCAAATGGCCCAGTCACATGTTACAGACTCCCTGCACCCGCATCCCTGCTGAGAGGAGCTGGAGCTTTCGCATGTGTCCCAGAGTGGCACAGAAGTAGGAGAGAGAGCGAGCCAACTCTGACCAGGCGGGCCCAGGAGGACACTGTGGTGACATCCATTGCAGGGGACGGGGACCTGACAGGAATGACAGAAGCCCCGGGGTGCGCCAGTGTGTGAGTGCCAGAGGGTGATGAGTGGTAACGGGATGCCAGACCTCCCCCCTCCTCCACCCGCCCCTCCCCCAGCATAAGAATCCCAGGGGAAGGGGAGAACAGGGCCATGGAAGGATCTGAGATGACCCTGAGTTCACCGACATTTCAGTTTCCACCACCCGGCAAGACGAGAGCTTGAGATAGAATGCAAAAGCGGTTATTTAGAAAATTAAAATAATGAACATCTCTGAGTTTGTGACCTGAGATCTGTGCCACATATTTAAGACCAAAAGGAAAAGTAGAGACACTGAAATAGACACAAGAAAGTAGGACAAAAACGGAAAGAGCGAGGCGATGTCACAGAAGTCAGGGGAGGGAAGAGCCGCCAGCCGTGGGCGGCAGCGTGGGGCACCGCAGAGCGAGTACCCGAAGAACCAGGGAGGAGCCCCGAGGTCCCTTCGTCAGCTGTGAGCACTGAGGCGGTGACCTTCCAGGGCACAGCGGACGCTTCTCTCGACTTGCTCACCTGTCTCTGTGTGCAGCAAGTCACGCTTCTCGACCTTGAGAGGCTGTGGCCGGCGCATGCGCATGGGCTCTCCTTTAGGGAGGGCTACCTGATCTGAGCCTGATACAAGTCTCCTCGTGTGCAGCTTTGACCAGACTCAGCAGACATATTGAAAAGCTTCCATGAAGGGGACTGGGTCTGCTCTTAAGGTCATAGAGAACTTCTAGTCAGCATGACTTCTCTTAACCAGGATAAGCAGCTGCCTTAAATATAACGCTCCAGCACCGGAGGAGGCAAGGGGAGTCAGGTGCGCTTGGGACAATTGCAAACTCACTGACCCCACACTGTGACCAGGATTGATCACTGTGCTGCAGGCCAGTGACTACACTCAAGTCCAGTGTCAATGAGACACCAGCTGTTTATCTAACTTTGGGCAAATCACTTACTTCTCTGGGTCTCACCTCTCTCCTCTATAAAAGAGCCATTCTGTATTGTCTGAGATTTCCTCTGTTCTCCCCACAATTTTCAGTGTCTGGTCCTTGTCTATTGCTAAGCACAAAGTACTACAACTGTCGATTGGCCAAACCATACGGACATGTTTTCCAGTTAGTGTGGATTTGGTGAAGTGAACACTACTATACCCCAATGGTGAGAATACGAATCTAGAGGACAATCTGACTGTAATATCAAAAGCCTCGAAAAAACAATTGTACCCGTGACTCAGCGATCCCATTTCTAGACATTTATCCAGCAAATAATCATGGACTTGTGAAAAGATATGCAAGGCAAGGATGGATGCTCACAGCTAGGAAAAAATTGGAAACAAATGTTAAACAATACGAGATGATTATGAAGATTATGATACATTCACCCAATAGAGTACCAAGTATAAAATTATCCATAAAATTGTACCATAGGTGAATATTTAGTAACAGGAGGAAGTGTGTATAATATGATGCAGGATGGGGGGGTACCATAAGATCTCATCTTTGGAACATTATCTGTTCCATTTATAAGATAAAAGATAAAGAAGGGTGTATTCTCTAAGTGTGAGGGTAGAGGTTGGTTTTGATTTTCTTCTTTGTGCTCCTCTGTGTTTTCTGCAATGAATGTGATCTATGTTCGTAATCAGGTTTTTAAATACATCTTTCATAGAGGGCATTTTTTACCCAGCCCCTCTTCATGTTCTGATGCCAATTATTCTCTCAGAAATATGTCAGTAAATCCTTCATCAACAAAGCGTCTTCGTCTCTGCTGGCTCTGAATCTTTTGGAGTGTGGTTTCTCTGGATGTTGGGGAAATTCAGGTGGGTTTTGGTCAGATGGTTGGGATATCTTTGTAGAGAAAGGTGAGAGGAGCTGGAGGTGGTCCCATTTGATTGAAGGACAGAGTTGAAAGAGTTCAGCGGTAGCGCCCTGTCTTCTCTGCACCAGTCATGCAAATAGCCCACTGCCAAGCTCAGCATAAGAGCCTTCAGCTCTACAAACAGGGACCAGAGTGGGTGTCTGTCCATCAGGATTATGTAGCCAGTGATATTTTCGTAAACAAATTTAAAAAGCATTATTTCTACATGCCAACCGCGGAAGCAGTTGCCCTCTCTGGCAGACTGCCAGCTTTCCCAGCTCCAGAAATCCTGAAGCGTCTCTCCCACTGCCTTCTCTAGGTTGCGGGCAAATCACCAAGGCCAGTCGAGATGCAGGGGCAGAGGAATTAGACCCTATCTCTTGGTGGCAGAGCGACAAGGCCACATGCCAGAAGAGAATGCAGGAGGTGACGTCTGCCTCATCTGTCTGGGGCAAGGCCTTCTGGAAAGGAACCACTGATGCCTGTGGATATGGGGCTCTGTTGGTCTGGCATAGCCAGGCCTTCTAATTTTTCAGGAGTAGCCTGCAAAAATCTCTATTTTTATCTGAAATCTTTTATTTTTATATTTTCCCCTTTTCTCCTCGTGAGAGCACTTGCCCCTTCTTGAAGTGGTAGCCCTCTCTTTACCCAGATAAAAACAAATTTTCAATCTTTGGGGGAAAAGGGTCAGAAGGAGAACGCTACTTAGAAAGGAGACGGTGCTGAAGATAAGAGGAAGATCAAGATGAGGACCCTGGGCAGGAAACAAGGGAGGACCCGGCTTCTGGAGGAGAGAGTGACGAGGCAGGTTGAGGCCATCCTTGATGAGAAGAGAGGCCATGTCTTCTTTTCTGGAAGGAAGGAATGAGGAAAAGAGGAGGAGTGTCCCAAGTGTCACAACACTTTGTGGAGTGCAGATGAAGTCCCATGCACTGCTTGGGCACTCTTCCAGGACTGGGGGCATCACTGGGGTCTTACCTTCTAGCAGGTGGCCCTGTCTTCTCTGTGGGGCCCAGGCATGTGCTGAGAATGTGGCATGAGGAGCTGAGGCCATTGAGGGCCCAGGGGAGCCCCAGGGGTAGCTCTCTGCTATTTCTCATCAGCCCTATAGGGATTCTTTTTTTTTTTTTTTTAAGTTTTTTTATTTATTTGACAGAGAGAGACAGCCAGCGAGAGAGGGAACACAAGCAGGGGGAGTGGGAGAGGAAAGAAGCAGGCTCCCAGCAGAGAAGCCTGATGTGGGGCTCGATCCCAGAACGCCGGGATCACGCCCTGAGCCGAAGGCAGACGCTTAACGACTGAGCCACCCAGGCGCCCCCCATAGGGATTCTTGAGCATGACCTTGCGATGAGGCACCCATGAACAGGGACCATTCTGAGGCTTGGGAGCAGGGACCCACAGGAACACTTAACATGATTCTGGGTTGAAGATTAGGGCCGAAGAAGGCCAATGGCGTGAGGTATGAGTGGCTTGGATTATTTTTATTTTATTTTTATTTTTATGTGTATTTATGTTTTTTTGTTTTGGGGGTGTTTTGTTTCGTTTTGTTTTTGTTTTTGAGTGGTTTTTAAACAATGGCCCCAGGAGAAAGTCAGTGGAGCCCAGGGTGAGGACATGCTCGGGACACAGGCTCCTCTCAGGGGGATGAGGAAACAGCTACCACTGAGACCAGGAGCCACGCCCACCTGCCAGTCCTGCCGTGGGCCAGCATGGTGCCTGCACCCTTGCCCGGCTGGGTGATGGGGCTCCCTGGTCAAGAGACCACGTGGGCCTGTCCCTTGGGGAAAAAGGTCAGCGCCACAAGCCATCAAATCCCACTTTAAGAAAGTGGCACCAAATTGGTGATGTTAACCAGCTCTTCATTTAAAAAGAGAAATAAAATATGTGGCTTTTGTATTTATTCCAGTTGTCAAGGGCCTGAAGGAAAATTAACAGCCGCAGTTTAACGGAGCAGAATGCGTGATTTGATGTTCTGTCGCCATATAACAAGCAAGGGTTTTATGGAAACTCTTGTTTTTTTAAGAGCCTGCTGTGAGAACCAGGCTGTGATGCGACATGCCAAGATTCACAGGGAAGAATGTTAGGATGCATCAGTAAGTGAACAAAAAGGGGTAAACATATACTAAAAAGCAGGAGACCAATTTTTCAGAGCCTACAAATATGAGATAATCCAATCAGCTCGCAATTGGATACCTTATGTAAGAGTATTCAGGAAGTTGCTTCGTTTCTGTGAAATGAGGCATACCTTCCCAAATTTCATTTTCAAACTTAAATTTGAACCTGGAATAAAATTTAATTCCTCACTCACCATGCTATGCATCTGTTGGAAGAAAATTTGAAACAAATTTTCTATTGTACAGCAAAATCAATGCCAATTCGTCCTGGTGTTTCTAATCAACATGCCTTATTTTCTCCTCTGTTCCCATAACTTATAATTATTTGGGGTACACTCCAAACAAACCCTTCTGTTCTTCTCCTTAGTGTCTCCTTCTGGCTTGCAATTTATATATGTGGAAGTCACTTGAGAATGGAGATCACTGATATATTACTAAGCAATTCTGGGGGGTCTTCAAGACCCCTTGCCATTTTAAAATACGGAGTTTGACCTCTTGGTATTTCATAGTTCAGGCAGAATATCGTAATGATTAAATTTTTAATGAGAAGATAAACATGGAGCTGTACAGTTTCTCAACTTGGACTTTGAGAAAACAGATCATTGATTTGGTGCCACTTCTGTTCCCTGCTAAAATAATTTCCACAAATGCTGGAGGACTAAAATATTTGGTTCTTGCTCAGAAATCTCATCCAATAATTTAACATTGGCACATTCCCACCTGGGCCTTCAGCATGAGGCTGCCTCTTACCCAGCCCTGACATTCTCCCATTCTTAATCCCTTTGGGGTTGTTTAAAATATATAGGCATATTTTCAGCTTGAAAATATTGAAAACATTTCCAATTAGTTTTTATAATTATTGAGGTTTGAGTTTTAGAGAGCAAACTTCTCAAGTGGGCATCAGACCAGGGATGTTCTTGAGAAATCAGCCAGACCTCATGCACCTGAAATGCTGGGGGGCAGAGCTGGGGCTGATGCCAAAGTTTCTGTCCACAGCCATCCCAACCCAGAAACTTCCTGTTTGCCTTCATTTCTTCCTTAATCAGAACGATGTAAGTTCAAGGGGGGGGGGGTAGCAGCCCAAGAACTAAGGAGCCAGGCATTCTCCACTGCCTAATTTAGGCAATTATGTGGTTAAATCAAAAGACAACAGAAAGACCCAGAAAAACACTCACAGGAAGTTAATCCACTGCATATTAGTGACTGGGTTGGAATCTCTTTTTCTCTGGCTGTAGTGGACCCAGGTGATGTGAATTGGTAATATACTTCCCCATTACAATTGTTCCCAGCGCTGAGTGGAGAAATGTGATTTTGTGGTCTCTCAAGCCATTCAACACCACTGCCTTTTGGCAAACAGAAAAAATGCTTTCCTGCAGCACTCATTTCTATATCCCACTGGACTGAGTTTGCACAACTAAGGGGAAAAGCCCCACAAACTCGTGAGATGCTCACGGTGGTTAGGTTTTCATTCGTCTTCAATCTTTCTCCACTGTATCTCCAAAAATGTCAAAGAGTATTGTGAAATCCTCCAAACAAAACTGATTTTAATTCACTCTAGTCAAAAACAAATAAACATACAACAATATGGGGGGTGTGGGGGACAGTAAGGGAAAGGTTGTGAAATAATTATTTTCCATTGTAGGTGGTCACAGCACCCCCAAAGTTAGGGACGCTGCCTGGGAACCACCATCTGAAGATTTATTTATCTGCTTGGACCATGTCAGGAGTAGAAAACAGACTTACAGCTGAAAGGAGGGGCAGATGGAATCTGGTAAGGAGAAAAGGAAGACTGTGTGGAGGAAGCTATATTGGAAATGGCTCTGGGGTAAGATGGCAACAGGTGGAGATGGGGAGTAGGGTTTTAAGAAGATACCATTCTCCAAAAAGGGAACTATGAGGGTGGGGAGCTATTAAAGGATGCTTACACCCTCTCTCTTAATTCAGGCCACCCAAACACCTTTGAGAAGGATCGAGCTTTGTCAGTCATCGCACAACAGTAGAAAAATTAAGCCATCCCTTCCCCATTCCGTCCTCCTTTATTTTCATCTGCAATGCATTCAAAAACAAATCAAAGTGATTTGTAAAGAGAAGTTTTAAAAAGAAGTGGTTTAATGCATAAAATATAACTTCAGAGAGATCTAATGTGAACTAAAACCATTTTATAAGATTAAGACAACCCAGTTAGGTTTATTAGAGCAACACTTCCTGGATTTCACTTTGGAAAGGGCTTCTCCGAGCCTGACTGGTTAGAGCAACAGGCGGGCGGATATCCGGCCAGGATGTACCCATAAGGCATAGCAACCATAGTCCGTTTTGATTGTTTGATACCAGCCATTAAATATTTTTATAACTGCTATGGATGCCTTCACTGTCTGGGAGCGGCGAGGTTTAAAACAAAACAAAATGAAGGACATTTGAGTTTCAGGAAGTTGAGATGAAACCCCTGTCCATTACTAACAGTGGGAACTTGATCTTCACTTTCCTTCCTTCCCCCTTCCTTCTACCCACAAGGATACATAACATCTCAGGTAACTCCAACAGCATCAACCAATACCCACCCCCCACCCCCGACTGGAGTGCCAACAGCCTTTCTTGTCCATTGGTCACTTTTCAAGCTGGTGAAAAAGAAGCGAACCAATAAACTTCGATACAGTAGGGTCCATGTCTCCAGAGGTCTTTACCTTTAAGATAAGCTTTCCTGAGTCAGTATTCGGATCCCTTTGTTAGCCCACGTTGGCACTGAAATTGGCAAGGCATTGCTACTCTCATAAAATATACAATGCCTTTAATAAGGAGATAATGTAGCTTCCTCTTATGTCTCTTGAGGTATCAGTTCGTAACCAGGCATCCGGTTCCCCTTTGTATCTTTGTCCTTTCAAGTCTGATAAGGATTGCTCATCAATTATGAACTTCTCCCTCCAGCGATGGGGATGGGGTGGGGGAGGGGGCTCCTTTGCCTCCAAGCCCAGAGAAAAATTCACTACCTGAGAGGGGCTGAGCTGTCTGGGTTGTCAGGTTAGTTTCTTTCATATTATCAAAGAGAATTTTCAAAGCTCAATTTCACAGCCTGTTAAAGTTTTATGGTGATGTCCCCATGTGATGCTTACGTGTTTGCGTTTGCATAAAAAGCCCTTTATATTTTTAGGTATAAAAACGTATAAAGGCAGGATAGCTGTCTTGGCATTTTGAAGGACATTCCTGTTAAAGGGGCATTGGATTTCATCTCTTTTGCTCCAGAAAGAAGAAATGGAACCAATGGGTGGAGTCCACAGGAACCGATTTCTTCTCCAAGTTAGTTAGCATTTTCCTTAATAGTTTGAACTGCTGAAAAATGACTGGAACTACTTGCTTCAGAACAGTAGGGCTAGTTACTGGTGCTGGAAGAAGACACCCTTACCACAATATTTCAAGAGACTGGAGGTCTTTCATGAGGGAAGCAAAAAAAAGGGAATTCAGCAGCAAATGATCACTATGGTTCCTTCCAACTCAAAAACCAGTGGGCACTCCCAACTTTGAGGAGTTGATTTATGCTATTAGGAAGCTGGCCCACTCTCTAGAACCCAGCAAACTTACTATAATACTTTTCTTCTTTTGTTCAAGTCTTCCTTTATTTCTTTTAATGGAGCTTTACAGTTTATGATTTTATTCATATAAATACGAGGTTCTTTGTCTTGGTCTGATTTCTGCTTTCTGAGATTTAAAAGTTATAGTAAAATAAAGGAATCAAACCTCCCTATTTCCACATTTAGAATGAACAAATATTACCTTTTTTTCTTATTTGCTTCTTGTCAATTTTTTGGAAGAAAGAAGGAAGGAAGAAAGGAAGGAAAGTAGGAAAGGAGGGAGGGGTGAGGAGGGTTAAGCCAAGGAGAGATAATGCTCATTAAGCCGCCAAAACCCACCCATCCCTCTTCACATCTCCCTAGAGACTCAAATGTTCACGTGTCATTCCATTTCTTTGAAAAGTTTTTTTCTAGATAGATGTGCATCCATTAAAACACACACACACACACACATACACACACACATACACACACACACACAGTATGGTTTGGTTTTTAAAATGCAAGTACGTTATCTGTATATATCCCATCAATCTGCATCTTGCGTTTACACTCTGCCTTATGTTTTTAACATCTACTAATGCTGCTATATATCAATTTTATTTATTATTTTTAATTGTTACACGGTATTTCATCACAGAGAATACCACATTTGTTTAATTCGTATATTGAGGGATGGTTCAGTCACTTCCTTTTTCCTCTGCCAATACCAAAAAATGTTGCACCAGACACTGTTGTGTACAAGATGTTCATGACACCATGCAGGAGGCTGTCTAGCATGTATCCCAAAGCAGAATTTCTAGCACACAGAGTAAACACATTTTCCTACATGCCACCAATTTTTTCTCCAAGATGCCTCTACCAATTCACATTTCCAGCAACAATTTATCATTTCTTGTACAACCTTGCCAACAGTCCTCGAGATAGCCTGACTACTAAATTGTATAAATACAATGAGTGAGAAATGGTCTCCCTTTGTTTTTTCTCTTTGCCTTCTCTAAGTCTGAGCATCATTTTGTTTGTTTGTTTCCTTATTTGCTGGCCATTCACATTGCCTTTTCAGACAGTTAATTCATTTTTTCTACTTTTATTTATTATGTGTTTTGTATACTAATTCCTAGTTTATTAAATGTGGCTCCCGGTCTGTTCTTAATCTTTTGCCAATAGAAGTTTATGCTTTTCTGCACAGAATTTTAAAATTTGAAATAGTTAAATATATCTATATTTTTCTTTATTGTTGGGGGTTTGTAAATTCTTTTTTTTTTTTTAAAGGTTTCCTCTACACTAAGATCATGTAGCTATTGTCCTTTATTTTCTTTACCAGTTTTTGAAATGTATTTTTCACACGTAGATCTACAACCCTTCTGGTGTATGTGTAAAGTCTTTGGTGTGCAGTAGGAATCTAATTGCACTTATACAGCCTTCACTCCCCCCACCCAACTTCCCAATACCATAAGATTTTTCTGGGATTGTTTCTGCCACTCCAGAGCTAGCCTGTCCTCATTTTAGTTGAATGGTCTCTGCAACACATTTTCTTGTGGGCCAGAAGGTGACAAAGGGATACAGTTCCAATCGACTCATACCATGGTACACTTGACAGTACCAAAGTAGAAAGGACATGGAATTATGGCGAATAGTCCTGACATGTCACTTCAGTGGTATGCATAGTCTTATCTGCTCGGTTGGCACAGACTCTCTCCTACCTGTACCTAGTGCAGATGTTATGGGTTGAAATGTGCCCCCCCATTCATATGTTGAAGCCCTAACCCCTAGGACCTAGGAAAGTGACAAAAAATCAGGCCTTTAAAAAGATAATTAAGTTCAAGTTGCCCTTGGTAATTTTAGGATGGGCCCTAATCCAATATGACTGGTGTTCATATAAGAAGAGGAAATTTGGACAGTATGGCAGGTGCAGAGGGAAGACCATGTGAGGACACAGCAAGAAGGCGGCCGTATGCCAGCCAACCAGAGAGGCCTCAGAAGAAACCAAACCTGCCGACACCTTGCTCTTGGACATCCAGCCTCCGGAAGTGTGAGAAAATAAATTGCTCTTGTTTAAGCTCCCAGTCTGTGGCACTTTGTACTGGCAGTGCTAGAAAGCTCATACAGTAAGATAATGCCCAACAGAGAAGGATGAGGATGATTGTAATTTGACAGAGTTAAGCCTCTCAACAGGGATTTTTCACCTAGCATAAATACATGAAAAATATGTGAGCAATTCTACCCTAAGCTCACCTGAACAAAGGAAGGCAGTCAAGGAAACTGTATGAAGATCCACATAGAACCAAAAAATCATTCCTTTTTTAAGCTAGCAGGCATGATCCGATCACTCACGATGGGTTGTATTAGTGTTTTACTGCTGCAGAAACAAATTCACGCAAACTTAGTAACTTAAAACAAATTTATTATCTTACAGTGGTGGGGGGGGTAAGAAATCCTAAAATAGAAGTGTTGGCAAGTCTGTGCTCCACACTCCTGGAGGCTACAGAAGGGAACTCATACCCTTGCCTTTTCCAAGTGTCTAGAGGCCACCTGGGCTCCTTGGCTTGTTGCCACTTTCTCCATCTTTATAGCCACCCCTCCAGCCTTTGACACTGCCAGCACATCTCCTTTTCAGATTCCGACCCTCTTGCCTCCCTCTTAGGAGGACCTTTGTAATTCATTGGGCCCACCTGAGTAATCTAGGATGCTCTCCTCGCTTCAAAACCCTAAAGTGAAGCACAGCTGATTTTTGCCACAGATGGATGGTAACTTATTCACAGGTCCAAGGGATTAGGATCTGAACATCCTTGGGGGCCATTATTCTGGTTACCACAGCTGCAAAACAGTTCAGTAAAGTGATTTTATAAGGAAATAATTCTATTGTGTTCAAAAGTCGAGAATTTTAAAAGAATAGAAATATTGAAAGCCTCCCTGCTTCTTAACTCAACGAAGAGTCTTTAAATTAATTTTTTAAAATTATCTATTAGTACCAGAGTTTTTTCAAAATCGTTTTTCAGTCCTTGCTAAACTTGAAAGGTGTTGTTTTGGTTACTTTTTTGTTTGGTTTGAGCCCTCTGTTGAGCTTTTTTCCACATTCAGTTGGATTCCATCTGCCAATGTGCAAATGGGGCTGTTTCTACTTAGGAGATCTTCTTCCATGTGCAGCCTCGAGGCAGAAGTGTCCTAAACTACTGCTGATCTCTCCAACTTATGCAACCCTGGGAGT
This sequence comes from Ailuropoda melanoleuca, assembly GCF_002007445.2. Lineage (NCBI taxonomy): Eukaryota > Metazoa > Chordata > Mammalia > Carnivora > Ursidae > Ailuropoda > Ailuropoda melanoleuca. The sequence goes on from NC_048218.1 coordinate 10,257,514, forward strand.
CAGTCTCCAAGTCAGAAGGGCCAAGCTTTTGGGGCCGGAGGGGGACCAATGCTCCTCTGGCCCAACATGACTCAGTCCCTTCACCAATCCTGTCACTGACCCTCTGGGGCAGCTGCAGGCAACAAGTTCTTGCCCCCACAGCCCTGCAGTGTCACATCAGGGAAGTGAGTGTCATCAGCTCACAGCGCTAAATTGCAACCCGCCTGGGGCACAGAAGATGCGTGGGTGGGAAAGCTGCCTGCCGGCCGAGGGAGATGAACACAGGTGTGCACTTGCCAGAAACCATCCTGGGAGTTTCAGATACAGACAGAGCCCACCACTTGCAGCTGACCTATGGAGGAGGGAGGGCTAATTGTTCTGGAAGGCTGTTGCATCCTCAGCGGACATGCTAGAACAATTAACTCCCCAGGCTATCAAGAGAACAAGTTTATCAGCAGCTACTGCTTGTATTCCAGAATGGCAAGCTGCCCCGATCATCTGGCTGTGTGTATCTATTATAGACATGAACTCCGAATGTGCACACACATAATTGTGCAAGGGGATGCCGGGCATGTGTGCATCAATGTATGCCTGTCCATCTGTCTTCGTCTGTGCATTCGTTCTTGCACCTGTTAGTATGTGCCTGTGTGTAGGTCCTGCTTTTCACTAAGAAGCAAGAGAGGCCAGAGGTGGGATCTTCCAACTTCCCATCCAGCCTCGCCTCACTCACTCTGATGCTCCCGGAAGCACAGTTTTCTGCCCAACACACCAGCCTTCCCAGAAAGGCACCATGACCATTCTTGGGAAGGCAGAAAATGCCCTATGGTCCGAGTTCCCTTCTTGTTCCATCTCATCCTTCACAGAGGCGATGTCCCAGGCTTGTAGGAGAAGGTCCTCGTTTCATTCCACACTCTCCAAGCCCCAAGATGTCATTGTTCATTCCTCTCTTCTGGGACCTGAGATCACGTCCCCAGCCTGGCAGAGACACAGAGGAGCAGGCACTCTGGCCGAGGCCCCGTGTGTGGCTTCAGACGGCTTATTTTTCTCAGGGGTAACAGCTACCCTGAAGAAGCAGCTGAGGCACAAATGCATTCCATTCTGCAGTCTCGTTGTTATTTTTTTAATTGATAAACTCTATTTTGTAGAGCAGTTTTACGCAGCAAAATCGAGCAGAAAATTCAGAGAATTTTCATATGTCCCCTGTCCCTACATAGGTACCCCCCACTGTCATATCTGGCACCAGATGGGACATTTGTTACATTCAACGAACCTACATGGACACATCATTATCACTTGAAGCCACAGTCTACATTAGAGCTCACTCTTGGTGTTGCGCACTCTGTGAGTTTTGACAGATATATACGACACGTATCCACCATTACAGTATCACACAGAGTAGCTTTCCTGCCCTAAAAATCCTCTGTGTTCCACCGATTCATCCTCCTCCCTGACCCAAGCCCTGGCATCCCCTTATCTTTTTCTAGTCTCCATAGTTTTCCTTCTCCAGAATGTCATATAGTTGGAATCGTACAGTATGTAGCCTTTTCAGACTGGCTTCTTTCACGTAACAATAGGCATTTATGTTTCCTCCATGCCTTTTCATGGCTTGATAGCTCATTTCTTTTTATTGCTGAATAATATTCCATTGTCTGGATGTGCCATAGTTTATCCTTTCACCTACTGAAGGACATCGTAGTTATTCCTGAGTTTGGACAATTATGCATAAAGTTGCTATAAACCTTCACGTGCAGGTTTGTGTGTGGACAGAAGTTTTCAACTCATTTGGGTAAACACCAAGAAGCTTGGTTACTGGATCATGTGTTAAGAGTATGTTTAGTTTTGGGGGTGCCTGGGTGGCGCAGTCGTTAAGCATCTGCCTTCGGCTCAGGGAGTGATCCCAGCGTTCTGGGATCGAGCCCCACATCAGGCTTCTCTGCTGGGAGCCTGCTTCTTCCTCTCCCACTCCTCCTGCTTGTGTTCCCTCTCTCGCTGGCTGTCTCTCTCTGTCAAATAAATAAATAAAATCTTAAAAAAAAAGAGTATGTTTAGTTTTGGAAGAAACTGCCAAAGTGTACAGATTCTTTTTAAACTTAGCATTTCTGCTTAACTCTATTTTTCACATAGCTATTTATTAATATGCGGTAGGCACTTGAAATCCTCATGGGATGGCACTCTTGCTTCTTCCAGAATTCCCCAACTCAAGAATGCGGAAAATTTGTAGAGGCTCCTGGCATCTTCCCGAATCACATTTCCATTGGGAGTTAAGTGTTTCCTGCACATCCATGCACACCACAATCTAACTGCCTGTCAACTTTTATAAAGCTTCTAGCTTTTACTTGTTACCATTTTTCACATACGCAGAAATGATTTGTTATTGCTTGATAATTTCAACAGACTTACTTTGTAGCATAAGTCAAGGAGAGGAGATCAATACAGTGCCCTGGGATGAAGGGTGAGCTAGGCACATTCATGAAGCCACAAGATTTGTCCCCAGTACAAGCCTCATGGCGTTGATGGTTCATATTGATGTCTCAGCAAAAGGGCAAATTGCAACCTGATGTGGGCCTTCTGAATCACACAGGGAAACTCAAACCTACAAGTGGTAAGTCCACAAATTCCATACAGTACCTTTTTTAAAAAAGTCTAGGAAATAGATTCATATTATTAACCTGGTTTAATCTAAGAAACATTTCATTAGTCTGTCCTCAGATTGCATAGTAGCATGATGACTGCATAACCCTGAGAATGCAGAGAATAATATAAAAATCACCAATTCATTCATTTAAAAAAATGTATTGAGTCCTGGTTCTGTTGGTCTCTCCATTGAGAGATAAGGAAGTTGCCTACTGATATCCCTGGTAATATGATGACACCATCCCTAGACAGGCCACTTAAAATGCTGGAGATGATATTAATTAAAATAATTATTTTAAAACATAGCTGAACCAGCATCAGAATAAGGCGTTCCTAAGAGATCAGAAACTTTGAGAAAGTGTGAATCCAGAAAGGAGAGTGAAAGCTGGAGGCAGCAGTTACCTGTGGGGGCATGGCCATTTCTTGGTGACCTAGCCAGGGCTTTAATGCATCATGCAGGCACCATGGACAGCAAGGGTGAGGAGGTGACTGGGAGATCCCTCACATGAAGCCAGGACCACCAAAGTGTGATACCCTGAAGAACTGAACCAGAGAAAAAAAGCCTGCCCCTCTGAGGGGCACTTTGGGTACAGCAGGGAAGAAAAGTATCTCCTGAGAATTTCTGACAGTGAGCCAAAATTCATACTACTTGACTGGCTCTTCAAGCCAGCAATTTATTTCACATGACAACAGATTGGGACGATGCCCCACCCCACACCTGATAGAAACAAACACAATCCCTCAAAGAATGACCACAGATAAGGTTTTAAGGACTATGAGCTCAGGATCAAAATTCACCGAACTCATGAAGAAATAAGCCACCATTACTGAAAATCAAGAGTTATCATAAACCACAGAATCAGACCTGCAGAGATCACAAATGTTGGAAATACCACCAGAGACTGTGAAATCAGTTTATGTAAAAATACTTAGAGAAATGAACGAGGGGATTGAATGTACGATGAGGATATAATAAGCATCAAAACCCATCAGGCAGATTTGGTAAGTAGCCAAAAAGTACTGTCATAAATGAAAAGCAGATGTGGATGCAGCACAGAGAACAGAGGTAAACAATATAAAAGGGGTTAAGAGGCACGGAGGTTGAAGGGCAAAGATCTGACGTATTACCAGATGAGAGCTGCATGAAGAGACAAGAGAAACAATGTGGAAGAGGCAGTATTTAAAAAGGTAATGGCCATAAATTTTACAGAACCAATGGGAGATATCAACCCCCAGATCCAGAAAGCCTGAAGAACACCAAATTAGATAATTTTTTTAAAAAATCTCTTCACTTAGGTACCTAGGCAATAAAAGTGTGGAACAAAGGTCAGCAAATTATGGCTCATGGGCCAAATCCTGCCTGCCACCTACATACAATTTTAATGGGCCACAGCCACACCATTTGATCATGCATCATTTATGGCTACTTTTGTGCTACAGTGACAGAGTTGAGCAGCTAAACAGAGGCCGTATGGCCAACAGAGCTAGAAATATTTATTATATGGCCCTTACCTGAATATGTTTGCCTACCCCTGTTGTAGAACATCGAAGCAAAGAGAAGACTTTAAGTGATTATTCATATTTATGGTGAATTAGTAGCATAGCTACTAATAGCTACACAGATTTTTTGCTTAGATCTCTTGACCAGTAGTCTCAAGCTTGGTCCCAGAACAAGGACCAGTAGCCTTAGCATCACCTGGGAACTTGTTAAAAATGCACCTTCTTGAGCCCACGGTCTTCCAAATGATTCAGATGCATGCTGATGTTTGAGAACCATCTTTCTCAACTATTTGTACTAGACCAGAGGTTCTCAACCCTGGCTGCCTATTAGAAGCATCTGGGGAGCTTGTAAAAAAATGTCACTGTTTGGCCTCACCAAATTCCCAACTAACAGGTCTATAAGGAGACTGGGCATTGGTATTTTAAAAATCTCCTCCCTCATTCAGGTGAGAACCGCTGCGCCTTGTTTGATCACAGATAAAGTGGAATAGAGAAAACCTGATGAAGTCCCAAAGCTTTGTCCATGTTGTGCATAGTATTCTCGATTATGTAAACTAAATAAGAACAAGAACAAGGACAATTTGGGGTGTGGGGGGCTGTTCTGGTGACTTACTTGAACCACCCAAATAAGCCAAAGCTAACTCTTACCCTTCCTTTCTCCCTCACCCACCCCATCCACCAACACCACTCTCTCTCTCCTGGAAGAGGAGTTAACTACCAAGGAGTGAAGTAACCAAATGTCAAGCCATTTAAATGGGTGGAGAAGTAAGTTTTGTGAACAGTCAATTTTGTTGTAAATAATTCTGGGATAACAAGGGTCTTGGTAATGCCCATTACACCAACAGGGGAAGAAGGAACTAAGCAGAAGGAACTGAGACTTGTTGAGTTAAGAAACGTTGGCTCAGAGCCCCCTGCATGGCAGGTGCAAGGGACGGGGGCAAGCAGGGACAGAGCATTCATGTCAAAGTTCTCCCAGATGTGGGGTTCTAGAAGAGGAGGGCTGAAATCTTCCCTCTTCACCCCTGATGACATTGACCTCTGCTGAAGGACACACCTCCTGGGCATACCTACTGAAAGCCTGCCCCACCTGTACCCACCCTCCTTACAGTGTAGCTCTCGAGGCAGGCAAGGCCACAACGTGAGATCCAGTTGACATCAAATCACTACTGTCTTCTTAGCTTGTAGATGAAAGGGGCTATTTGGGGCCAAATGCTTCTTTGGCAGAGGGTAGTAAAATTCAGGGGGAGAGAAAGAAGGGGCCAGGAAAAGCCTGAGAACACCACTTCTCAGGCTGTAAATGTGCACATGAGCCACCTGGGGATCTTGTTAATCTGCTGATTTGGGCTCAGTGGATCTGGATGGAGCCTGAGATTCTGCATTTCTAACAATTTCCCAGGTGAAGCTGATACGGCTGGTCCTCAGACCACATTTTGAGTAGCAACAATCGAAGGTATGTTCCCAAGATCAGGACCCTGGAAAATCCTTCCCCGTGAGGTACCGAGACTTCCTGCAGCCCTTATAGCTGCTAGCAACAAGAAGGTGCAGCAGTGGAAGCAAGATGTGCTCAGGAGAGGTTCTCTATAGTTTGCTCAAGTGTATGGATTGACTGATGTTCCCAAGCTTGGCAAAATTCCACTTGCATAAAACAGAATCCTGGGAGTTTATCGTGTTTCTCACCTAAAATTTCAAAATAACATCATGTTGAACCACCACAAAAACAAGTGGTTTTTATAGTAGGAAAGCCCACAAAATGGCCACAGTAATTTACATCTTCATGGTTTGTAGGCAAAAAGTCTTCAACTTGAGCTGAGGGAGAAGTAAAATAAATAACGGGTTCTTTTACCACTCACCAAGATACTTATACACTTAAAAGACTGATGTTGGAAACCACATTCTCATCTACTCTGAGTTTCCACCCATTCCCTTGGAGCTGTCTCTGGTGGACGTTATTGTAATGCCACTGTGAATATTTGGTTAAAGCTCACCACACATTTATGGGGACCAGATTTGGTTCCCCGCGGAAACCTTGCATGAGGCAATTGAGAAAAATAATTGTCATGAGCAAGGTTTGGGCAGCAGGGGGAATGAGAGGGTTGTAGACAACTGGAACTGGAAGACAGGCAGCCCCCCAGGGTCAGGGGACTCCCCACAAGGAGGCAAACTCAGGTCCAGGAAGCAAGGAACCCCGAGTCCAAGAAAGCCGATCCGAATCTGAGTCTTTTTGTCTAAGGCAGAGCTCAAGACAGCTGCAGGAGATGCAGGGGTCACCCAGGGTGATCACTTGCTGGGTCAGGGCTGGGAAATGGTCAGTGTGGGAAACAGGATGAAGAGAAAAGGCATTAGGTGGCTAAGGAGGCCCCTTGCACAAGCCTGGTCAGGCAGAAGCTGGACTGGTCCCCAGGGATCACTGATGCCAGGGAAGGCCAGCTGCCAGGTGACCTGTCCCTGGGAAGCTAAGCACTTCCTTTGACAACTCCACCAGGAATCCATCCTCTCTCCTGACCATTGTGGTCATGGGCCTGGAGTCTCCTAGGTTGTTCTTTGAGCACTGGCACACCTTCAAGGCATTTGATGAAGACCTGATAGGGAAGAAACAGAGGGAGACTGGGTGTGTCTGCCTGAGGGGTTGGACCAAGCAGTAAGCATCATGGAGGTGTGGCCCCTAGGGACTGCGAATTCAATTCTGTAAGTTCATTCCCTGGGAGGCTGGAATACAAGGATCAGTGTTCTCACCCCTGGCCAGACATTAAATGATTCCAGGGAGCTTTAAAATAAAATCTTAATGCCCTGGCTCATACCCAGAGATTCCGACTTAATTGCTCTGGGGAGCGTCCCTGGCATTGTATTTTTTAAACATTCTCCGGGTGATAATAAGGCTCAGTCAAGGCTGGGTTGGAGGAACATGAAGAGGGGAGATAAGCGACCGTTTCTGTACTTGTCACCCCCCTCTTTCTACAGAAAGGCCATGTTTAGTGTTTGACAGTCTGAGTTTTATTCATACTATCTCTTTAATGAATAATAACCGTTGGGTTTGTTTATTATTTTTTCCACCAAATTACTTTAAAATCCTAATTTTTAAAGACGTCTTTCAGTTATTTCACAATGACTAATCACTAAATACAAAGCACTGTTCTCCAAGGGAGAGGCACAAAGTGACGGGAGATGACGGGAGGGGGAGGAGAAATGTCCCGAGCCCTCGCAGGGATGTGTGTTCTCACCTGCCCACAGCTGGGCCCGCCCCCCTCCACAACGCTGCCCCTCTGCTGGAGGTGGATATCTCCCCCAGGGACTGAGCTGCGCACTAACAAGCCACAAGAAAGGGGCACCCTCTGAAATGCTGTGGATCCAGAGCAGAATTGGAACAGTGCAAGGTAGGCACCCCATGGTCCCGGGCTTGAGCCTCTCTGGAGGACATCCCTTCAGACCTCTAGGCTGCAGACCAAGGGCTTTTCCCTTCCTAGGCAACAATCCTCCCTTGATGTATTCGCTTTTTCTGAGACCACCAAATCCAGAAGGAAATGTTGGTGAGTTTTGTCCTCCACCAGGGGCTTCACAACCTTGGTCAGAATTTGCCCACTATGAGCCCACCATGACTTCTCCGGCCAGGAAAGCTATGCTGGCCATTCCTGAGTCCTTAGGTTCACTTGAGTCTCCTCTGTTGACCAGAGACCCAGCCACTGACTCCTAAATCATGCTAAGTGAAATAAGCCAGACGGAGAAGGACAACTACTGTATGATCTCACTTATATGTGGAATCTGAAAAAGCTAATCCTGCAGAAACGGAGAGTAGAATGGTTGTTACCAGGGGTTGGGAATAGGGAAAATGGGGAGATGTTGGTCAAAGTGCACAAGCTTCTAGTTAGGAGATGACCGAGTTCTGGAAAGTGAATGTACAGCATGGTGGTTAGCGTTAGTGTTAGTATTACCATATTATATACTTGAAAGTTGCTAAGAGAGTAGATCTTAAATGGTCTCACCACAAAAATGTAATACTAATGATGTGCCATGACGGAAGTATTAATGCATGGTGGCAATCATTTGCAATATACATGTATCAAATCAACTCGTTGTATACCTTAAATTCACACAATGTTATACTCAATTATACCTCGAGAAAGCTGGAAATAAATTTTTATTTTTATATTTAAAGATCTTATTTATTTTTACTTGAGAGAGAGACAGAGACAGAGACAGAGAGAGCAAGCATGAGCAGGGGGAGGGGCAGAGGGAGAGGGAGAGGGAGAAGCAGACTCCCTTCAGGGAGCCTGACATGGGGTTTGATCCCAGGACCCCAAGATCATGACCTGAGCCAACGGCAGATGCTTAACCTACTGAGCCACCCAGGAGCCCCTGGAAATAAATTTTTAAATAAAGGAAGGTATATTTTTAAAATACCAGGAAATGTTCTTGAGAATGCTCCTATTGTATGTTCAGTCACACCGGGTATATTTGCTATAGTTCTGGCCCAGTTGTGCAGTTGGCTAGGCCCTGTACATTTTTGTGTGCATCTCCTGACTTTTGAGTCAAATGGATATGCATTTTTACTTTTTTTTATTAGTGCAATAAAAATATAGCAGGGTTGAACAAATGGAATTATTTTTGATGTTTTGCATGTTTTAAAATTTCTTATGTTTAACAGTTGGGGAAATAAGTATTGGTATTCTGGTTGCAGTAGAAAATTTAGGATCAGGGAAATTAAAGAAGTCACCCAAGGTCACAGCTAGTCAGTGAAAAAGTTGCAGTTCAACCAAAGTTAATTTTGTTATTTATACATTAAGTCAATTTTTCTCTGTTTTGCTCAGAAGTAAGCCAAAATAAATATTTAACTGATTTGTTTTCTTTTATATTGAGGGCTGTATTCATTTTGTTAGTCTGTTCTTCCTTTTTTCCTTTACAAAAAAAAAAATGTTACTTGGGGAACTGAAACACAAATTCCTAAACCTACCCCTGTGATTGGCAAAATAATAGTCCCTCAAAGACATCCACATCCTAATCCCAGGAACCTAAAAAATGTTATCTACATGGTAAAGGGAATTTGCAGATGTGGTTACATTAAGGATCTTGAGACAGGGAGATTCTCCAAGATAATACCAGTGTACCCAATATAATCACCGGGGTCCTAATAAGAGAAAGGCAGAAGAATCAGAATGAGAAAGAATATGTAAGGGTAGGAGTAGAGAAGGAGTGATAAAATTTGAAGATGGAGAAGGGTCCATGAGCCAAGGAATGTGGGTGGCCTCTAGAAACTGGAAAAGGGAAGGAAAGGGATTCTCCCCTGGAGCCTCCAGAAGGAAACCCAGCCCTGCTGACAGCTTGAGTTTAGCCTAGTGAAACTGATTTCAGAGTTTTGAACTCCAGAACGGGAAGGCAATATGTTTATGTTGTGTTAAGCCACTGAGTCTGTGATATTTTGTTACAGCAGCAATAGGAACCTAATACTTTCACTCCCTGCACCGTTGCTGGTTCTTGCCCACAATATTTTGCTCTAAGAGCAACCAGCTCCCCATTCCACCCCAGGCAAGTGTTACTTGTAGGTGTGTAATCCACTCACTTTTCCCCTGTATTTTTTCCCAGTGTCCTAGATCCTAAAATCAACAGTCTTGTTTTGAGCTGAAGCCACATAGAGTGGACTAGGATGCTTTTGGGAATTCCTGGCCTTGAATTGAACTTGATGGATCAAGCTAAGTTGTGTGTGCATGTGTGAGGTAGTGAGGGAGGGGATCTCAACACTGGTGGATACTTGGGGGATGTCTCTCTCCTCTTCTTCCCCTGCTCTAAGACACACCACACACCCTGGATGGCTGAATTATACTTGGGTGTCTGTGCAAAGTTCTGGAATGCACAACCATTCCAGCTACAGAGGTGGCCAGGAGACTTTCCAGATTCTTCCATCCCTGCCCCCATTCCATACTTTCTATTCACTCATTCGTTCATTCATTCAACTGCCATCAATTAACTACCTCTCCGGGCCGGATGCCATGCCAGGCGCTGGGGATGAAACACTGAACAGACACAACCTGTCTCTGTATAGCAGGACGATGGGCGGTGTGGTCTAGAGATGTGGGGTCACAGAGGATGGCAGGCCACTCTGTTGAGAGTTGGGTGCAGTCAGGCTCTGGGAGGATGGGGCCCTTGAGCTAGGTCTTGAGGATAAAGAGGGTTCAAGAAACAGGCAAGGAAGATAGTGGAGCATTCTGGAGACAGAAGGTGCTCCAGTCATAGAGGCCAGACATCAGGGAGTGGCTTGGCCCAACTCAGTGGTGGAAATAAGTTTGCTGTGGCTACAGCAAAGGGCATACAGGGGAATGGGAACAAGTAGGTGGAGAGGAGGGCACAGCCCCTTGGGGTCTAACAGGAATGTCAAGGACTGAGTTTATAAAACTGAAGCCTATTTTCCTTCACATTTTTTTTAATGATTTTTTAAATTATATTATGTTAGTCACCATACAGTACATCCCCGGATTCCGATGCAA
>NC_048218.1:10268199-10349208 GCF_002007445.2 Ailuropoda melanoleuca
TAGACCAATGGAACAGAATAGAGAACCCAGAAATGGACCCTCGGCTCTTTGGGCAACTAATCTTTGATAATCCTTTACATTTGAATTGCAAAACTGTGACCCGCTGGTTGGCTGGTAGGGGGGGTCTGGAAGCACCTCATCATTGAGAACCTTTGTTGGCTGATTTAACTAATATTAGTATTACATGGAAGGTTGGTATGTAGTTAAAGAGGAAAGATGGGGTGTATAGTGGTTAGACTGTGGACTTTAGAGTCCCACAAACCTAGGCTATAAGTTTCCAGGTGCGTAACTTTGGGCCAGTAGATAAACCTCTCTGCTGAATTTCTCCCGGTGAGGTTCAAAGGTGGAATGAGGGTTAAATTTAATCATGTATGTAAAGTGCTCAGCCCACTACCTAGAACACAATCAATGCTTGTCAATCACAGTTGCTTATTATCATGGTCGTTTATGCCAATTTAACGTGACACCCTATTCTCCTACCAGGGAAAGATAAGAGGCGGGCTGTCAACAGCTTCAGGCTGGGATTTTAATAAGAAGCTGTGAGCAAAATGACAAAAGAGCCAGGAAATACAAATCTCTAGATTATAAAAAGATTCAGGTTGAGAGCAGATGGGATTAATTGATCTGTTAGAAGATCCTTAATTAGGGGCGCCTGGGTGGCACAGTGGTTAAGCGTCTGCCTTTGGCTCAGGGCGTGATCCCGGTGTTATGGGATCGAGCCCCATGTCAGGCTCCTCCTCTATGAGCCTGCTTCTTCCTCTCCCACTCCCACTGCTTGTGTTCCCTCTCTCTCTGGCTGTCTCTATCTCTGTCGGATAAATAGATAAATAAAAAGAAACTTTAATAAAAATAAAATCTTTAAAAAAAAAAAAAAGAAGATCCTTAATTAGTTAGGGTAAAGTTTCAAGATTCTAGAATGACAGACCTTTCTCTAGCTCCTCCCAGGAAACCAAGAGGACAATGGCAGGAACTAGAAGAATTTCTGGAAGAATCTTCACTGAGAAAAGGGGGGTGGGGCAGGGTGAGGAAAGAGGGAGTAGGAAAGATACTTAGTCATCAGCATTGTGGCAGGAATGTCACATTCGGTCACCAGTGGAACCTGGATTCTATGTTCTTTGAGGGTAAGCCACAGTCACAGGTGTCTTTGTAACCTGCAGGGTCCGCCAGGTGTTGGAGAACTAATGTTGAATGGTTGAAGGAGACACTACTGAGTATTTCCCCCTGAACAGCTCATCTACCAATCCAGGCATTATTCAAGTGCTAATTCAGCACTGGTAAGCCAGTGGATGGCTGTTTTTAAATGACATCTTCTTATCTCAATTTGAGCCTCATCTATCATTCAAATTCCTCAAATCGTTATTGCTCTCGACCCTTAGGTCACCCAGGAGTGATGCCAGGAAGATGGGTGGTAGTTGTATCCTTGGAAGAATTTTATAAGCTGAATTAATAAGTGTTGCCCCTGGTCTCCCATAGAATATGGACTGATAATGAAAGGATACTTGAAAATACATCTTTAATGAGAGAGAGGTGGGTAGCATACTCCATTATTTTTGCAAGTCTTAACATTATACTTTGTGAAACAGCAAAGCCTGTTTTTAGAGACGTGGTGTCATTGGCTGGCATGGCTAAAAAAGTTACTGCCCCAATATGAGAGAACCAAATGGAAGATGTGCGTGTCTGTTTGTACTTTACTGTGTCAGGATGCTCACTGTTCCATTTTTTCTACCAACTATGACATTTTTCTTGAAATGGCACTAGGAAGTTTCTTTTTTCCTGATAAAACAGAATTTTCTTGCGATCTAAACAGAAGACATCGGCTCTTTAATATATTTAACCAAGAGGTCAAAAACTCACTGAAATACTTCCTCTGGAAGATTGTGGAACAGGTTAAAAAAAAGTTTCCATTATTAAAAAATGTGCAGATATGAGTTTTCATAGGTAACACATCATTTTTTACAACAATACTACGCAGTCATGGAATATTTCCAAACATCTGTTTTCAAAATGCTTTCTCCATAGCACGATTTACTCTTGAGAATCAGTAACTTTTTTACTCGAAGGTAGAATATCATCTTTACCTTTGCAGATTACGTTGATTTATTACTTGTGACATTCCTGCCAGCTAGCAAGCCACTGACAGCCATGGGTTGCAGAAAGTGTCTGAATTTGCAACAGTAACCTTACTGTAAAAGCAACCGGATGCCTCCTCTCTTGGACAAATACTTTTAAGTATTTTATAAAAGATACTCAGTAAACCTCTGTGCCATACCAAATGTGTTCATAATACTTCCCCTTCCATTATGAAATATTTTAAAGAATCTCGCATAGTTTACAGGTTTTTTGGTGTTTGTTTTATTGCTGTGTTTTGTTGTGAAAATCAGCCCTGAGGCGACTGGTGGCTTAGTTGGTTAAGTGTCTGTCTTCAGCTCAGGTCGTGATCCCAGAGTCCTGGGATCGAGCCCCACATCGGGCTCCCTGCTCAGCAGGTTGCCTGCTTCTCCCTCTTCCTCTGCCCCTCCCCCTGGTTGTGTGTTCTCTCTCTCTCAAATAAATGAATAAAATAAAATAAGAAAATCAGCCTCATCAGTGTCATCCCCTAGAACTCTGTGCCTTCCAGCAACAACCTCTTCCTAGTGCTAGCTTGCCTGAGAAGGAAGTCGTAAATGAAAATCACCTTTGGATCTGTCTCTGTAGGGCTACCCTGGGATTCCTTTTATATTTAGGTCAACTTGGCTGCCACATCAAGGGTTGCACTAATACTCTTGTCTCATAAAACATTGTTCTTGTTACAGAAGTCACTTCTCGTTAAAAATATCTTCCCCAGGCCACCTTTCTCTAGAGGTTCTCGAAGAAAGTCCTCCTGGATGTATTTCAACTGTACTTCAATCCAACTGCCTCGTAAGCCTCCCCCACAGTCTGATTTCTCCTCATACTTGTTTCTTTAAGTCTTCAGTGATGTTTCCAAGCCACCTTTGAACAGTGTGTGCCCACAAAGCAACGCGTTTTCACTTAGTCGCTGATTTGTGTCCCATTCCTCCCCCTCCCCCCGCTATTGGACCCACAACAGGAGTAACAAGCGTCCACTCCAGAGTATGTAGCTTTTCCCATTGACTATGGAATAAGAAACTATTAAATAAGACATTTAAATAAGCCCGTAAGGGCTTCCAAACATTTATCATCAAATTTATTGTGATTTTTATAAAGCACTGGATTGAGTAAGTGAATAGCTCTAAACATTAAAAAAATTGTAGACATTTACCTTGATATTCTGGATAATAAGTTTTTAAATGCTTTGCACATAGTTTTGGCTTCATACCAGCTTTAGTTGATACGCCGGTTATAATACCCATTTAGCTTGGGCTTCATTGTTAATGGTAGATGACGTAAATCCTCTTTCAAGCAGGTTTTGTGGTCATTTCCATTTTTTTCTTTCTTCTTTCTTTCTTTTCTTTCTTTCTTTCTTTTTTTTTTTAAAGATTTTATTTATTTATTCGACAGAGACAGCCAGCGAAAGAGGGAACACAAGCAGAGGGAGTGGGAGAGGAAGAAGCAGGCTCTCAGCAGAGGAGCCTGATGTGGGGCTCGATCCCATAACGCCGGGATCACGCCCTGAGCCGAAGGCAGACGCTCAACCGCTGTGCCACCCAGGCGCCCCTCTTTCTTTCTTTCTTTTCTTTCTTTCTTTCTTTCTTTCTTTCTTTCTTTCTTTCTTTCTTTCTTTTTCTTTCTTTCTTTCATTTTCTTTTCTTTTCTTTTCTTTCTTTCTTTTTCTTTTTTCTTTTTTTGGTCATTTGTTGCCTGAACTGATTAGGTTATTATTGTTTGGCCTCCCAATGTGGCCAGCCAAGGGTTTGCATCAGAGGGTCGGCCTTGACATATTTCTAGTGGTTTACCACTGCTTTTTCATTACTAGTATTGTCTGCAAATAGCAATTTCTCTGTAGGTACATTTAAGGCCACTTGATCACTTTGCAAGGATTGGTTTTGTTAAAAACAAGATAGTATCAAACATAAACCCACTTAAAGAAGCTCACATGATTTGCATTTGCCAAATCTCCCTAAACTGAAATGAATGAATGAATCTGCATCCTGGGGATGCCGGCTCTTCCCTTAAGAGGACTCACACGTTGGATAAGACATGGGACGATCTGACATAAGGACCAAATGTAGGCCCCAGTGTCACTTCCTATGCTGAATGCTGGCAGCACTGAAGTTCTTTCTTATTATCTTAGATTTTTTAAAAAGATGCTCTAATATACCTTTCCTTGTGCCAATAGATCATCTTGTGCACCCTAGAGTGTGTGTGTCCTGCTTTGGAGACGACCATTCTTAACCCACTTCCCTGATAAATCAACAGCAATATATTACTTATTGATTTCACAAATATAGACTGTTTAGCTATTCACCATCTCCATTTCTTCTCCTGTCTAGCACACGACTCCTACATTTCCTATTTTCTTCATGGCTTCTGTGGCCATGAGACTGAGTTCTAACCAATGGAATGTGTCACTTCCAGGCCCGGGCCATGAAAGGCCTTATGCCATCTCTCTCCCTTTCTTCTCTGTTACTACATCTGCTGTCTGGCTGTCAATGTCTAAAGGTGGAAGCCACATGTTGGAAATGGAGGAGTCTTTTTTCATTTGGGTCCCTGAATGACTGTGTTGAGCAGAGCGCCACTCTCACCACTCCGTCATCAATTACACTTTGCAAGATTTAGAAGTAAACATTCATTGTGTCAAGCCACCGATATCTGGAGAGTACCTGTCACAGCAGCCAGTGTTACCTTAATTAATACCCTTCCTTTGTGGGCGACATTTTGACAGAAGTTGTAGGGGTTGCAAAAATAAACAGACATATCCCCGACCTCAAGAATATAATAAGACAAGTATGCAAATCATCATATTATAAATCAGCTCAGAGCACAAGCACCATGAGAGGGGCCCAAATTAAGCACAAGGTGAGTTTAAGAAAAGAGAACAACTGTTTCAGTTAGTGTGGTCAGAAATGTTCCATGGAGGAGATCACATTTGCACTGAACTTTGGAGAACAGAGAACATTTCAGTAAAAAGAGCTGAAAAGGAGAGAAGGAGAAAGGTAAGGCTCCAGGTGGGGGGCTAGGACTTTGAATATCAAGCAAAGGCTTTTGGACTTTATCCTGCAGGCAGTGAAGAGCCAATGAGAAATTGTGAGTCGGGGAAGATGCGGTCCCATTGGTACCTTAGGGAGATCACTCCAGTAACAGTGAAGAAGGTAGACCAGAGGATGCCCAACAGACCTTGTGTGTTTGTGAGGCCAATGAAGAAGCAACCACAATTCTGAGCCTAGCATCACAGTTTAAAACTTAGGCTGTGGGGTAAGCAGACCTGCCTGCGAATCCTGACTCTTCCGCTTGTCAGCTATACTGGCCTTGACTAAATTAATTAACTGAGCCTCAGTTTACCTGTCTGAAAAATGTATAACAACAGAAGGTACTTCATAAGATTGATGTGAAGAGTGAGATAATGTGTATAAAGCATGCAGCATGGTGCCTGGCCAATGGATAAATACTTAAAAAACAGCCATTATTATTTCTATGCCCAGGGTGACAGAGTGAGGAGCTGAACTGGGTTTGTTGCAGTGATAATGGAAAAGAAGGGCTGAATGCAAGAGATACACAAGGAAGGCAGATGAATCAAAAGTGACTCCAGAGTTTGGTCTCAGTTGCTTGGGTGAATGTTCTCCCACTGGAAGGATGGGTCGCTTTTGTGAAATACAAAATAACCACATTTTTAGACAAGCCAAGTTTAAGGTGTAAAGGGAAAGCCAGAGACATTTGTAGACAAAGATGAAGGAGGCAGGGGCGCCTGGGTGGCTCAGTCGGTTGAGCGTCTGACTCTTGATTTGGCTCAGGTCATGATCTCCTGGGTGGTGGGATCGAGTCCCACGTCAAACTCTGCTCACAGCACAGAATCTGCTTGAAGGTTCTCTGCCTCTGCCTCTCCCCCTCACTCGCATGCTCTCGGTCAGTCTCCCTCTCTCTCTCTCTCTCTCTCATAAATAAATAAATAAATAAATAAATAAATAAATAAATAAATAAATCTTTTTTAAAAATGAAGAAGGCAGCAGAGAAGGAGGATTTAAGAAGTAAAATAAATTGTTGGAGAAGATTCTAAATAAGAAAGCAGCGGATGTGACTAAGACAGAGGCTAGGGTCTCATCGGCAGACAGATGAAGACATACGCCCTTTTTACCTTCCTCTGAGATAAAAGAGAAAGAGGGGCAGGGGGAAGGAAGGAAAGCTTTCGAGAAACCATGATACATGGAACAGAAAAGCTGAGGTTGCTGTAGGCTTTTTCTGAAAAGCTGGGGGTGTAGTCTGTTCGAGTGGGAGTGGGGACAGAGATCTCTGCATGGAAGCAATCCCCACTCACCACTCACCATCTACAAATCCTGTTCACTGAAGATCCAAGCACATAAGACCCTGGGCTCGGTGCTTTGCAGAGAGAATTTCAGAAGGACATTGCTTTCATGAGCACTGTGGAATGACCAGCTTTCCTGGCCCTGCTGGAGGCTTACAAGGTTAGCTGCAAGCTGACAAGAGCAAACATTCTCGCCATTTTAAAGTTAAATCAATTTTAAAGTTAAAGGTCCAAATCAACTCTTCGCTCTGATGTTGTTGGGCAGCACCAACCCCAAGGGCATGGCACGTTACTGTGTTTGCCAACTGGGGCCATGCTGTAATTTGCTCTCAAGGAGCCCAGGGAAGCCACTGGGGGCCGCCAGCTGGTTAGCGCAACGGGTGCTGGAAACAGTGGAAAGCTGGTATGGGCACTCACAGAGTAAGCTCCCACTTTCCTATCAACATACTCAACAGGCCTTATTGACTTCTCATCATCCAGGCTCCCTCAGGCTCCTCTCAGCATCCAGATGCTCCCTTTAACCTGATTTCCTCTTTGGACAATGTGATTGAGCAGAGAGGGAGACGACCAGTGCACTAGATGCCCCCCAGAAATGGCCCTGCCTGGCTGCTAGAGCCAAGTTTTGGCCAAGTTGAGTCTGAGCAACTGAACTTGGAAGCTCATAATGTTGAAGACCACCAGAAGGTACCAGTCACGTGAGAACCTTCCTAATGAAGTGAGCCTTGTTTATTTTTCCCTGGCGGAGGTAATTGCATATGACATTTCTCTGAATCATTTATTTATATTTTTTCTTCCTTTTTCAGCATGAGAAACTAAACAGATGGAGGAAGTTCACTTAAAGGGTTTTCTTATTACTCCTGGCAGTCTTTGGCTCCAGACAACTGCTTAGCCTCTTTCCCTGGCTAGAAATAATGCTTGGAAGTGTTTCTGCTGCCTTCAGACTAACAGAGGGCGAGCAGGGACCACATTTTTCCCATTTGTTCTCTTCATCATTCCTTCATCAAAGTCTTCTTCTGAACTCCAGCACAAAGATGTTTTATTGAGGCTCTGGACGCCACTCAGAAGCTTTTTTGTTTAATTCAATTCTTCTTGTTACCATTAGGAGTGCATTTAAGCATGTCTCATCCGCATATTCTAGCTGGAATTCAGAGCTCCTTCTTAGAAGGTTGGACATGGATGAAAACATCCATGATGGTGAACTCAGCTGGGAGCATGGGCAAATGAGGAGAGGATAGATGGGAGGGGGTGGGCAGCAGAGGGTAGAGTACCCTGTACCAGCACCTTTATAGGTAGGATCTCCAGAAAGATGGGACTAGGGACTGTCTAGAGGGGGCCAGGACCCTGTTGTTACTCCCAAAAGGATTGGCTTCTTCAATCTGGCCTAAACCAGATTGAGAGACTGAGCCCCCAGGATCCACCACCCTTGGATATTTGTTCTCCTCTACTGAGGGCAGAGTTTACACCCAGAAGACAGAGTTAGGAAAAGTGACAAAAGAAGACGAGCAAAGGGGGTATAACTGGAGCGAGGAGGATCTGAGAGCTCCAGGCATGAAGTTTGGGGGGACCAGGACCGATAATGGGGCACAAGTGGCACACCCAGCTCTCTATCCCATGGCCTACTTTCTGTCTGCAAAACTGGGGTTCCCCCTCTACTCCCCCACTATCTTCTGTCCCCATCGAGAAGGAAAGGAGTAGCTCAGCAGGGCACCCTCTGTCATCCCTGAGAACTGCCAGAATTCCCTTATCCCACCTCTCTTCCCCGCCTGGGTGGAGTGACCCTGTTTTCATGTTCCCACTGTACCCAACACTTAACTCACACCGTATTGGAATGAACCTGCTTATGGGTCTCTCTCCTTCATTAGACTGTACACTCTGAAATCAAGGACTGTCCCTTGCTGGTGGGTTTTTCCAGGAATCACCACAATGTCAACTCATTGTTCAATAACTTTCAAAGAAATATGTAAGTGAACAAACAAACATAAATGAACTTTCTCCACTCATCTAATCCCACTTTAAGACTGCCATTTGACAACAGCAGACAAACACTGGGTGCTTGCTCTGTGCCCAGCACTAGGGCCCTGGACCTACCACTGTGATAAAGACGAGTTGGGACTTCCATGTTACACTCATGCATATGAAATATCAAACAGGAGAGCCCTGGTGGCTGTCTTCCATCCTGCCCTTCTCGATCAGGGATGCCATGTCTGGCTGGAAGCAGACACGGTCCCTTTAGCATGGAGCATGCTGGTGTACCCCACTGCTTCTCATCCCTCACCTTGGCAGTGCCCTCCCTGGGCTGTTTGATTCCTCTCTGCCCCCATGGTTCTCAATGGGTCAGAACCATTGGGAAAATTTGTATGGTATTTTTGTCTCAATGACCAGGGATGTCCTGCTGATATTTATTTGGTGGAAGCCAAGAATGCTCAACATTCTGCAAAGCCCGGGACAGTCCCCTGTTGTAAAGAGTTATCCCACATCCTGCCGACTTCCACATGTTCCACCAGAGCTTCCCATAGACAAAAACTCTGTTTGTTTCACATGCAAATACAAAGTATTTCTTGCAAGGTTGAAAATATGCTGAATTCCCCAGGAATGAGACTCCCATATAAATTGAGGGAAGACTGTACTTTGTAAAGAGTCAATCACTATTTGGGACATCATACCACCACTGACAGCGTCCCATGGTGTTTGAGTCGCCTGTGGCAGGCTGCATTCCTACCTCCTGCTTTCACAGAGAGGCTGCACAGACCCAACTAACTGACTTGGGCATTACATTTTCTACCTCACTCTTGCCTGAGCATTTACCCATGGAAACATACTATTTTGCTATAAATTACTTTCCATTTCTTTTTAAGTCAGAGCATTACATTGACCATTCCAAATATAATGCACGTACAGAGATTAGATTCATTTCCATTATGGGCTGAATTGTGTCACCTTCCCCTCCAAGCATCCAAATTCCTATGTTGAAGTTCTAACCCCTGGAACCTCAGAATGCAACCTTATTTGGAAATAAGGTCTTTACAGAAATCATCAAATTATAGTTAGGTCATCAGGGTGAGCTCTAATCCAATATGACCAGTGCCCTTATTGAAAGGAGAAATTTGGACACAGGCACGCATAGAGGGAAGACAGTATAAAAAGGCACATGGAGGAGATGGCTGTCTACAAGCCAAGGAGGAAGGTCTGGAAAAGGCCCTTCCTTTGAGGTTCTCAGAGGGAGCCAACCCTGCCGACATCTTGATCTTTGACTTCCAGTGTCCAGAACCATGAGACAACACATATCTGATATTTAAGTTGTGAGATTTATGGTACTTTGTTATGGCAACCCTAGTGAACTAATACAATTTCATTCCAGAAATGTACAGGGGTATGAGAGATAGTATAAAAAGAGGGCATTGGGTGTGATGGGTTGAGAATAAGTGTTAGATTCGGACTCTCAAACAGCACTGCTGAATATGGCCCCAAACAGCAATAATAATACAAAAATTGGGCTTGGTTTGGCAAAGGCAAACCGTGGGTAATTTCAGTGTCAGAAATAATCAAAGTATTAAGTATCTAGCAAAAGAAAAGAAAAGTAAACCTCTAACTATGGAGATTTCCTGCGCTTGAGAGAAATTGACCACAAAGCAATTAAAGCTAAAAAAGAAAGAAAACCTTCTATTTCATACTTGGAAAAAAGCTCTTGAAACTCTTCCTGCTATAGACAAATAGCCCCACTTATATTTGTATGGTTTTTCAGTTTTTGAAGTGCTTCATGTGTTTTACTCCATTTAACAGTCCTGAGAGATAGGCAGGGCAGATAAAATTATCTCCAATTTATAAATGAGAAGTCTGTAGCTGTTAAAGAGATTTGTCCAAGATAAACACTAAATTCCTTTACTGATTAAAATTATTTTGGTTGCAAGAAATAGCCACCAATTTGAATAACACAGACATAAAATAACTTGGTAGTAGAGATCCCCCAAGCCAAGGAAGCCATGAGCAATCAGCCATCGGAAGGCCAGGGCCCAGCTCCTCCAGGCCTTCCCTGCAGGGAGTTGAGGGTCTCCATCCACAAGGCTGCCATGAAGATGACTTCATAGCCAACCTCCAAGATTGAGTCTCTGATCTAACTTCAAATTCCCAAATGAGAGGCTCTGGTTGGCCAGTTAGGTGTCTAATCCTACGTCAACTAATTGGGGCCAGTATGGCCTGGTCATGTAGTATCAGCAAAACAAATGGGGGCCCAGTCTTATATATTTGGGAGACACTTTCCAGAAAGAGGGAGACCAAGTCCCCAGAAGTTTTGCACCTTGGCTGTCCCCAGAACAAGTCCCCAGAAGTTCCACACCTTGGCCGCCCAGTGCCAACACATACCAACTTTCTTGTGCATCTAAATATGCCCCCTGCGTAGCACAGTGCAGAACACAAACACACAAGCATTCATCCACTCCCCAGGAGAAACCACCAGAAGTCATGTTCAAGTAACAGTTAGTAGATGGAATAGCAGCTTCTCAAACTGGGTTCCTTTCCTTCCTGGGCTCACAGACTCACTCCAATCCCCAGCCTCCCTTGGAATTAGATGTGGATGTGACTGAGTTCTAGTCTATCAACTGTGAGTGGGAGTGTTGGCCATCTTTTCCAGGTCCAATCCTCCTCGCTTTTCCCATTCCACTGACTTGATGCAAACACGCAGTGACCTTGGCAAGCTTCTGTAAATCGAATATGGAAAAACCACAACATGGAAGGAACCTGGGTCCCTGAGTCACTTCTTGGAGAAGAGGCACTAGCAGATCAGGAACATATTTGAGATTTTAGGAGAGCAAGAAACTTCTATGGTGTTTGTGCCCTAATCCATTCTTGTATTGGTTTTATAGGAGCTGGTATTATCCTTTTTTTTTTTTAAAGATTTTATTTATTTATGTGACAGAGAGACAGCCAGCGAGAGAGGGAACACAGCAGGGGGAGTGGGAGAGGAAGAAGCAGGCTCCCAGCGGAGGAGCCCGATGTGGGACTCGATCCCAGAACCCCGGGATCATGACCTGAGCCAAAGGCAGACGCTTAACGACTGCGCTACCCAGGGGCCCCTGGTATTATCCTTTCTGACACAGAAAGTGACGCTAAAGGCACACAGTTCAGAGTGTTCCCCAACTCCAACTGATGTTCATCCTTCCCCTCCATCCTCCCCTCCCAATCCCATACCCTTTGGACTCTGCTATTAACAATATTCATTATATAAAGGAGTGGGGAGAAGGAGAGGAGAAAAAATATTAGATATGAATTGGAAGAACAAGTCACACACTTGACTCAGTAATTCTGTCTTTTGCTTGTGGTAAACTCTCTTTTCTCTGGTAACTCCAGGAATGGGCTACTGGCAGCCCTGTTTCTACTGCATGAGCTTGCCTCCTCAGGGCTGAGTGGGGCAGTGAATGCACCCCTCACCTAAGTGGGCCAGTCAGCTTCTTTCCTCTAGGAATCTGGACTTGGAATGAGGGCAACAGACACCAGGAGATGAGAACTAAGCATATTAATAGCAAAGTTCTGGAGGAAAAGACCTGTTAACTCCTGGGATTGATATTAGTAGAGCAGCCTAGGTCCCATCTTCCTTGAGTTGACGTTTCAACTCCTTTCTGGATCACATGACATGCCAAGTAACCTTCCAATAAATCCCCCTTTATGCTTAAACTAAAAAAAAAATTGCAACCAAAAGAACTCTATCTAATGAAGAACATGGTTCCGGAAGAAGGGGTTTGCTGATCTCCTTGGTACCCAAAGGAGGAGCACTTCAACCATACATTCGTTTGCTTGCTTGTTCATTTAAAGAACATTTATTGAGCTCCTACTGTATGCCAGGCATAATGTATACCTCCTGAGGATTCAAGGACAAATCTGGTATCTGCCCTCTTGATGCTTACAGTCTGGAGGGGAGGGGGTACTGGTCAGGTAATCTCACTCATGAACAGGCAGTAACAGAGATGGGGACCCTTAAGGAAAGATCCAGGTCTATGAAAGAGCATAGCAAAGGATCAAACCTTACTTAGACCTGGGGGTTTGAAGAAATGACATTTGGGCCGAGTCCTGAATACCGAGAAGGTATTAGCTTATGGGAGAAAAGAATCCTAAACTAAATATTTACAGAACCCTGTGGTGGGGGCTTAGCTAGAAGTATACAGTGAGTACCATAGAAGTTGGGAAAAAAATAGTATTTTAATTTCTCTGAAGGAAATGGAAAAGGATTCTCATAGTAGGTGACATTTCAGTTGAGTGCTCAAGAAAAAAAAGGGGGGTTGCCAGGAAGAAAACGGAAGAACTCTCCTAACAGAAGGAAAGAAGGATGTGCAGAGGCATGAAGGCATCAAGAGTTGAGAACAGGGGCACCTGGGTGGCTCAGTCAGTTAAGCGTCTGCCTTGGGCTCAGGTCAGGATCCCGGGGTCCTGGGATCGAGTTCCACATTGGGCTCCCTGCTCAGTGGGGAGCCTGCTTCTCCCTCTCCCTCTGCTGCCTCTCTACCTACTTTGCTCTCTCTCTCCTTCTCTCTGTCAGATAAATTAATAAAATCTTTTTAAAAAAGTAAAAAAAGTTGAGAACAAATAGTTCTGCATGGCTGTAGCATTTAGGATAAGGATATTTCTAAGGACGATGGCCAGTGAGGAGCCGTAAAGGACCTCCCCTAGGTCATGCTAATGCGGGGGGGGGACCTTTACCCAGAAACCAGTGGGCAGCGGAGAGTCCAAGGAAGACGACTGCAGGGAAGTGTTCCAATAAGATTTTGGCTTCCGAAGTTTATTCTAGATTTTATGAGGAACAGATTGAATTCGGGAGAGAATGGAAGCTGAGAGGATAATTTGGAGCCACAAACTGCTTCTGTGTTACCCGTTATCATCTACTAAATGATCCATGATAGGCCTGAGGCCTACCATAACCTGAACATTTGCGGGAGAAGGACTGGCTTGAAGTGTCTTTCCAAAGCCCTGTGCTGCCACCTGGCTCACGGCCGCCTTCTTGGTTGGCCCTAGTTGCCTCTGTGGGGCTCGTTGCCATAGCAACAACCAGTCTCTCTCTCTCTCTCTCTCTCCCCTCTCTCTTTCTGTCTTTCTCTCTCACACTCTCTCTCTCTCCCCATAGTCCGCCCCTCCAGCCCCTTCTCCGCGCTGCCAGCTGGTCAAGCTCCCAGGACTCGCAGTGGACAGCGTCCTCCAGCTCAGAGCTCCTCTCGGCTTGCGGGCTTATGCCATAGACATGCTTCACCACCTCTAGCCTCCTCTCTCTTTGCTCATCACTAGCGACTGGGTGCTCAGCTCTGTACCTCTATACCTACATTGTCCTTCATTCGCACCCCACCCCACCCCAGGGTGAGCATTACTGTCCTCCTTTTGTAGCCACAGAGAGGCCAGGTCATAGGTCACAGGCTAGTGAATTGTGAAATCACATTTTGAGTCCAGGACTGTCTGACTCCAAAGCCCACACCCTTCCCATTCAGGCATGTCAACTCAAAGCCAAGGAGCCTGGGTTAGTTAGGCCCCAAACTATACACCCCAGATTCGCACAAACGCAAGAACGAGGCCCAAGTGCGCTCATGTAACATTGAAAAATGCCAATACTATTCTTTTCCCAACCACGGTAAAGAATAGAATTTTCCTAATTTCACATAGGTGCCCTCTATGATTTAAAAAAAAAAAAAAAACTTTGGGAAAAAAAATCTTTGGCCCCTGCTTCCTCTTCTGTAAATTAGAATTTCATAGAGAATGCTGACTCTGCACTAATTACTTAGTTATTTTAATCGATTTTGTCTCTTAAATAAGTTTGAAATCCACTGAGCTAGACTACATGGTTAGTGGGGGAAGTGGGAAATGAGGCCAGGAATCTTGTTGGGGCCCATACATGGGAGACTCTGAAAGCCTGATCCAGTAGGTTCTGTTCAAGGCAATGGGGGCCTTGGGTGGCTTTGAGCTGAGGAGGGTCCCAATGACAGCGAGGCCACAGGAATACCTCCCTGACCACAGGGCCACATAGGTAAAAGCAGAATTTCTCAAAATGTGGTCCCCTACCAACTAGATCAGAATGCCCCAGGAGCATGTTAGAATACATGTTAAGATTCCCAGGCCACTAGACTCCCAGTCCCAGAGACTTTCTAGGGAAAAGGCCCAGGAATCAACACTTTAACAACCTCCAAGATGTTCGTGTATACTGAATTCAAGAACCAGCAGATTAGGAGGAGAAATTAGAGATGCGGAAACTGGGAGGCAGCTGCAGAAAGTCTCCAGAAGAGAGGAACCAGGGAATGAACTAGAAGGGAGGAGAGGAAATGGGAGGGTGGGATCTGGAATGGGATAGCAGTTAGATGAGATGGGGAGAGATGGGTGAGCAGCCCAGGGATTCTAAGCAGGTGGCCAGGAGGTTGCTGGGATCATTGACAGGAACAGGGAATGCAGGAGAAAAAGCCCCTTGGAGGAAGAGAATATATGTTCGAGTTTGGTGACTTTGAAATTGAGGCGCGGACAGGGCATTGTCACCAGTGTTGGGAAAAACATACCCCTCCCCCCCCGCAGATCTCTACGTGGCATTGAAAATCTCCAGCTGACTTGCACATTTGGAAACCACAAGACACTAATGAGGCTCAGGCCAGGGGATGGGTCTTCAGGGAGTCTATTAGCTCTCGCTGCTCCTGGCCACAGACGACACCTCTCGCCCACCAGCCACCTGTAGATAAAGGTAATAGTCAAAGGCGCAGGGAGGTGCGGGGGTGAGGAGGGGAGCATGAACAGACCCCTCCCGATCTGGCCTTGCTGTGTGGAACCAGCTCCAGGCTCCCATGCTGCCAGGGCTGCTTCGTGACGGCATCTTCCAAAATGCACCCCGTTACCCTTCCTCCGGTGCTCTGGTTGGGATCTATAAACGTGTCATCGTTGAGCTCACTCACCAGCAGTGAACTCTCAAAGGCAGGCTTCAAAATCCACACAGCTGTGCTCTAAACTTGGCCAATTATATTTGACTGGAAAGTCAGTTGGGGCCAAAACCTGGGAGTAATTTCAAGGACACCTTTTAAGACCAAAAGAAGGCCTTTTAGAATTGACAGTTTCTGTAGATCCAAGTCACACGGGGCCTTTCATCTGCACATTAACACATGCAGGACTCCGGGCGGGGGCTTGTCTGAAGGTTTTCTGAAACCCACACATTTTCTTGTTTAGCTTCCAGTCTACCAAGGGGGTCATCTGGGGAATATCAGTGCCGGAAATGCATCTAGAGGTTTCCAATTAAAATAAATTGCCTCCATCTTTGCAACTGCCATCTTTGAAACCCGGTGTTGTCCTAGGACCACAAACTTCCCTCTCGGGTGAGCTCCAGGCTGAGCTCCTACGGAGGCCACTGCCACTAAAGAAATATCAGCAAGACTCACTGCCTCCCCCACCCCCACCCCAGGACCTTATGAATGGACTCACAATGCCCGGTTCTCAGCCTCAGGAAGCTCTCAGCAGAAGCGTTGGGAAATCCACCCTGGCAATCAGTCCCCAGGGCTGCTTTGGACTGGGCTGCCCAAGGTTTTCCATTCTGTGTCAGGGGACTCCTGGAGCCCCTCAGGGTTCGGTGGCCTCCCAGACGCCCTTTCTCCACCATCAGTTAAGTTAGTTCATCTCTAAGACAAAATGGCCCCACATCCCCAGCACCTGCCAGGTCCAAGCCTCCCCTGGGCTCTGATCTTTGTCCCCAGGCAGGGTCTCATGGGCACATAGAACAGGGTTGCCTTTAGCTTGGTCCCCACACTGGATCAGAAGCACTCAGGTGGTAGATTTCCTTTCTGGAATTCCCTTCCTGGCCTCACAGCCCCCGGGAGCCCAGGAGGAGTGCAGGATGAGGTGAACAGCACTTGTGTTGTTTACAGACCTTTCAGGATGTGATTGTTGAAGACATTTCAGGATGGTTCGCATTGGCGCACGCATAGATCACTGTCTCAGTCCGCTCGACTGTGGACGACAAATGAAATCTATTTTCTCGCCATTCTGGGGGATGGAAGCCCAAGGTCAAGGTGCTGAAAGGGTTGGTTTCTTCTGAGGCCTCTCTCCTTGGCTTGTAGGCAGCTGTCTTCTGGTATCTTCACCTGGTCTTCCCTTGGTGTGTCTGGGTCCTAATCTCCTCATATAAGGACCCCAGTCAGATCGGATCAGGGTCCCCCCACAGGACCTCCTTACCTGCACTGCCTCTTTATCGGGCTCTCCAATACAGCCACGTTCTGAGGTCCTGATGGTTAGGACTTCCTCGTATGATTTCTGGAGGGGACACGATTCAGTCTAGAACAGTCAGCATAGCATGCACCCAACACACGGCCGCCCCTCTCGTTCCTTGCCCACTAGCCCGGCCATCCTTGCAAGCTGCGGTGGCTGGAGACAAGAGGAAGTCCAACAAAGTCCGTTGCTTCTGGGTCACAGTTGTGGCAGAAAGGTCATTTGGAGGAAGTATGTGAAATGAATAAGGGGGAGATCCTCTCCTCACCTATATAGACACCCATCGCCCTTGGCTATGGGAGGTCACCAGGGGCCTTTAACTGTGACTCAGCTTATAGCCATGGCCCCAAGCCCTCAGAGAAGATTCTTTCCCAAAGAATTCACACACCCCAGGCCACTGACATCGCCTTAGTGCCTGTGGTGCTCCAGTTTCTGGTGGGGGTCCGAGCACCAGGTGCAGGCCAGGCTTGAGGGCCTGTGATCTCACAGGAGAGAGGAGGCCCAGTGGAGGGACGCACACGGGGAAAGGCCAAGGCGCCAGCTGGAGCCTATTGGCGGCTTCACACAGCTGTTTGAAGAGAACTGTTTTGATCCTCACCACAGATGAGCCGAAACATCACAGGAGATCTACTCTAAAAGGACAAAAGGACGCCAACATCTACAGAGGCCCCACTGTCGGAGGAGCCCCGCAAGGTGGAGCCACGCGTCCTACAGTTCAGAGGAGGGAAAGGCCAAGGGCCTGGACGTGAAAGGCCTGTGGAGAAGGAGAAGGTGGTGACTGCCCTGAGCCTGGAAGGGAAAAGCTGACCGAGCGGGCTGGGAGCAGGCGGGAGGGAGGCCCCAGACGTGGGGGCACAGCCTGAAGCAGGCCCAGCAGATGCAGGGGGGAGCCAGCTGTGCCCAGGGCGGAGAGAGGGAGGCAGGGCCCCGTGCTGACCAGAGCAGAGGGCAAGTTTTTGAAATGCAGAGATGGGGTTGCCACGTGAACAGGGTCCTTTCCAGAAAGAACAGGGAGCTGACAGCAGTGCCTGGGGCCGAGAGGGGCCTGCAGACAGCAGGAGAGGCCAGCCTGTGCTCAGACTCAGCCCCTCTTCCGCATCTAAACCGAAGCTCTGCTCCACTTTCTGGCAGGACCCGGCCTCGCTCTCCGCTGTCAGCATTATTGCTTTCCAGGAATCTCCTGTTTTTCAAAGTATATTTGCCAAGATGTGATGTTTTGCAAGCCCCACGGCCCATCTCCCTCCTCCCCTGTCAAACTGATGAAACCATTCATCTCCCAGCCCCAAGCCCGCGGCCCCACCCCGCCCACGCTCCGCAGCTTACCCCGGGATCTGGCTGAGACCCAGGAGTCCCGGAGGCAGAAGACAGGCCCATCTTGTCTGAGCTGGAGCTGGCGACATGGAGGGGCCGTGGTATTCTCCCTGCCCAGTCCGGACAACGGCGTGTTGGCACATTCTCCCAAAAGGCATAAATATCTCCGAGGCAGCCCTTGAGTTTTGGCAAGAGACAGGGTGGGAGGGTTTCTGAATATGTTTTGAAATGAATTAAGGGCAAGGGGCCCTTGCTAAAATATTTGCTTGAGGACTGGGTTTTAAACTTATTCCACTGCTTTGTGACTCCTGTCTCCCATATACTAATCCATACAGTAATCTATTTGTTGAGATTCCCATTTACTGGGCCAGGAGAATGTAAGTTGCCTCTGGAGAAATTTCATTAGGCTTGTGCATTCCTGTACCTGGAAATCGTTTTAGCCCAGCCTTGGAATTCTACCAGCCTTTTGCATCAACCCAGGCAAAAACATCTTAAGGTTGGAGAATATGTTATTAACATTTATTGAACTATGGATCAGGCATTGTTCTGAAAGTTTCACGTGTGTAAATGTACATAATCTGAAAAAAAATCCAAATCCAACATGAAAAACCACCTGTGACTCTTTGTGCTTTGCATCCCTGGTGATACCCCGTGGAAGTCCGTTCTGTCAGGAATACTGAAATAATAACAAACGGTACCATCAATCCCAGGCTTAAAGGCTAAATCCACATTGATCTACCCCAGCATTCTCAGGAGGCCTGTTGCAAGCCTTCGACTAATTCAGGACTCGGTTTTCCTCACCCGGATACTGTACTGCATACACAAACTATAGAGAATTTCCAGCGGTGGAGGAGCTTTCGGAGAGCGGTCACTCTGGAAATGACCCTGGACCTTTCTGGAAGTCTAGTCAGGGCCTAGGAGGGCAAGCAGGTGGACAGGCTCTTTTACTCCCTAGCTAGCCTTGGGTCATGGGCTCCGCAGCTCCAAGCACGTGGTTTGAGGGGAACAGAAAAGTAACTCCGGAAGAAAGCTGTTGAGGAGTTCAGCGGGATGAAATGGCTGCCACAAGCCGTAAATAGCATTAGAGTGCTTTTCAGAGAAGCTACTCCGTCCGCCACTGGAGATGCACACGACTGTAAAGTGATACCCTGTCGCAGATGGAAAAAAACTGCAGAGGTTACGTAAGTGTGTGGTTTTAAAACTTTAGAGTTCTGTTTACTATGGAAACCTTCTCCAAACCGAATCTTGCATGGAAACCCAGTACATCAAACAGCAGCTAGAAGGCTCTCTCGCCCTCCTCCCCAACCCCAGACACCAGTCTGGGCCGCCACCTTCCCCGTGGGTACCTGAGGGACAGGTGCCAGCATGGGAAGTAGAGAGGAGTCACCCAGCCTTCTAATGGCAAGTCCATTGAAGAAAGATGCCACATGGGCCCCCTGAGGTGGGAGTCTCACGGTGGCACTCAGCGACTAGACGGGAAGGTCACCTGCCTGCATCTGGGATTCACAGCGTCTTGAGTAAAGGGACTCTGTGTGGTCCCTCCCGCCGCTCCCCAGTCGGCCCCTTTGGCCAGAGCTTCCTTGGCAAGGTAGCCTGCCCCAAACGGTTGGTACACATAGTGCAGTAAAAATCCCACCTGTTGCCGATGTAGGTTCTTCTGCTGTAACAAATGCGTCACCAGCACCAACACCAAATACGTACTTTGTTCCATTTTTGTTTACCTATTATGTATATAGAAGATATACTATAATGGAACTCTTCTCTGTTCACTGCGGCTTAGAGAGGAGATGTGCCCTCCATAGATGAGGTCTCTAGGAAGTGGCAAAGTCAAGCTACAAATCAGGGTACGACCACCACCACAGCGTTTCCCGCTTCCTCTGTCTTATGTATTTACCACAACCACCTCCCTCACCCCACTTCCTAACACCTATGTCAGTCCTTCTGTCTCTCAACACATTAATTCATAGCATTTATTGAGTACCAAGTGTACGCCTGGCCCTGCTCCAGGTACTAGGGATGTAACAACAAACGAGGCACACAGGGACCCTCCCTCATAGTTTAAGTAAACAAACCAATAATGAAGTCACATCTCATGATAATTGTAATGAATGAAATAGGATGCTGGGATACAGAGTAACTGACTTCCCTCATATAATTTTAGGGCCATCCCCCAACCAGAGACAATCAAACTCTTGATATGCTCCTAATAGCTGGAGCATTTGGCCCTGGTCACTCCTCCTTCCAACCTCTGAAAAGAGATGTCCATGACCCAGAGAGGCCCTTAGCCCAACGACCCATCCAGCCCTGTGGAGTGGGACAAAAGAAAATGGCAGACCTGCCCAAGGGAAGTGTGGATGGGAAACAGGAAGTGCCTAGCAGGAAAAGAAGTCCAAGAAATAGGAAGTATAGGTCTCATGGACCCTCAAGCCTTCAGCTAGTAAAGGCTTGACTCTCAAATCCTCTGAGTCCTAACCAGACACATCAGGAAGATGGTAAAAGGGATGGGCAGAAGGGCATCGTCATGGGGGCTTCCTCACTGATGAGCTAAGGGGGAACCGCGGGGAAGCTGTGTGGAAAGTTCTCCCTCTCTATCACCCTGAGGGAATACGTGACTCTACTAGTAAGAAGTTCAGGCACCCTCACTAACCTTTGCCAGCTAGGAGAAACTGGAAGCCTCAAATACAAAACAGTAATCAGGACATTTCTTCACCTTATCCCAGGACAGTACTAACTATGCATAGAAACACCAGTCAGGTCATTGAGATCTTTCAAAGAAATTTGCAGGAGGCTGGGATCTCTGTCAGAAATATTTGCTGTTGGGGAGGGGACAGAGAAGGCAAATATATTGAGGCCACAAATTAATTCACATTACAACTCAGAGGTTCAAAGAAGCAATCCTTTATTTTCTCTATAACTTCATCTGCTATTTCCCGTGAGCCTCCACCCAGCTGGGCAGTGGAGGCAACCAAGCCTGGCCATTAACAATAGTTCAGACTTTTCCAATTTAAACAGTCTCCTTTCAATGTAACTATTTGGTCAGTTTATTCAAAGTTCAATTTCCTGTAAGGCTCTTCTTAACAGTCTCTTCAGGATGGTTCAGATTTCCTCCCCTGTTGCTCTGCTACTTTCCAATATGGCAGCTAAGTGTTTGGAGGAAAGGTAAGGGTTTTCCTGACTTTGAAGAGCCAGAAAAAGGCATCTCTGAACCTCCCTACTGGAAAGCATTCCCTAGCCAAATTTTTTTTTTTTGGGGGGGGTCTGGCTTCTGCCTGTGCCTTCAAAGGCATCCAGGCCCATCTGCTGTCCATTCCACACTGGAGGTGAAGACAGCTGGGGAGGGCCAATCTGGTCGTCCCTCTGACCCCACTCCATTGATGTCTTTCCCAGGCTGGCACAGGAGAAGCCTGTGAAACAGTCCCCTCTCAGAGTCCTGAACTGTGTCCTTTCAGCGTACTCAGCAGGGCCCCCACAACCCCCAACTCTGGGGTTGTGATTGTGACAGCATATCAGGACGGGGGTTTGGTCTCTTGCCTCCCCTCTGTCAGCCTGCTGCCATTTTGGAAATGGCCAGGAGCAGGGTTCCTCCTAGAGGTCAGAAGCCTTCCTTCCTTTTACACACCCATGAAAATATTCCATAAGCCTTGAGGTTTGGGGTTGCCCCACCTATCCAGATGTTTCTGGGAGCCCCATGGGATAGAGGTGTGTGAGCAAGATCCTTGGTACCTGACCCGGTCTTTTTCCTTCTTATTCTGCCCCCACAACACCAGACCCAGGTGGGAGGGGCTCAAGCTCTCTCTTCCTGTCTATCATATCTTTCCCCCACTCTGGAGCAGCAAGCCCCAAGGCCTAGTTGTCACTGGCTGAAGTCCCCCTCTCCCATAATTATGGGAAAAGTTTAGGATATGAATCCTCAAGCCTTGGTTCCTGGTATGTTAAGGATTTTTTGAAGTCCTCTCCCTTACTGCAAAGTCTGGTTTTCAAAACTATTGTTTTGCTGCAAAATCCTATTTTGGATATCAGAAACTTCTTTCTCTTTGCATCCTGACAGGGCAATTCTGACTCTTTCCCAACTTCTTCCCCTGAGGGGGAACGGATGGTTCTGACAGCGGAAGAGAACTGGGAGGATTTTCTCCCCACAAAAATGCAAAAGGTAAAAGAACATTAGTAGTTTGCAAAAATAAAACACACACACAAAACAAACAAACAAACAAAACCTATCCCCATGTCATAAATCTAGTACTGGGACTCAATCAAATGCTTGGCCTCAGTCTGATTTACTCCTATTCTCAGAAGAGTAACACAGATACTTTAGTGGATAAGAATGGGCCCCCCAGAAGCCCAAGCCTGTTCCATCTCATGTCTCCACTGGACATTTACTCACCCCTGCTTCCTGCTCTTCAAACTGTCCAGGGAGGGACTGCAGCCATCCTATCACCCCACAAAAGAACGGGCTCTGCTAACTGTGACAGGAACTTGAGGGACAAGTTGGTGCCTTTTCAATGTCAGAAAGAGGCAGAAAAGGACAGATGAGGCTTAGTGGTTTTACCAACCAACCTTATGGCTGATCACTTTTGCCAAGTAATGGAAAGGTTTCCAGACCAACTGCCACAACTCTTAGAGACTCTGTAAAGAAAGGAAACAACTGTATGGATTCCTCCATGCCCTCTGTATGGAGGATGCAGTCAGGAAAAGTCAGGGAAAACCAAAGAAAGAGAACAAATGCTAGCACAGGGATGGCTTTCCTCCACCAACTTCTCCAGGAGCCACTTTAAAGAGACAGAACCATTGTTACATGTAATGATGTCCTGATTCGTGCAGCTTTAATTCTCAAAGCACGATCACATCCACCATCTCCTTCTATCCTCCCAAAGCTTTGTGAGGAGGGTACAATGAGCAGCAGCACGATCATTGCCTGTGACAGATGGCATCAGCCTCCGGGGCACAAAGACATTGAGAGGGTCATAGAGATTTGCTTCAAATAACCCCCCACCCCCACCCCCATTCCCAGGGCAGTTTCCTTCCCTTATGTCACAAAGAGACATTGGGCAGAAATCTTCATGAAAAGGCACAATGTTGAGTGGTGTTGCTGAACAGCTGAGAGAGATGGTGGGTGCTCATAAATTCATGCTAAACTCGGAAACAGGAAACCTGGCTTCTCATCCTGGTTCAGCCACTGAGTGGCCATGTGGCTTTGGGGAAGACCAGAAAATTGGAATCATCGATCATCATCATTGTTATCATCCTGCTCTACTCACTTCCCAGGATGGTTGAAAGCATCGAAAATAAGCTGTACTTATATGGATGTACCTATGCATTTACGGAGGGACATTTTACACCACCACCAGAACCCTTAGAGATGGTGTCGTGATGACTTGATAACGACAGTGTGTCCATGTTCCTGCTTTTTCTAATCTCATTTTTGGACAGCAATCCTGGCATCTCTGCCTCCTTACCTTAGGAAAGAAAGGGGAAAAATTGTGTGCAATCAGGAAGATACAGATTAATCCTTTTGTTCTTGCTTACAGATGGCTGGAGGAAGGAACATGGCATGAATATATGGTAAAGGGTGGGTGGCGGCTGTAAGGATTCTTGGTCTATACATTAGTGGAACACTTTGCAAAAGCACTTTTACATACTTTTCTCTTTTGGTCCTCACAGCAACTAAGTAAGTAGGTAAATAGGACAAATAATATTATCTGGGTATAGAAACTGAACAGTGGTGTGACCATGGTCACATGGTCCTGAATTCAAGCCTCCTAAGCACCTCATAATCTCCCCCTCCCCTGATACAAAATTTGGGGCTGTAACTTTTAGCACTTGAAACAAAAGATTCGAGCAACTTGAACCAAGGCATGTTTCCCCCTGAAATTCAGCAATAGTCACCATCAATAATCCTTAAACATCTAATACTTATAGTTGTATCAACTTATAGATCTATATTGAGCCCCTGTTAGGCTCCACTTTGTGTTGGACCCAAAAGCAATGTTGAAGTCAAGTGGTCGGTGACTTCCAAGGTGCAAGAAACTATTAGTAAAGGGAAAACAAAGACATGAACTAGCAATGAAAGAGCCAGGCCAGAAGGAAAACCAGCAGAGGGCATGGCACACTCTAGGCTCTAAGGGAACACGTTGACATAGCAATGATTGAATCAACTAATTAAACCAAATTAATTCAAAGCATACTATTAAATGCTAGGTTGTTTGGTTCAGGATATGAAGAATGTAGGGTGTGGGTGGAAAATAGATCAATGAAGGCAATTATTGTCAGGGAAAGTGTGATGGAGAAGAGGAGATTTAACTGGGTGTTTATTGATCACTAAAGATTTTGTATTACAGGAAAAAGTGAAGATCTGCTAGATAAAAGTGTTGGGGGGGAATGTCCCAGAAAAGGAATATATAAGGGATGAACACAGTAGAATGCTGGTAATGTTCAACATCCCTTTCTTGGGAAAAGAAACAAACCATTATTTGTGGCATTTACCAATTTCCATGGTATAAATACTCTGAACATGGCTGATTCCCAGGTACCAGTGTGACATTACTGAATGCAGAGTTGGGAAGAGGTGTGCGTTAGCCCACCATCATATAGCATTTCCACATGCAACATAAATAATCTCAAAGCACAGATAAGAGTAAAATAATTAGGAAGTTATGAGTTTTAAGGATTTATTAACTTTTTAAACATTATTTAAGTTTACACAATTTACTTTTTAATAATGGCTGTGTTTAACTGGCTCACAAACTTCCTGAAAATTTCACACCAGCTCTTGTGAGCCAGTACCAGACAGTTCCAACACACTGTTATGTAGCTAAAACAAAGAAATCAGTCCCATGAGAATGGTTTGTGTTGGGAGGGTAGAGGGAAAGAAAATTTGCACCTTTGAGCCAGATTATAAAGTACAGGAAAGACACAGAAGGAGGTCTAGACTGAATGTACACGTAGGGAGGCACCGAGGATACTCAAGCAAAGGAGCAGCTCCCATGATGCTCGAGGAAGTCTGAGAGGGATGGGCAGGATGGAGGGATGTGGGAAGAAATGGGTGTGGGGGTGTTCAGCTCACAGGAAGTGAAGGTAAGGGGAGCAGGAAGGGCAGGCAGCAAATTGGATAAAGATGGAGAAACTAATGTGAGAGAAATTTTGAGGTACATCCAAGCACAGCTTTGTGTCTGGATTTGAGGATAAGGCAAAGGGCCAAAGATGCTTACAGTAGGTCTGGATGATTGAGAGGAGTTAAAGCTGAGAAAACTAGCTGACCGGAGCCTACTGGGGAGGAAGGTGATTTCCTGTGCCTGCCAGATGGAGGCACAGCTGGGAAGATGTGGTGGTAGAAATGTCTTGAGTACACCTCAAAGGAGATATGGGACCAGAGCTTGGGGAAGAGGAACGTACTAGAAGATGTTCATTCAGGGGTTGTAGTCCAGAGATGGCAGAAGAAGCCTTGAGATGGATGAACCCTCTGGAGACATACACACAGAAAAGAAGGCCTAAGTGTTGGTGTATACTATCATTTGGAAGGGGAGGAGGAAGAAGAGCCACAAAAGATTCCAGATATGAAGTCACCAGAGAGTAGGAGAACCAGAGAAAAAGGTCAGAGATACCAAGGTGGAGCACTTGATACACAAGGTGGGACATTTGATACACACTTCGCTGTTGGAAAGGGAAGTGTGTATCAAATGCATTAGGGATGTTGAGTAAGCTAAAACGGAGAAAAATAAGTCCTCAGAAAGAAAGGAAAGCAATAATGAAATTTAATTCCATCCCATCAAGAGAACAAATTTCTCGATTTCAGGCAAAAGCTGTTCTCTTGACGGGGCCATCTGGAACGTGCCCCAATATGGCACCTCACGTTGCTTCCGTAGACACAGGCTCTTTATTTTCAAGATGGAGGATCTCAGTCAGCTGGTGTAAAGGTGTATTAGAGAACTCACTGCGCTAAACGAGTTTGAAAAATAACAGACAACTTCTCAGTAGTCAACAACGATGAAAGAGCCGAGATTAAAGAAGTTCAAACTTTAATAAGCGGCTAGAGGTAGAGCACACAGCACATCAGCCTTTAGACATTTTTTTCTCTCGTAGGGATATGACATTGCAACTTGTGAAATAATCTGAAGGCTGCATTGAATTCGGTTGCTTCCTTTGAGGAGATTCTCCACGAAACTAAAAACACAAGTCATGTCCCTTTAGAGGAAATCGGTTTTAAATGTCCAAAAATAATAAAGTATAAATACAGCCATCTTCTTAAAGGAATGTGCTGTATATTATGTCCGTCGTTTGTTATGAATGCCAGAGATATCCACATGCAGCCTGTAGGGACCGCTACGTAAATAATGAGCCCTTTGAAAAATGCAGAAGTCATTTAATAGCATTTTCATTGTTCTTATTTTGCATTATGGCTACTGAGAGAGAAAACAGATCTCAAGCCAAGTAGGGAAAAAAGATAATAACCCACATATTGTGTTAAATTTAACATATTTAACAGCAATTGCAAAAACAAAGCTTACTCTGCAGGTTTATTCCCCAAATTTAGTAATTCCGGCAATTCTTCTCCTTCATAAAGCACTGAAAATAATAGTAAGAATGTTTACCTTCTCGTGTGTTCTACAATGCACCCCATCATTTGCCCTTTGGTGCTGTCTTATGTATTTGTTCTCTCTTTTGTCTCTACCCCCTTAAAAGGGCAGCCCGTGTCCCTATATTTTTTTTTTCATTTTTGTACTTGAATGATAAAAATCTTTCTTAACTCTTTATGATGTATATTAAAACCTCCTACATATCACCACAGCAGGCTTTAATTAGGGAAAGATTATTTTCTGATCCCATCTCCTTAGCTATGTGGAATTGTGCTGCAACCAGAACAACAGGAGAAATGAATCAAAACGACAAAATTGTTTGTTGGCAGGGTTTTGGGGAAGCAGGCACACTAAACTTTGCTGGTGGCACCATAAACCGAAAAAAAAAAGTCTTCAAGAGCAATTTTGCAATAAATGACAAATCATAAAAATTATTCTACTCTTTGACCTGGTGGAGTCTCTTGGGAAAAAATGTCCCCAGGAACAAATCCAAGGAAACAAACACATGTGTAAAAAGATGTTTCAAGTCCTGCCGTGTATTAAAACGAGTAATTGGAAACAGCCCAAGTACCCAACTGTGAGGAAATGGTTTAGGCAGACTGCGTTCTATTAATATAATGGAATTGGAAATGGTCACCAGGAAGGACAATTGGAGAGATGATTATGAAATCTGGCAAGCATTGTGCAAAAGCATCCTAAGTGGGAAAGAGGAGAAATAGACCAGCGCACAGAGTAACAGGTGAAGTTGCATGCTTCTATGAGAGGGTATTTGAGTAAATAACTAGTGATGTAGGGCTTCACTTGTTGGAGCTTTCATTTCACCTTGCCTTTTTGATGGGCCTGCTTGTCCTCATTATTCAGGGTACTAACTCCTGGAGCTCTCAGCTGGCAGGTGGCATACTCCCCTTGCAGGGGAGAGGCAATATGAGAAGATGGGGTCAAGGGGGAGGCACATGTACTTTATAAACATTAGGGGTTTCATTGCATTGTTTTCATGGGGTGGGGGAGATGATGCTTAATTTGAACCTCAAGTAATATTTTTATTTTAAGTAGGCTCCACACCCAGCATGGAGCCCAACATGGGGTACGAACTCACAACCCTGAGATCAAGAACTGAGCTGAGATCAAGAGTCAGACACGTAACCAACTGAGCCCCCCAGGTGCCCCTCGAGTTATATTTTTAAAGAGTGTGAACTTTGCATGTTTATCAAAAGTCAAAAGCGGGGCTTAAAAAGATCAAGAAATACTAAGTTCCCTCTGGCAATTTGTTCTAGGTATTTACTTCACCGGTTTCAGGATGGCATTTGAATTGGAGCTCTAGCGATTCCACTGGAACTGTCCATTCGGAAGCAGTCCATCACACAAAATAACTTCCTGACAGCAATTTGCCAAGAAAAGGAGTTTATACAAGATAAACAGGCTGATGGCCTGTCACACTGGGGTGGGAGAATGACAGCACACTTAAGGCAAATTTTTAAATGCTCAAGGGGTAAACTCTAGAAAGACAAGTAGATTAAATGGAGCATCCAATGGTCTCCTTGAGGATATGGCTGAAAAAGTCTCATTATTTTGTTATATATTTAAATGGAATTTATGCCAATGGACAAGAGGCCCTCCCCATACCTGGGCTCTGGGTCTCAGTCCACCACCTGCTCAGTCATGTTTCATCCGAGCACCATTGTCTCCAGCACCTCCACCACCATCTCCAGTGGCTTTTTGCTCCCACCCTCCCTAGTCTAAATGAAACTCACACTAGACCCTTTTCCCCCCCATTTTAAGCAGAGGTATGCCACTGAGAACAGCAAGTGTTTCACAACCAGCTCTCTAGGGAGAAGAGTCCCACTTTATAGCTTTTGCAAATTGCCGTGGTGTAAATACTCCTACCGTGGTTGACTTCACGCTACTGACATAACGTCACTGACTGCAAATCTGAGAAGGGACGGTAGCTATCATCCCACTATGTAACATTTAAACCACACAGATGCAACAGACACAAATAACCTCGAGAGCACAGACAATTGTAAAATGTAATAAAATAATTAGCAAGTGAAGAATTTTGAATTTATTATCTTTGATTTTAATAAAATGCACTTAATGGTAAGCTTAGAAAATGATGTACTGTACGGTGACTAACATAATATAATTAAATAATAATAATAATAAAATAAATAAAAAGAAAATTGAATTTTTAAATTTTAACAATAGCTCACAAAATTCCCCAAAAGTCAACAGTTGGCTCTTGCAAGCCAGCTCTAGCATACTGCCCTAGCACACCAACCCCTCTCCATGGAAATTCGAACCATAAAACTACTGTGCTGTTGGGTTTGTCAGTTGACACTGGCCTTCTTGAAGCTTTCTCCTGCCATAGTTCTAGAACAACACACTGTTGGGGCTTTCCTTTGACACTTCCCACACACCTTCTCATCTCCTGTCTGGGTTCCATGTTTTTCTTTGCATAATCGTATGCCCCAGGTTTTCATTCTCCATCTGTGCCCTTTGTCTTCCCTAATGATCTCATTCATCACCACCATGGTAATGCTCCAAAATGATTCCAGATTCTGTAGTCTTGACTTTTCTCGCAGGTTTGAGAAACTCGGGCAGCTCCACCTGGATCCTTACCTTTGTGCCCTCTTTCCAACCCCTTCATCCAAACTTGATATTTTTCCAGCCTTCTTTATCTGATCCATGGCAAAGAGCATTCTCACTTATTCACTAATTCATTTGCAAATACTAACTGAGTCTTCACTATGGGCAAGGCACAATTTTAGGCCATGGAAATATAATAGAGAGCAAAATTGGCAGAGTCCTTAAGAAGCTCACTTTCTAGTGGGTGACACAGTCCACAAAACAAACAAGCAAACAAAAACAAGACGTATTTTATCATATCAGATCATAATAAATGCAGTGAAGGCATTTTAATGTCATCCTCAATTCCTTTCTTCTTCACTCTCCATATTGAATTGGATAAGATCTCTTCCTTTACTGCATAAATATCTCTTGAATGGAAACCTTCCCCTCTCTCCAAATTGACTCGGCCTTAATTTGGTCATTATCACCTCTGACTTCCACAGTCTCTAACCTGGCCTCCTTGTTACAGGTTCTTGCCTGGTCCATCCTCGACACGTTCTTTGGAGCTTGTCAAAAAACCCATCGCATCATGCCACTCCCCTTGTTAAACACCTCAGGCATGGGGCGACTTTAATAACTGTAGGATAAATTCCTTAGCATGCTATAGAAGGAAACTGATTTTGTTAGTTATTTACTATGCATAAAATGCTCAGTGAACACACACACACACACACACACACACACACACACACACAATTTATTTCTATATCCCAAATAGTTACAGAAAGCATTTTGTTACCCTTCCAACAACTCGGTGAATTCACATTATTTTTCATTTTGTAGTAGACCCCTTCACAGTCCAGCCCAATCTTTCTTGATAAAGTCTCCTCTCCTGCTCCTCGCCCAGCACTCCTGAAACATGGCTTCCTTGCCCTAACTTTCCCATTTGAAGTTTTTTTTCACACATATGAGCTTGTTCACTCTTCCAGGGATGCGTTTGCTTCACTTTCTCTACCCAGTGAGACACTAGAATTTGTGCTCCATTCTCAGGCAAGGCTTCCTCCCTCTGACCCTCACCACCATCCTTTGCTGCAGGCACTCTCCCCCTTTTCAGCATATTCACAGCCCTGTGCTCATACACATCTTTGCTTAGAACCTACTATCAATGAGGCTCTCTTCCAGACACTGGGGATAAGCTGATGAATAAAACTAAGTCCCTGGTTGGTATTCCAGTGGGAAGAAATGGAACCTAAACACATAAGTAATTTCAAATAGAAATGCACACCATAAGATGAAGCAGTGAGTAAAGGGAGAGGCGAAGAGTTGCAGGTTTGGTCAGGGAACTTCCTCCCATTCCCAGCGGAGACAATCACAGCACATACCATCAAATATTAGAGTTGGTATTTGGGTCCACTTTCATCTCCCCCATTAGTCAATGAAGGTAGGGATCATGACTTATTTCTCTTTGTCCCATATCGCTTTGCATATATGCAGTAAGTATTTAAGAGAGGGGGAAAGAAAGAAAGAAAGAAAGAAAGAAAGAAAGAAAGAAAGAAGAAAGAAAGAAAGAAAGAAAGAAAGAAAGAAAGAAAGAAAGAAAGAAAAAGAAAGAAAGAAAGAAAAAGAAAGACTGGAAGAAGGGATGGAGGGAGGGAGCAAGGGAGGAAGGGATGGAAGAAGGAAGGAAGGAAGAAAGGAAGGAAGGAAAGAAAGAAAGAAGGAAAGAAAGGAAGAAGGAAAGAAGCTATCATAGACAATTTGGGCACAGAATCCAATTATCAACATTCCAACCTCTAAAAAATCTACTGATGCCTTAGTGGAAAATGCTGGCACGATAATTTGCCTTGTTTTTATGCTATTCATATCAAGCCACCTGAGCGGCTCACACTTTTCCTATTTTCCCCCCATGGTCATTGTATCACAGCCAGCCGCTTGACAAGGAGAGTAAAATTGCATCAGACTTCCCAATTTTGAAAGCACAAAGAATTATTTCTGTCTTGGATGCAGTTCAGTCCCAGGAGTATCAATGCCAGCATCCTTTCTAAAGTTAATCTATTTCTCCATCTGTACCATTCATGAATCTACCCATTTGAATTCACAGGAGAGGGAGGTAGTTGGATGAACTCCATGGCTACAGGAGACAGTAAAATGGTGACTCCCTTTTAGGGAAATGCACAGAACACCACCAAAAGGAGAGTTAATGGCAAGACATCAGATGAGTTCTTCATGCTCCCACAGACAGCATGCAGCCGATAGATGGAGGGGGTCCTGAGAATTTTCAGCCTTCTACTTTCAAAGTAGAAAAGTGACTTTGGTGGATCACAGGCATGATCACATTTCATG
Source organism: Ailuropoda melanoleuca (assembly GCF_002007445.2). Lineage (NCBI taxonomy): Eukaryota > Metazoa > Chordata > Mammalia > Carnivora > Ursidae > Ailuropoda > Ailuropoda melanoleuca. The sequence goes on from NC_048218.1 coordinate 10,299,592, forward strand.
TTATTTGTGGCTCCCTAATTAACATTACTTTTGGTTTGGGTGGGAAAATGGTACATATTCTTTTATCGCTCATGCAAGTACAGGAAGGAAGGTACAAGAGGACATATCATTTCAGGTCCTAGTTCTGTGGTTTTAACCCTGGTACCTTATGTCTTCCATGCTTGCTCTCAGTGTATTCAGATTCACATATGTGTGTTTGCATATAAATTTTTATACAGCTTGCTGTGCTGCTGAAAGAATTTTAGACAATTTATAAAATCATTGAAAATATAATAAGATTGTACGGCTTAAAAATGGAATACAATTTCTGCATATGATCTTTACTTGAAATGAGATAACTTACTACACTAGATCTTTCTTACTGAGATTTGCTAAAACATAATTAGATCCTTCTGTATAGGTGCATAAGGCTCCAAAGAAAATAATGTTGCCAACAGAAGTCCAGGGCAATATCTCTGGGAATGGGAAAGATTATGTTCCACATTTTGGGCATATTTTTGCACAATAAATGAAAGGGAATCATTTTCTGCATGGTGAGCAGTTGTGAAGTTCTAAGTGCTTTAGTTTCCCAACCTTGTTATGATGGGCAAGGGAGGTGGGGCAGAGGACCAAGGGGTTAGAACATTCTCTAAAAAGAAAGTTACTACATTTTTATTTTATATTGGCCTGTAGACAGATTGGAAAAAGGAGGCAGTGGGGAGTAGTTAGGAAAAATGAGAAACAATAGGGGAATCACAACATTGCAGCACTGAATATGGCAACACCCAAAACTGAGAACCATGGATTTACACAGATGTGGACTGGGGAGCAAAGATAGTATGTAGGAGTGAAGAGCATGGGTCTGACCCACACTGGTCTGGGTTCTAGCAGCAGCTCTGCTGTTTACTAGCTGTGTGACCTTGGGCAAGGTCACTTAGCTTCTTTGGATCCAAGTGTACAAGGTGTTTATTATTCTTAGCTCCCTTGTTGAAGCCAGGGAGCCAAACTAGAAGACCTCTTAAGAAAATTCCCCTTCCGCTTTCGGAAGCACAGTGCAATGAAGAGGTGCTTGAGAAGCTGGTGAAGAGGCGCCATCAACCTGGGGCAGGGCTGGGAGAAATGTCCTTCTATTTTTCCTAGCAGGGTCTTGGGTGGATTAAGCTCAGGGTTTGGCCTCCAGGGGCCTACCTAGATTCTCCATGAGCATGTCTTTGCCCTAAACAGCTCATTACTGCGAAGATTAGTGATAAAAGACTTTGTATATCTCTTTGGAATATCTGCTTTTCCCTCCTGAGTGGTTTACAAACCTGCTATCCTAAATTCATAGTATCATATTTCTCCTTATAAAAAATGGAGGAAAATGGCCTTCAGTATGTGACCTTTCAGACTTCCTTTAGTATGTACCAGCAGTGCTGGAACAAACAGGCTTCACCCACTTTCACCTTTTTTATTTCCTTCTAATTTTCTATAAATTATTTTCAAATTTAGTAAAGATTTCTTTCACATACAAATTCTCTAGGCCCACATGAAAACTTGAAAGCAAACAAATTAAATGCATTACATCTAGGAACAATTAAGCACATTTTATTTTATCTCCTGGAAAAGCAGCCTAAAGTACTTAATTCCAATAGTCAGCCTGGGACAAAGGACTTTGTACCCATCGCTGCTGAGGGATCATGGAGGAAGCCCACCATTCCATGCAGCCCGGGGTCCCCAAAAGTCCAGAAAGAACAGCAGACAAGAGCAGACCTGTATCTCCTTGAAGGATGTGGTTGGAGTTCCATGTAGAATGTCTGGAACCACAAACACACAGACTTCGATGACTTAAAAGGAGGACTTAGGGGGCGCCTGGGTGGCACAGCGGTTAAGCGTCTGCCTTCGGCTCAGGGCGTGGTCCCGGCGTTGTGGGATCGAGCCCCACGTCAGGCTCCTCCGCTGTGAGCCTGCTTCTTCCTCTCCCGTTCCCCCTGCTTGTGTTCCCTCTCTCGCTGGCTGTCTCTATCTCTGTCAAATAAATAAATAAAATCTTAAAAAAAAATAAAATAAAAGGAGGACTTAGAACAGGACCCAGTGAGAGGACCTAGCTAGATGGTCACCACACATATTCTTCAGGGTCTTTAGGACACATGAAAGGCTTAAATTCTAAGCCAGGTGCAATGGAAAGCCATCGAAGGGTTTGGGGCAGGGCTGTAAAGTGATTTGGCTTCTACCTAGAGGAGACAACCCTGGCTGTAGGAGAGAAGGCTGCAGATGAACATAGTCACCAATAGTCATGGGGAGACAGGCAGGAAGCTAATGGGTACTCCAGGAGAGAACTACTGGGGCTGGACCTAGGATGGCACAGTAGAGATGGAGAGAAGTGGATGGACTGTAGACAAAAGTTTGTGATAGAAGAGAATGAATTGCAGGGGCACCTGAGTGGATGATGGCTCCACTTCCAGAAGGGGTGTACAGTCAAGGAGCAGGTCTGAAGGGGAGGTCAGGAGGTCCACTTGTAAGCACTGAGGTTGAAGAAAGTGTAAGAGCTCCAAGTAAAGCTGGTAAGGAGGTGGTCAGATGTGAGTATCCAGGAGCTCAGAGGGAAGGTTGAGGCTGCTTTCTTCACTCTGCCTAGTCAGGCCCCACATCCACCAGACAAGCCTAATGAATGACCACCACAGGACCTAGAAGTTTCAACTGAGTCTGCTATTTACCCCAGGTCCCATGAACCCCAGTGTCAGGAAGGCTTAAGAGTCACTGTCACAAGATTTTGAAAACATTGAAATCCAACCACAGATACTCCAGTTTAATTGCCAAGAGGGCACCAAAAGAGTTAAATGCATAGTAAGTATCAAAATTACTTTATTTATCCCCAAGCTTCTCCCATATTACAGTTCATATACTCAAGTCCCAGTATAATAAAATCTGGATTAAGCTGTTGTAGAGCTTAATAGAGCCAAGTCACGATGCCAAGTTTCAGTTAATACATTTTAAATGAAAACACACCAGCAAGATTTAGAACAAGGGTCAGGAATCGTAAAATAAATACCACAAAATAATTCTCCATTGTGAAATGATGGGCGTCACGCCCCTGGGAGTCTAAAATCTCTTCGGAATTAAACAGTCTTTTCACTTGAAGACAATTAGCAAACCACTGGCAGTCTCTGCTCTTACCTTTAGAGAGGGGAAGAGGAAAAGAAAAAAAAAAAAAACTCAAAAGAAAGCCAGAATCTTGCTACCTCTATTTCTAAGCTTGGTTCTAGCAATCGCCGAAATACCATTGCTCTGGTTCAAGAAACTGACCAACCAACAACTGGGTTAGTGCCTAGAAAAGAAAAGTAGGGCAGACTTCTAGAACCTTCTAAAAGCTGAATGAACTCTTATTTCTGGGGATATATTTGTTCCCTGAGAGTTACAGGTGGTAAATTAAAACTCTTTCCCATCCATCCCTCTAAAGTCGTCCTCATCATGAATCCTGCCATAAAACTCAGTTTTTCTCTCAGAGGAGCAACTCCCTACAAATATTCTTTGCTGTGGTGATAGTGGAGCCTTGGGGTCATTGTCAACGGCAGGAGCTGCTGAACTGAACAGGCACTTGGTGTTCCCAGCAAATGCTGGGCAGTGCCAACCCCTGAAAGGCCGGGCTGGCTGGGCCTTTTCTTCAGGAGCTCAGAGCTTTGTGCTCTGACAGGCAAAGACAGGGGCAGGACACCATATTTAAACTTCAAAATACAGAGTCCCCAGACTTGGTGGGAGCTTCCTAGGAAGGCTGTGTGTGTTTCTCATAGGGAGATAGCCCAGCAGGATGATTCTTTCTTGGGTGCCCCTGTCTCAGGCCTTGCTGACTTTTTGCCTCCCTGACTAGTTCCTCATGCCAACACCCACAGCACGGTGACTCACTAAAATGCCCCCCTTGTATTTCCAAATGCTCTCCTCAAGGAAGTGGTACCACCCCTTGGTGAGAACCACTAGTGGGGAAACCTAAGGATAGGAGTTTGAGACCCAGAACTGTGTCTTCTCTCTACCTGAGCCACACCCAGGCCTTGGATAGCAAACAGAAAACTATTCGGCCTCCCTGACCCCCACATTAAACCAGAATGTGTCCCCCACCAAAGGACATCTGGATCTTTTGGTGAAACCCAGGGCTTTCCCTGGCAGGCTTCTAAGCTGCCTTCCATGATGCTCTCCCTAGCCAGCTCTGTCTCTGGGGTTGGCCAACATTCTTGGGTGGCTTGAGTGGCAGGCCATCTTCCCCTACCTCACATGGGCCTCAGTGACAGCACATACCACCCAACCCTCAATTCACAGTCCTCTCCCTTTCTCACAGAATGTTTGGGATACCTGTTCCTTTACACTGGGGTCCAGGAAGCACCATTATCAATAAGTGCTCTGACAGGTTTTTATGTTTCTTGAACGTGAGGACGTGAGGATGTACCAACAATTAAATTCTGTGAGCGGAGAGGTTAGGAACAGTTGCTGGTTGAAGTGACTGGTAGGTCAACTATTTGTAACAGATGCTCTGCCGCCACTGGGCCAAGGCTGGAATAAAAGTGGCCACACATCTGAACTGAACTTTGACAAGACCCTGTTTCCAGATGCTTGTCTGTCAAAAGCAGCAACGTCTACCACAAAATGGAAGTTTTTGTCCTTGAAAAAGGTGGTATCAAAGAGAGGAGTGATGACCAGTTTGTGAGCTGTATTTAGAGTGCTATTAATACATTGGCCCCAAACCACAGGTGATCCCAGATGGTCGAGGTGAGTGAGGAAAGAGGATACTTTTCTGAGGGCTTACACAACTAAGCATTTATGAAATTTAAAGTTACTGATGGGGGCAAAAGAGTGGGGTCATGGCCCAACATGGATGACTCCCAGCCTCACCATCAAGCAAACCGACTGTAGCAGTCTCCAGGCCAAAACATTAATATCATTTGCCCTAATTAAATCTACTCTGAAGGGGGGCTATGCAGAGCTATAATGCCTTGTGAGAGCTTTGGAAAGCCAAACAGCTTGTAGCCACCACGTCTGGTTCAGAGCAAATGAAGAACAGTCGACATCTTGGCCCAGAATATAAACCTAGATTTTCAGGGGAGTTATTTTCCAAGGGTTGGATCAGTGTTTTTCTTCATTATATATATATATATATATATATATATATTTCATTTTCATGCACATTGCTACCACTGGCCTCTAGCCAGGTGTAGTCTGCCAAGAGTAGGAAAACTATGAGAAAACCTTTTTTTTTAACATTTCTAAACTGACTAGAAACAAAAGGTGTAAGGAATCTAGACAGTGGTTGGTGAAAAAAAGATGTATGCTTTGGGGGCTGGAGTACAGAGACATTGCAGAGGGAGAATATCTAGCACACAAAAATAAATCATGGTAGGATGGGGATGAGGGAAAGAGAAGGAACAATCAAGGGAAATTCCATGTTCTAAAGCTGGGGTATAGAAGAATGATGGGTCCAGCAATGTATAAACTTGGGGAGCCTATGCCAGGTTGGTGATTTTAATGACTCTTTCTATGTGCATGTTCAAGTTCAAAGGAACACCATGGTAAGTGTTTGAATCCAGCATTTCACCAGTTCAGAGCTTCCTCCAGAATCCACTTCCCACCCTCCAAACCCTCTAATCTCTAATCCCACAAAATTTTATCTTGCTGTCTTTCTACCTAGATTCTCCCTCCTGTCTCACCTCTGTGAATTGGTGACATTTTGGGGTAACCTGGCTGGCTTTGATTTGTCATCATCTCAAAACCCAACTTTAATTTTTGTTTTCAAAACTCATCCTTTATGATCCATCACCCACACCCATCCCATATACATCAACAGCCCACCCCATGCCCTATAGCTTTTGACATGTGGAGCCTAACTTTTTATTTGACCTAAGGCTAGGATATGCCACATACCAGGTTGACTTGAGGTTCCAATTACCTGAGCAGAGAGGGGGGAAAAGGAAGAGAGGGGAGACAGAAAGAGAACTTGTCAGGCAGAATACAAGTTTGTTTTCATATGTGTAAATGCAAAGTGGTCTATTTAAGTAAACAAGACCAGAGAGCAATTAGAAATTTGGTCTGGAGATCAAGTGAGGGGTAGGGATAAAGTTTGAGAGTCACCAACATAAAGGTAAAAGTTGAATCAATGGTGGTGCTCTGTACAGCAATTTCCAGCCCCACCTACAAACTGAACTACATTTCCACTCATCCTTGCATTGTTACTTCTCATCTCTGTATTCAAGATGAATTCCCCACCTATGGTCATAATTCCATTCCTTCTCTTCTCATTTACTACCAGCTTTTAACCTTCAGGGAACCTGCTTCTCCCTCTCTCTCTCTGCCTGCTGCTCCTCTTGCTTGTGCTCTCTCTCTGTCAAATGAATAAATAAAATCTTTTAAAAAAATCTCCCTTACCTTTATTTTTTTTTTGCTTTTTTTAATAATAATTTTTTATTATGTTATGTTAGTCACCATGCAGTATATCCTTAGTTCTTGATGTAATGTTCCATGATTCATTATTTGCATATAACACCCAGTGCAACATGCAATATGTGCCCTCCTTAATACCCATCTCCCTTATCTTTAAAATGACAAAAAATTAACAAACTAAAAAAAATCCAAAACAAAAACAAAAAAAAACCCCTCCTCTGACCCTGACTCTCCTTCCAGCCACTGCATTGTTTTTGTATTTTTGGCTTTCCCAAGAGGTAAGGAGGTTTGCCTGAAAGAAAGATAGAAACTACCTTTACTTCCCATTTATCATAAACTGCTTTCTTCTTGAGATCATCACTATCTCCATGTCTCCAAGCACAATGGATTTGTTTCAACACTCATTTCACTGTATACTCTTTCATTTAACACTGTGGTTCCTTGAATTTCTCTGTTCCTTTGGCCTCTGTGACTCCTGTTCCTTGGTTCTCTTTATTCTTCTTTGACCTTTTCTCACTGGCTTTTTTCAAGAGCTCCTCCCATGGTACCACCATACTGGTATTTCCCCAAGTTTTAGCCTTGGACCATATCTCGCCTCTTTCTCTGCATGCTCTCCATGGGTGATCTCTGTCATAGATTTCTAATTTGATTCCATTATCATCAAAGAACAAATTCCATATGACTTCATTTCTTTTAAATTATTGAGACTTGTTTTATGACCCCACATATGACCTATCTTAATGAATGCTCCATTTGTAAATTTTAAAAATAAGTATCCTGTTGTTGTCATGGAGCATTTTTAACTGTCAATAATATCACATTGCTCAAGTTCTATATACTTATTGATTTTCTTCTCCTATAAATTACGGAGAAAGGAGTGTTGTCTTAAACTATAATTATGGATTTGTCTGTTTGTCCTTTCAGCTATGTTAAGCTTTTACTTTATGTATTTGAAGCTTGATTCTTGATGAATATATATTTAGAATTGTTATTCCTTCTTGAAAAATTGATCACCTTATCATTATGAACTCTCCTTCTTTAACCCTGGTAATATTCCTTGTTCCAAAGTCTATTTTGTCTGACGTTAATATAGCCAATTCAGCTTTCACTGGATTAATGAAAGTTAGCATGGTATATGTTTAATCATCCTTTTACTTTTAACCAATTTGTGTCTTTGTACATAAAGAGAGTTTGTTGTAGGAAGCACATGATGCAGTCTTACACTTTTATGCAGTCTGACAATCTGCCTTTTAGTTAGGGTGTTTAGACCATTTATATTTAATGCAATTGTCCACATGCTAGAATTTCCATTTACCATCTTCCTTTTGGTTTCTATTTGTCCTATCTGTTCTTTATTCTTTTTCCCTCTTTTACTTTATTCTTTTGATTAATTGAGACTATTTTATGATTTATTTTATCTCTGTTACTGGACAGCAGTCAAAAAGGTGGGAATAAATCTGGTAAGTATGGTCTCATGAAAGCCAACTTAAGGAATATTTCAATAAGAATAATCAACTATGTTAAATGCCTCTGAGAGCTTGAATATACACAGGAAAAAATGACCACAGAATTTAGCAATGTGGAGATCAAACCGATGACCTTGACAGGAACAAACACAGTGAAGTTGTTGGGTTGTAAACCCAATCTAAATGAGTTGCATAAATAATAAAAGATGAAGAAGTATAGACAGGTATCATGGACAACTGAAAACGTTTTGCTGTAAAAGGGAGCAGAGAGAATGTGGTAGTGATTAGAAAAGGATGTAGAATCAACAGGGACTGTTTTTTAAGAAGATAAATATAAGAACATGTTTGAGTGCTGATGAAAATGACCCTGCAAAGAAAGAGATTGATAGGTTTACATTAGAGGAGAGAGAAGAAACACTGAGAGAACACAAGTGAAGAGTTACTGAAGATTTTCTAGCTGAGACATGAAAAGACTGAGCTTTACAATGGGTTACCCATCAGAGTCTGTCTATCACAGGGAGGCCAGGAAGCCAGAAGGCAGAGAAGGTCTTAAATGGAAACTTCTGACATCATCTCCAGGTAAGCTTATATAGACAGTCATAGTAATAATATGTTGATAGACTTGAGAGAGGACAATGTTTATCCACCTGATTTTAAATGTTTGTCCTAATATTGGTCCACACAACCTATAATGCCTCTGTTTTTTTTTTATCAATCAATCTTGTGAATGAGACAATTATATTAAACTTGGATTTTTTTTTTAAGATTTTATTTATTTATTCGACAGAGATAGAGACAGCCAGCGAGAGAGGAAACACAAGCAGGGGGAGTGGGAGAGGAAGAAGCAGGCTCACAGCAGAGGAGCCCGACATGGGGCTCGATCCCATAACGCCGGGATCACGCCCTGAGCCGAAGGCAGACGCTCAACCGCTGTGCCACCCAGGCGCCACTAAACTTGGATTTTTATATTAAAAACATTAATTCATTAAATGGAAATAGTTAAAATATTCTACCACTTGGGGAACCTGGATTGTGTGTGTGTGAGAGAGAGATAAATAGCAGAATCCTAAAGGAATGGAAGTGATACAGACTCAACTACTGAGAGGCTCTGCTTGCAAACACAGCGTTATTACCTTTCATAAGCTGATAATAGCTTTCTTCTTTCTGTAGTATTTTACAGTAAGCTAAGAAGCATCAGACAATCAAACAGATGGTAAATTATTGCAATTATTTTATTTATGTCAACTTTTATCTTATCATATTAGCAATGGTCACATATTGTATCTCATTCTGCCTTTGCAGACACTCTGTGCCAATTAAAATTCCCAGTCCATTAACATTTTTAAAGGTTATCAAAGTAAAAATTTTAATATAATTTAATTTCAATGCTTCAAAATTCAGCTAAGATTAATGGAGTTGAAGAACATGCAAAATTCTTGAAAACACAAGATGATTATTAAGGAAACTGTCATGAAAAATAAAAGATACTTATTTGAGTTTCAGCTAGCACTGGTAAGTGAACCCTGTATATAGACAAAATAAGAATATATACTAAGCAAAGCTGAGAGTGGGAATAGATGTCCCCAAAACACATGAATCCATATTTTTCATTGTCTGTCTTCTTCCCCAGATTTGACTGACACAGGAATGGAGTAGTTGAGCCCCTATGCAGTATTTTGTGAAGAGAACTACAAATGGATGACTATTTCCTGACTAAGAAAACCTTCCTTGCTATTCTCCCATTCGAGACTAATATCTTGGTTAAGTATTACTCTGTTTTTCTTTCTTTTTTTAAAATCCAAATACTTCTGGGTATTTGCCTGACCATGAGAAGCTACACTCAAAGTTAAAAAAAAGAAAGAAAGAAAAACCCATCACTGGGGACCCTGGATTTGCAGCTGGATGTGGTAATTGTGTGGGCTTTAGCTTGACTTTCTTCTAGGTAAAAAATATATATAAATTTCGTTAGAAGGAGGCATATTCTAAACTATAAATATGAAAAGAAGGATCTGTGTGTGTGTGCTGTGGGACTAAGGAGTGGAATGTTGTGGACATCTGTGTTTTTTATCAGTCCCAATACCTGCATCTCCTTTGGGGAAATGCTCCTTTTCCATAGAAATGATGTGCTTATAAATAGATGGACAACCCCAGCATCTTAATACCATTATTTGGCATAGGAGTAAGCAACTGGTATGGCCCCTGATGATCAAAGTATCCCATTATTCTAACTAGTAAGGCTGGTTCAAGTGTAAGTCCTTCCTTGGTATTTTTCTAGATAAGCTGGAATAAAATATCATTTCAGAGGTCAGGAGATTCCAGGTAAAAATGCAGAATGTAGGGGAATAAAGTGCTAACCTAAGTAATTTGGAAATAGGTAAAGTCTGTAAGATTAAAGGCCAGAGGAATGTAGATAGGCACAGCACTGCATTCTATCTGATAAAGTTATTTCACATGAGGGTATGAGTTAATGACTTTGAACCACTATAAATGTATATTGGAATTGGACAATTAAGTAAATGGATGGCAGGTGGAGGCAACTGACTTTCTTACTGTTGAGGTGGGAGGTTACAGATGAGAAACAAGAGGAGGCTAGAATAATCTATGTAGTAATGGAGTAGAGTTGGAGACATCAGTATGAACTCATATTTAGCTTAAAATAGATACTGATGGTTATGTGTGTATAAATATTTATAGATATGTGTATAGACACAAGTTCATATACACACATATTCTCCATAGCCTGTCAGCTGAGAAGACTGGAAGTAATGGCCATCCAGATCATGGTTTATAATAACATTCTCCAGTAAAAGGGACCATAGCTCCATGAAGAAATGCTGATTCTAAGACTGGGGCAGGAAATATACAAGATGATCCTGGAACATCTTGTAGTGCCAGAAAGCAAGGAAGTACTCAAAACCAAACCAAAACAAAAACAAAAAACAACTCACTTTGTTGGGGTTATGTCAAATGGACCCAGGAACAAACTGAAAGAGTTCTCAGTGGCCGAACCTGGAACAATTTGAGCAACAAAATTTAAAACACAGTATTATGTTATAACTCAATGTATAAAGTAAATATCAATGAGCCCATTCTGTTATAAACAAATGATTGAGTGAATAAATAAATGGGGGAGAATAGGCAAATCTCTTGTGAAGAGGAATTTGAAATAATTTATACAGAATGGGGTATACCCTCAAGATGAGGGAGCATAACTGTTCACTCTGTAAGTGTGGACTCTGCACAGCAACTATCTTCCAAAGAGGACAGTATGGAAAGGGAGACAAAGAGTAACTTTATGGTGTAGAAATCCGACAAACAGTACCTCAGATGATTGGATTTAACATCAACAGTAATAAGTCATGTTGATAGTAGTGTACCTTTGATATTATGCAATGAGAACAGCATTTTATCTCTATGGTCGTCCTCCCCAAAACCCATAGCCCCAGTGTAATCATGAGGAAAACTTCAGACAAATGCTAATTGAAGGACACTCTACAAAATACCTAAGCAGTACTCCTCAGAACTGTCAGGGTCATCAAAGACAAAGTCTGAGAAACTGTCACAACCAAGAGGAGCCTAAAGAGATATATGGGAACTAAATGTAAATGTAGGATCTCAGACGGGATCCTAGAACATAAAAGGGACATTAGGGGGAAAATTGGGGAAATCTGAATAAGGTATGTGCTTCAGTTAAAAATAATGTATCAATATTGGCTCATTAATTGCGATAAATGTACCACACTCATGCTAGATGTTAGGGATAGGGGAAACTGAGTTTGGGGTATACAGGAACTCTTGGTGCTATTTTTCCCTTTTTTAAAAGATTTATTTATTTATTTATTTATTTATTTATTTGAGAGCAAGCAGGGGGGCGGAGCAGAGAAAGTGAATCTCAAGCAGACTCCCTGCTGAATGCAGAGCCCCACAAAGGGCTCGATCTCATAACCCTGAGATCATGACCTGAGCCGAAGTCAAGAGTCGGATGCTCAACTGACTGAGACACCCAGGTGCCCCTCTCTGTGCTATCTTTACAATATTTCTACATATCTCAAAATAAGATTTGTTCAAAAATTACAAGTTTTTAAAAATAAAATTCAAGAGTTACTTTAAAAAAAAAAGAAAGAAAGAAAAGAAACCTGCATAGCAAAGCCAGCTCTCCCTCCAGCACTATGTGGAACCAGGAACCAGCTCCCTGGTTCAGAAGGTTCTGGGACCTCCACAGTCCTTCTTGGTCACCATAGTTTCTACAGACTTCCTGCTTTCCGCCCCGGGTCCCCTAGCTCCGATTCTTGGATCTGCCTGGGTTACCCTTCTTGCACCATCCTGGGCACACAACCCTGCTGAGAGGCCCTCTTCTGCCTCACATCATCATCTGCTAGTACCAGTCAGGCATCTCAGGCAAGACATGATGAAGGTGATGATGAAGGTGAAACCACTCAAAGCCAGTGAACACTTAGGAAGACTGCATTGTAACACAGCTGCTCCCACTCCCCTCTGCTTCTGCCCACTTTAGTAGGAGGAGCTATTTGAAGGAGGGGCTACTTTCCTGCATAACACAATAGAAGGACTGACCAAAGAAATAAGACCTAAAGCATTCCCAGACTCTGAAGACCTAGAACATTCTCTGACTCTGATATCCCAACATACTTGTGCCTTTCCACTAAGGCAACACACAAGATCCTTTTTGCAAATAGCTTTCCAAGAGCTGAAAATCATGCATTTGGCCCATAAAACTGGTCCTGGCCCTAGCCTCATATCCTCGGTTTCTCCCTCTCCTTATTCTCTATCCCCACCGCCTTTGCCTCTCTCTACACCTCAGTGCATCAACTTAGTACTACAAAGACCCTGGGGAAACAGGGAAAGGAGACATTATCTGAGGGCATGGGTAGAGCAATAAACATGTGAAGGGAAAATGTGCAAGAAAGAATGGTCAAAATGAGCAAGAAAATAGCCAGAGTCTTAAATGGGGCCCACAGCCATGGGTCCCTTCAGGTTGCTGCTATGGTGGTGCCAGGAGGTCTAAGTCAAGAGAGGATGGAGGGAAATCAGGAAAAGTGCAAACTTGATCTGGAAAACAGCCAAGAGACACCTGGAAAGGAAGGGTGAATAAAGAAAAAAGGAAAAAAGAAATAGGACATTCTTAGTGACTGCCATAACAAATTGCCACAAACTTGGTGACTCAAACTAACAGTAACTTATTTTCTTGTGGTTGTGAAGGGCAAAAGTCTCCAATCAAGATGTTGGCAAGGCTGTGCTCCCTCCAGAGGCCTAGGAGGGACTCCTTCCTTGCCTCTTCCAACTTCTGGTGGCCACAGACATTGCTTGGCTTGTGGCCGTCTCTCCAAACTCTGCCTCCATCTCCCATTGTCACTCCTCTTCTCTGTGTCTGTGTCTTCTCCTCTTCTTACTCTTACAGAGACATTTCTCATTGTATTTAAAGCCCATCTGGGTAATCCAGGATGATCTCTTCTCAAGCTGCCTTCCTGTGCTTAGTTATATCCTTTCTCCAAATAAGATCACATTCAAGGGATCTGGGACATGGACATATCTTTTGGGGGGCCACCACTCAAGCTACTACATAGAATTTAGGAGAAAGGATTTAAACACGACTTCTCATGAGCATGAAAAAACAAATGCCCCAAGTGTGGTTGTTTGATGTTTGATGGTGAACAGATATTTTCATACATTGGACACAGCAAGGATGTGAAGCCTTTGTGCTTCATTGGATTTCAACTTGAAAAAATACAGACGCCCAGGCTTTACCACTGCCTAACTGAATGAGAATCTCAAGGGGATGAGTCCTGGATGTCAGCATTTTTCAAAGCCTCCCTGGTGATTCTAATGTGTGGCTGGGGCTAAGAGCTACTGGGCTAGGTGAGACATGACAGGTTGTAAGCACTTATAGTTTTTATGAGGCTCAGCCCACCCCGTGAGTAAACAGAAGAGAGCCCACTGGCCCAAGAAGAAATGCCGCCATGCTTGGCTCATCAGGCACTTCCCAGCATTCAACTGCAAGAGATGTACCCTAGAACCTGCCGCTCCTGAGCAGAGGTGTCAATGACATAAAGGGGTAGACTCTTGGCTTCACTTGTTGCCAGCATCTGTGCAGTCTCCCAGACACACATGCATTCCCCTACACACATAATTCCCTGACCACAAGTGACTCACACTTCTTTCTGTGCGAGACCCTTTCCCCCAAATGGGGATATTCCAACCAGCACACAGTGATCTCTGTTAAGAACAGCATCGTTTTCTTAAAGGTGAGGGTTTTAGAGGGGAGGGGGGTGGGGGGATGGGCTAGCCCGGTGATGGGTATTAAGGAGGGCACATATTGCACAGAACACTGGGTGTTATATACAATCAATGAATCATGGAACACTACATCAAAAACTAATGAGGTACTGTATGGTGACTAACATATAATAAAAAAATAAATAAATAAAGGTGCTATCCCAGATGAAAACCACATCTCTATCTAAAGTATTTTTTTTTCTAGTTGGTTCATACAAGGAGCTAGATCAGGTGAGAAATACAAGAGCCAACCCATTAGAGTTATCAGATTTATATTGAAAGGAAAATTAGATCAGCATTTACCTGAAACAAACATACTCTCTCATTCAGATAATAAAAAATACATCAAACACTATTTAACATGGGGTACAAATATGCTTCGATTGTTTTTAGTAACACTCTTTTACATGGGTGACATCAAAGGAAGTACCGAGTTAACCAGGAATGAAGCCAAATTGGCTTGCCTTTGAAAGGGAACAAGAAACTCACTATCCTATAATCACTTCTTGGATCCACTGAAATGATCACTTCAAAGTGACTCCTTGGGCTTCACACCAATTAGTCTCAAAGCTACAGGCAAAACCTGAGAGGACAATGTCCCATTGTTGGGAATGAGGAAAGGATGATTGGACACTTCTCAAGTTTGTCATTATGACTTAGCAAAAAAGAAAAGTGAAGACAAAGTCAAAAATACTTCCAGGTTAATGCAGATTTTGAGCTGGTGGAAGGAGAAGGGGGACCACAGAAGAATTCTATGGGGTGGTGACATGAATGTCTAATATTCTGAGAGAGAGCATTAAATAAAGAATATTATGCTTCTTTTTTTTTTCAGAATCAGTGCCTCCCATAAGATGATCAAAGAATAAATAGTCCATTTATATAGGAAAAAACACAAATAATAAATCATTACATAGTGGTCATTAATTCTATCTTCCATATTTTTCTGAATCTTCTCTTGGGACCATGATAGAATTGTAGATCCCTTGCCCTTGAAGTAGGGTTTGGTCATGTGATTTGCTTTGGCCAATGTAATAGTGGGAGAAGTGACACGTGTAACTTCCAGGCAACAGCATTTAATGACCTACACATGATTTGCTCTTCTCTTCCACTTCCCAGGGACCAGTAGCATTTCTGATAGTGGATGCTCTACCAGTCTGGCTCCTAGAGTGAGGAGCAATATCTCTGATCAACCCACAGTGGAAATGTAGCATGAGCAAGAAATAAACCTTTATTATTACTAAGTCGCTGAGAATTTTGTGATGTTATTACCACACCTTTATCTAGCCTAACTAGATTTGTATATATGACATGAAAGAAAAATGTTCAGCTTCATAAAATTCAAGTCAACTGTAAAATAGCATTTTGAACATATAAATTAGCAAAAAAAGGACTTAAATGATAAAAATCCAATGCTAGCAATACTGGGGATTTTTAAAAAGCCATTACTTATTAAACAATTTGATGCAACACTCCTGGAGCATTATCTAGTACAATCTAACAAAAGTCAAAAATATTCACAATCTTTAACCCAGTAATTCCCTTCTGGGAATTTATTTTATGGAAATAATTCAAAGAAATTGTTGGAAATTAATTATAGAGGATTGTTTACAGCAACTCTAGTCATAATGGTCAAAATGCCCAACATTGGGTAAGGTTAAGTAAACTATAACAATTAAAACATTTAATATGTAAATTACTAGCACCAATGAAACAGTATATATGGCATAAAGTTCAGTGCAAAAGTTGCCCACCTCTGCATATTAATTATAACTAAACATACTTTTAGCTCCTATAGAGTAAGCAGATCTTTCCACTAGAATATAAACCCCATGTGGATAGGAATTTTCTGGATCTTGTTTCCCACCACATTCCAAGTACCGAGAATAATGCTTGGCACATGGAAGACATTCTGTCATATATTTGATGACTTGATTAATCAACTAATTAATTAACCTTCATAAAAAGCTTCAAAGTCAAGTATAATGTTATTGTCCCCAAATTATAGCTAAAAATTAATTGTGTTTTTGAGAGGTTTTTTGTTTGGTTGTTTTGGGGAGGGTTTTTTTTCCTTCGTATATTTTTCTACGGTGTTTAGCATTTTTAAGAATTCTCTCTGAAGGGATGCCTAATTCTTTAGTTCTCCCTCTTCAGTCAACCCCTCCTGAGAGCCTCTTCTGTGATTCCCAAAGGGCAGGAGGAGGCTCAGAGGTATACTGGGGCTTAGAAACCAAGCAGGGGGCGGGAGGGCGTTATCTTCAGGCTCTGTTTCTCTCATCTGAGTTCAGGTCTTGGCTCCAGCAGGCTTTTCAACCCTTCTGAGCCCAAACATAAACATGATGTCTTGGGTGAGGACATGAATATGAAAGACCTCGTAAACCATACAGAGTTATAGAAGTTTTGGGGACTCAGTTTCCTTATTTGTCTGCTTCCTAGGATAATTATAAAAACCCAAAGAGAGAATGTATATGGAAGTGTTGTGTATACTATAAAGCTCTCTGACAGATTCCATTTTTGGTGAGAGAACCAGGGTAAAAGTGTGGGAAGAGCATGTAGTAACACTTAACTGGGGTGGCTGTGGTTCCTAGGAGGCTGAATGATCTGCCTCCTCCCCCATGTTCCACATGGTCAGGCAAGTTGTCCATACCCCACTGGTGAGTCCAAACACAGCCTTCCTTCCTGCCAGCCCTTGCACATCAGGCAACATCCAGGACACACCAACGACGGCTGATGAAAACCCACAGATTGGCCAAGGCTTTTTCCATCAGAGCTCCTCAGGGACACCTGAGGGAGGAGACGAGTGCCAGATGCGCCTTGTATTAGTTATCTATTTTGTGTAACAAATTATCCCAAAATTTAGTAGCTAAAAACAACAAATGTTTATCATTTTACAATTTCCGTTGGTCAGGAATCCAGATGTGGCTTAGCTGAGTGGCTCTGGCTCAAGATTCTTCATGAGGTTTCAGTCAAGCTGTCAACCAGGGCTGTGGTTTCATCCAAAGGCTTGGCTGGAGTAGGCGGGGTGGAATCCATTTTGAACTTCACTTCTTTGGTTGTTGAAAGACCTAACTCTTGCCACATGGCACCTACCTTACAACATCGCAGCTAGATTCCCCAAGGACGAGTGATCCAAGAGAATGTGGGCACCCAAGATGGACGATGCAATCTCTTTGTAACTTAATCTCTACAGTGGCATCCCATCACTTCTGCCCTACTCTATTTATTAGAAGTCAGTTAATAGGTCCAGCATGCACTGAAGGAGAAGGGATTACTGGAGGCAGGGATCATGAGGGATATCTTGGAGGGTGCCTACCACCCTCCTTCTTTCTCACATTCACTCCATAAGGTGGTGCGGATGTCCCTACCAGATGCCATGCTACCTGCCAGGCTCAGTGCAGATCCAGTCCTAGCCCCAGAAAGCTCTACAATGGCTTTGAAAGTAGGAAAGGTCACATCAGATCTACATACAAGAAGACTCACCTAGAAAACCCGGGCCCAGATCCCCCCTCTAACCCTGTCTTAGTCCATTCTGTAACAAACAGAACACAGACTGGATGACTTAGAAACAACAATTCATTTCTCAAAGTTCTGGAGGCTGGGAAGTCCAAGATCAAGGTGCCAGTAGATTTGGTGTCTGGTGAGAGCCTGCTTCCTGGTTCATAGACAATTGTCTTCTCACACGGTTAAAGAGGCAAGGGGACTCTTAGAGGTCTCTTTCATAAGGACACTAACCCCATTCATGGGGGCTCCACTCTCATGACCTAATCACCTCCCAAAGCCCCATTTCCTAACACTGCCACATTGGGCGTTAGGTTTTAACATATGAATTTGGGGAGCGATGCAAACATTCAGTCTATAGCAAACACACACTGACTTCAAATGATGAATTTGTTAAGGAAATATAAAGAACAGTGGTTAAGGGTACACTCTGGAGCCAGACTATCTGGGCTGGAATTTTGATTGTGCCACCTAATTATGGGAAACCTTGTCGAAGTTTCTCACCCTCTCCGAGACTCAGCTTCTTCATCTATAAAATGGGACCTATCCCATAGGACCATACTGAGGATTAAAGAAAACAATAGGTAAAGTACTTAGAACAGTGTCTGGCACTGAGCGAACTCTCCATATATGTGTATAGTCTCTTGACGCTTCTTCCTTTGTTGTTGAAAATCAAAACAGAAGATCTAGCCCAGAAAGGGGATAGGAGCTGATCATCTTGCCCAAACTTCCCTCTTAGCAGCTCTGGCCTTCTAAATATGGTGTTCAAGTATTTTTTCAAAAAGAAAAAGATTTTTCCAAGGAAGGCCAAGTCGTATGCACTGCATGTTAATGCTTGGCCATCGACACTTTGCTCGGGCCATCGTGAGCCACAAAAGTGGTAGGAGCACAACAGTGTGCTTTCTGTGTGTCTCTCCTAATCTGCAAAACAGATGCGGCCTGGACAGTCTCCGCTCCAGGCCGTCTTCGGGAGGAATGAAGCCCTACAAACTGCCACTGGGCTCTGCCTTCCCAGTGAACAGGATCCCCATAAATCAGGCCACTGGTTCCAACCTCAAACCCTGAAGCAGAGGGTTCTTGGCAGGAAGCTCTTGTTAGCTTATGACTTTTTGTCTAATGACTTCGTCCTGTAAAATCCAATCGGTTGCAAGTAGAAAAATGATGATTTTAGCTGTGATGTCTCGTTCACACTGAGCATATGTCTCCTGTCTGCGTCCCTCCGTGGCTTCGAAAGCAAGAACAGCAGATTATGGCAAATTCCTCCCAGCACACTCCAGTGCTAGAGAGAACGCCAAGCAAAGCAGAACGTCCAAACCAGGAGCACTTAGGAGCTGGGACAGACAAGGGGGCACTCCTCCAGGCCCTCGCCTGCCGTGGTGCCCACCGAGAGCAGCAAGCCCCAGGGAACCCTCCGTGGGGGCTCCCCTCAGGCTCAGGGCTGAGGAGCCTGACCCCCAGCTCTCCAGCCGCTACATGTCAGCTCCAGCTACATCTGGAGCTTTGCCTCGTCCACCTTCCAGAAGCGTGTTCGCTGCCCCTGCTTCTCGTTCTCTCCAGGGAATCTGTTCTCCCCTTTGTTCTTATGCTCCCCGCTCCCCAGCCCCGGTGTCTGTAGCACAGCTGCAGGGCCTGAGAAAAATACCGGTTTGACGCCCGCTCCGGAGCCGGCTCAGTGAGCTTGGCCCGCCGCCCCCGCTCTCTGAGCTCCCGCGTCTTCTCGGTCGGGCGAGGGAGGCCGGGCCCCGCCGTCCCCGCAGCTCTGTGCGCCTGTTCCCGAGGACGGTGGTGGCGGGTCCGAAGCAAAAGCTCCCCGCCGCCCACCGATACTCACGGAGCAAGGCATCCCCGAGGGAAGCCGGGCGCCTCCCGGCCTGGCCTGCCCTTCCCGAGCCCCGCTGCCTGCCCCGGGCCGGGCCAGCGTGCGGGAGACGGTGCGGGAGCCGGGCGGCCCGGAGCCCTGCAGCCGCTGCGCGCGAGCCTGGGTGGGACGGGGTGTCGGCAAACAGTAAACCCATAAGATCCTCTTACAGGAAGCATACCTGGCAGTGAAGCTTAAATCTGTGTGCTGTGTGTGTGTGCGATGTGTCTGTGTGTGATGTGTTTGTGTGGTGTGTGTGTGGTGCGCGTGGTATGTGGTGTGGTGTGTGTGTGGGGCGGTGTGTGTGGTGTGTGTGTGATATGTGTGTGTGGTATGTGGTATGTGGTGTATGTATGTGTGTGTGATGTGTGTGTGTGTGGTGCGGTGTGTGTGGTATGTGGTGTGTGTGACGTGTGTATGTGATGTGTATGTGTGGTGTGTTGTGTGTGGTATGTGTTTGTAGTGTGGTGTGTGATATGTGTGGTGTGGTATGTGTGATGTGTGTGGTGTGTGTAGTGTATGTGTGATGTGTCTGTGTGATGTGTGTGTGTGTAGTGTGGTATGCAGTGTGTGTGGTGTGGTGTGTGTGTTTGTGTGGTGTGTGTGTAGCCAGATCTGCCTTTTCAACAACTGTTGACACTAAGGATAAAAGGTTTTTACTTGGGATCAGAAGAGAAAATTACTATAAAGGGCATTTTTGGGGACAATGGTAGAATTTGAATATGGACTATATTACACTTAGTATTGTACCAGTATTCAATTTCCTGAACTTCATAAATATGTTGATTATAAAAATGAGTGTTCTTATTCTGGGCATTCAAGATGAAGGATCATGGTGTCTGCAACTTACTCTCAATTGGCTCAGTAACTAATGGTAATGATAAAATAAGGCTACTACATAAGGAGCGAGCTAACCGCGCACGCGGCACTGCCAGCCACTGGTGAATGCAGGTCAAGGGCACGCAGACGTCCACTGTGCTCTTCTCACAACTTTTCTGCACACTTGAAAAGTTTCAAAATAAAAGGTTAAACACTAAATAAAGTAAGACATTTAAAAAACAAAGTGGGGATTTTGAAAACATGTTATTTTGGAATTAACGGCAGCAGGTATGAAGACAGGTGAGCGCCTCCAGTTCTAATTAAGGTCGCGGCCCTCTTGGGTTTCAGCACCATCACAGTGGGGGCCACAGAGCCGAGCCCGCCTCACACAGCTGTGTTTTGCCGGAGAGAGCCCAGGGAGGGAAACCACTGTCAGTGGGAAAGAAAGTCGGCCCTGGGCCCCATGGTGATTGAAGGCCACCGAGAGGGGCAGCCCTTCAGCTCTGGAGGTGAGGAGACTTAATTCCCAGGGCATCTGATCCGACTCGACTTCGAGTTTCAAATGGGGTTGCTACTCACAAAAATCGCCTTCCTCTCTCCCTGCCAAGGATCAGCACTTCCTTTCTCTGCCATCTCGTGAGTGGTAAGGGTGAGGCTGGCGGTGGGCCAGGCTGCCCCCAGGAGGCAGGAGGGCTCGGCCCGCCCTTGATCACCTGTGTCACGTGACCCCAAGTCAACAGCTCCACTCAGTAGTCTTCAGTTCAACAGACATCACCAAGATGGGAGATGAGAAGGGGTGATACAACCACGGGTCTTTGGGATGTCATTGCCTTTTTCAAATCTTTGTGACTCTCTCTGTAAAGAAACACCATTATGACCCCCAAAGCGTGGGCATCTGCAGCCCCACTGCTGCTGGTCATCTCGGGTGGGGTGGGGGCTGGGGCTGCCCACAAAAGGAGGACTTGGAGGACAAAAGCTCTCGTCTTCCCAAACATGTTGCTCCTCCTGTTAACCAAGGCAGCAGCACCTAGTCGGCCCATGAGGCTCTAGAATCTTCTGCCCCTCTGCGGTTGCTTCATTTCCTTCTTCACTTCCCCTGATCTTCAGGCCTCCTGTGAGTCTACTTTGGCTTAAAATAGCCAAGGGCCAAGCTGGGACCCCACTTCCCACTCTTGGCTTGGAAGTACCGACAGGGCCCTTCCAGCTCCAAAGGTCCCAGGTGCCTGAAGTGGCTTCCCCAAGGGACCACGAGAGGGAGACAACTTTCACTGCCGGAATGAATGGCAGGCAAGCCTGTGTACCCAACCCTGTGCCCCACACAAGTGCTTGGAAAAGAGATCATTTAAGAAGGCGTACATGAGGGAAATCAGCAGGCATACCTCTCTGGAAGTCATGACACCAAGGAAAAATCCCTCCCACCATGTTCTGTCCCGTTCCCTGGCTATCTATGAAGTCCCCAGAGTAAATCAACCCTTTGGGTTAATTAACGAATCCATCCCAGATTTCTCACTCCTACCCCTTCCGTTTTGAATTTGGACTGACCCCAATCCTAACCCCCTTTTCTGCTTGCCCCTCTCCCTTCCTTGTCCTGTGTATACAGCAGAGTCCCACTGACAGGCTAGCATGGCATCCAATGACAGAAAGAGAATCCCAGCAGACCCCATCACTTCTCTACCCTGGTCCTCCCTCCCTTGGACCACATACCTCTCTTCCCTGCCTCCATCTAGTTTGCCTCTACAGGAGCCTCGAGGACCCCACCCACCCACCCACCCTACTGGTGAGCCCCAGGGAGTCTTCTCTTCACCCATCCCTGCCCTTAGGAGGACAGATGTGTCCCTGACCACATGGGCACCTCCTGCCCACTGCTTGATCCCTTGCTGGTGTGCTCTCCACAGCATTCACTCTCTTTACACCCTCCACCTTCCACCCACCCCAGAGCATGGTCTTGAGGACAGTCCTTAAAGGAGAAAATGTCCCTAAAAGCACCTTGAATTGTGCGAAGGAGTTAATAAAGGCAGGGCTATTCATATTTTTAGTAGGGCTTTATTTTTTTAGACTTTTTTTACATTCATTACAATCAATGAGTCTACATTGACACGTGATTAGCACCCAGAGTCTGTAGTTTACACCAGAGTTCATTCTCGGTTGTGTGCATTCTGTGGGTTTGGACAAATGTATAATGACATGTATCTACCATTATAGCACCATATGGAGTAGTTTCACTGTCCTAATAATCCTCTGCACTGTGCCTCCATATCCTTCCCTCCCTTCCCCCTAACAATCACCGATCCTTCTCCAGTCGCACAAGTTTTGTCTTCTCCAGAATGTCACACAGTTGAAACCACAGTATATAGCCTTTTCAGATGGGAGTTTCTATCTAATAATATGCATTTACGATTCCTCTATGTCTTTTTATGCCTTGATAGCTCTTTTCTTTGTAGTGTTTTCTATTTCATCGTATGGATATACCATAGTTCATTCATCCATTCACCTACTGGAGGACATCGTGGTTGCTTCCAAGGGTTAGCAGTTATGAATAAGGCGGTTATGAACATCCATGTGCAGGTTTTGTATGGACATAAATTTTTAACTCATTTGAGTAAATACCAGGGAACATAACTGGTGGATCGTAAGAGGCAATGCTATTATTAATCACACTTTGCAAGCAAAGACTCCTCCTCCTCAGCTCCCAGGTCCTCTGTGGTCTGACCCATGAGGGCTTCAAAAAGTCCATCCTGGTGCCACGACTCCCTTGCTCTTAGCATCTGATCCCCTTGACTTTCAATATAACTTTTTTGAAAGCTTATTTTAAAATAATTATAAATTGGGGCACCTGCGTGGCTCAGTCAGTTAAGCATCTGTCTGCCTTCAGCTCAGGTCATGATCTCAGGATCTCAGGGATCGAGCCCCTCATTGGGCTCCCTGTTCAGCGGGGAGTCTGCTTCTCCCTCTCCCTCTCCCTGCCCCCTGATCATGCTCTGTCTCTGTCTCTTTCTCTTTCAAATAAATAAATAAAATCTTAAAAATAAAATAAAATAATTGTAGATTTGTATGCAGTTGTAAGAAATTATTCAAGAAGACCCCTTCACCCAGTTTCTCTCAATGATAACATCATCTTGCATAACTATAGTATAATATCACAAGCAGGAAATTGACAGAGATATGGATATACCAGTTTATTTAACCATTCACCCATTGAAGGACTTATGGGTTGCTTCCAGTTTGAAGCTATTACAAATAGAGCTGCTATGAACGTTTTTGTAGAGGTGGTTTTTTTTGAACATAAGTTTTCATTTTTCCGGGATAATGTCCAAGAGTGTGATTGCTGGGTCATATGGTGAGTGCATGCTTAGTTTTGTAAGAAACTGCCGGACTTTTGCAGAGTGGCTGTGCCATTTATATTCCCATCAGCAATGTGTGAGTGATCCAGTTTCTCCCCATCGCCAGCAGTTGGTGTTATCACTGGTTTTTATTTTAGCCATTCTGATAGGTGATAGTAATGCCTCATTGTGGTTTTAATTTTAATTTGCATTTCCCTAATGGCTAATGATGTTGAACATTTTTTCCTGTGCTTATTTGCCTTCTGCATATCTTCTTGAGTGAAATGTCTGTTCGTGACCCTGCCCATTTGCTAACTGGATTGTTTAGGACTTTTTTCTATTGCGTTTTGAGAGTTCTTTATATATCCAAGATGCAAGTCCTTTGTCGGATATGCAGCTCGCAAGTATTTCCTTCCAGGCTGTAACTTGTCTCTCCGTTCTTCTCACGGGGCAAAAGTTTTAATTTTGAGGATTTTATTAGTTTTTCCTTTTACAGATTATGCTTCTGATGTCAAGTCTAAAAACTCTTTATCTAGTCTTAGGTCCCTATGATTTTTCTCCTTTTTCTTTCCTAGAAGTTTCATTTTTTCCATTTTAAATTTAAGCCCATGTCCATGTTGAGCGAATTTTTGTGTAATATGTATGAGTATTGATGTGATCACGAGTAAGAGTAACAATAACGAGTACTAATGTGTAAGGTTTAGGTGAAGTTTCCGGGTTTGGGTTTGGGTTTTGGTATTTTTGCCTCTGGACACCAAGCGCTCGAGCTCCATGTTTTGAAGAAGCCATCTTCCCTCCATTGAACTGTTTTTGCTCCTTTGTTAAAACCCAGTTTGATGTATTTGTGTGGGCATTCGCTTGACTTTTGTCTTGCCTTTTTTTTCTTTTAAGAAACTCCCCTACCTGGCAGAATGCAAATGGCTGCAGACTTCTGAAGTCTCGAGACTCTGGATAAGTAGGTGGTCATTGCCCCAAGCAGCCTGGACTCAAAACTCGCACGGAGGGGCAAAGCCTCAGAGGTGTGGCCAATGGCATCCGAACTTAAGCACAGCCAGAAGTGAAGAAGGTTTGGGGAAGGGGAAGTATCAATCAGCAACTTAATTAGATTTTATAAATATGGGTACCAGGAGGATAGGTCTCTTTCCAAGAAGGGGGCAAAATGTGAGTGAACTCCAACTTTCCCTTCCCTAAAACACAGAGCTGTTACGAAGGCCTCGAAGGGCTGTGTTAGGGCAGTGTCACCATGGTGTGACCACGTGGGTGTGAGACAAAGCCATTCCCAACCCGCAGTAACAGGAAGGGTGCATCTTTTACAAAGGGTCTTACGGCTCAGTAAGGCAAGTGTTTTAACTTCGAGGCGGTAAAATGTACCCATTTTTCCTTAAAGTATCATGCTTTCAGTGTCAGGTCTAGAAACTTCATACGGTCCTCTATCCCTATGATTTACTTTACTTACTTACTTTCTGATGTGCTTTCCTTATTCTTTCTGATTCTCCTGCGAAGAGTCAGGATTCAATCGGTTCTTGAGAAGCTCACCTGGGGCTAGAGGAGCCCAGTGAAATCCATTCTCAGCCAAGAACCCATAGATCTTCTCTTCCACTGCCCTGTGCTCTCTCAGACCCTACTACTGCGTCCCCCCACCACTTCCCTTTCAGGACCCATTTCACCCTACAGCCTCACAGGGTAGAGAAGGTGAACATTATAACCAGAAGCCTGGAGAGGCCAGACCCCTTTAGAGCAGAGTAGATTCCCTTTGCCCTGCAGGCACAGAGCTGGGAATCACAGCTCGAGATCTTTTTTTAATGTCAGCATGTAAAAAATTAGAACAAATTTCTCAAAAAGCAGGATGTTGTCTCCTCCCAATTCCCAACTCAGGCTGGTTTTCTGCACCACCTTAAAGAAAGGCAGAGCTTCCATCCATGTGCCTCAGAATCTCCTAGAAACAAAGGCTATTCAAGACATTGCACTTGGAGAGCTTCTCGGGTCCCAAGAGCATATCTTTCTGCCTCTTCCTGGACCCAGAGCAGCAGAAATGCCCAGCAACCAGGGTTCTTGGGGCAAAAGCTTCAAGAACGTAACAGACGAAAAGGAACTCATGCCAAAGCCATCAGCCCTTTTGACCCCCATCCTTCCCCAGATGTGCTCAAGAAGAACATCCCAGGGTGAACTCTTGTCTCAAAGCAATCTCCTCTTACCGTTCGCAAGGCAAACGAAGAGGGCAGTCATAATTAGATTGCTACTAACACACGCAGTTAATAAGTGGCAGAAATAACCATGTAAATGTCAAGCTGTGAATCTGAAACTTGACAGGACCTTTCAAATCCAACCAGAGCTTGGCACCAAAAAGCATTCTCCGAATTTGCACATAATCTGCTTTTTGCAGCTCTTTGAGAAGGAGCTATTTACCCAGTAAGCATGTTATTCTCCACCGGAGATTATAGTCATTCCAAGTCAATGAACTGCATTCCAAAGAAAACAGAAGGAACTTAAAATACAAGATTTTAAGGTTCGGGAGTGAGATAGAGAAGACATGAAGGGGTTGTGTAAGTCATGATTACTAATACGTTGACCTTGTCCTAGAGCTCTGAACAGCAGACAGCACCGAGCCATTTGATTTAAAAAAAAAAAAAGAAAAAGAAAAAGAAATTCCATGTTGTTGCGAGGCTTTTCCCATAGACAGCTCGGTGGAGGCTGTCCAGGCCATTGCAGAGTTGTCAATACGCCGGAAGGTATCACTCAGTGCTCCCTCCTGGGGCTGTTCACTCAGAACCGGAGGGTCCCCACAGTGCCTCCTCAAGCCATTTACGGTTAAGGATCCCCCAAGACTTCCCCTTCTTGCTTTTAATGTTTTTAATTGAGGTAAGTTCATATAATATAAAATTAACCATTTTAAAGTACACCATTCAGTGATTCAGCGATTCACAACCTTCTGCAACCATCACTTCTATCTAGTTGCAAAACACATTCATCACCCATAAAAGAAAACCCCTTCCATTAAGCAACTACTCCCCACTCTCCCCCAACAATACCTGCCCCCAGCCCCTGGCAACCACAATCCACTTTCTGCCTCTTTAGACTGACCTATTCCAGACATTTCATATAAATGGGATCATACAATATGCAAGCTTTTGGGTTTGGCTTCTTTCCCTCAACGTAATGTTTTCAAATTCATCCCTGACAGAAGATTTAGCAGGACTCTGCTCTTAGTTATGGTGGAGTCATATTCCATTGTATGGATCATCCACTACCTGTTTATCCATTCACCACCCAATGGACATTTGGGTCATTTCCACCTTTTGGCTATTGTGAATAGTGCTGTTATAAGCATTCACGTGCACGTTTTTGTTTGAAAACATTTGCAATTCTTTTGGGTATATACCTAGGAGTGGAATAGCCGGGTCAGAGGGTTTAACTTTTTGAAAAACCACTAAACTGCGTTCTCCCTTCCTGCTTTTGAATGAAGTTATGCCTTCACTTAATACTGTCTTTCTTATTATGTCTGAGGTTTGGAAGAAAGGAGAGGAGGCTTGCTGGCATCTCACTTGGCCATACTGATGCCAGAAGTCCATCGTTAAACTACGCTTCTGTGGAATTCCCAATGGTGCCCTTCAAGGCCTGTTCTTCTGCACGTTCACACCCCCTTTGCCCTCCAGTAAGAACTGGGGGTGAACAATCAAGGGGAAAAGAGGAGGGACCAAACTTCATGTGAAGCTGAAGACAGATCAGGGTGAGGTGTTGACAAGCCAAGGAACACTAAAGATTGCCAGCCACCACCAGAAGCTTGGAGAGCGGCTGGGGACGGATTCTCCTTCCCATCCTTCGGGAGGAACCAACCCCATGCCACCTTAACCCCAAAACCCAGCCTCCAGAATTGTGACACAATAAACTTCTATTGTTCAAGCCACTCAATTTGTGGTACTTTGTTACCACAGCTGGAGCAAGCTAATATTCTAATAGTTAATATAAAGGTGCTCCTAGGTCCCTGAGTCCCTCATGTGCAGGATCTGAGTCTCTTGAGGGACGAGCTAGCTCCCGGGCAGTGTGAGGCTGGGGACACTCTGCCGGCACCCAGTGGAGTGGATTTATGGATTAGATCATCTCATTGTGATGTAATCAATTCTCACACAACGAATGGGTAGTTTTAAGATTACTACCAAAAACCTGACCGGAAACAATGTTGAGGCTGCTTGCACAGGGAGAAAAAAGGCCAGGTAGGGCTGACTTGTCCCCAAGAGGTGGGCTTCCCTCTCCCACAGCATGATAAAAAAAAAAAGCTCTGGGGAGTTGCTCAGATCGGACAGGAAGCCAGGAAGCCGGCCAAAAATGATTCCGGATTAACAAGAAGACCACTTCCACTGCACACTTACATCCCTTTTTGTTAACAACAGACCGTAAATCTAGATTCATATTATGCCTTGAGGCAGTAACTAGTGATCATACAAAACCACTGTAATTAACACTTAAAACGTTGTTGATGTCGTCTTGTTCCTTCTTTTAACCTCAGCTTTACGTATGTTTTAGAATTCACAGAATGTGTAGTTTGTAAGTAAACATACTGGGAACATCCACCCCAACACCGCAACCTTTTACTAAACGGGTACATAGTCAGAAAAGTCGGAAACCATTGATTTAGGGCAGGGGCTGCAGACAGATATTGGAGCAACACCCACACCCACACTCAAACCAGGAGGTGCTGGAGCCCGGATATCTGACCGTCAGCCAGAAACAGGTGCTGTGGAGACCTTAGAGGTGTTCTGAACCAGGAAATGCCCTAGGGATCAAGGGGTCTAGATCCCCACATGGGGGCAAGGACTCTGCTTTCTTGGCAGAAGGACGGACACTGGCTCCCAGGAAGGGACACACTGCGGCCAGGGCCAGAGAGGACTTCCCTATGTGCGCAGGCGCACCACATAGCCATTCTGACCCACACTCTTCCGGAAACAAGAAGGAGCCGGTTCTCAGCTTTGCAAAGTCACGAAGCTTTCCACCAGGACAAGAACTTGGCAGGATGGCTCCCCCATACCCGTTGCAATGGAGGGGGAAAATCCTCAGCAGAAAGAGGCAAATGAAAGTGACCTTTTAGTGTATTTCAAGGTCAGTGAGGAGACAACATTCTTGAGCAAATACCAGCCTCCTAAACTCAGCAAATCTCGGCAGATTAACACTGAAGAGCAAGCGTTTCAGCACCTACGGTTGAGTGTGTGTGTCAGGAGGTGGCTGGTGGGGGGCAGTCTACTGTCTTCCAGGATCCAGAGCCTTCCTTTCTTTCCCCACCTTCCTAATCTGAAGCCCAACACCCCCCACCACCACCACCATGTTCCTCTAACCCAAAAGCAGAAGTGGGTGGGAAAGAGCTAGCAAAACAAGAAGCTCTTTAAATTAAAGAGGTTAGGGCAAGGTTCTCAGACCAAAAAAAAAAAAAAAAAAGAGAGAGAGAGAGATTTCAAGGAGGGATAAAGTCATGGGACTTGGGGCTAATATGCAAATGTGTGAGAAGTAGGGGATTGGTCACAAATGATGCCCCTGTGGGATGCTCCAGAGATATGAGCCTGCGCCCCACACAACATTCACTCATGTGCACAAGGATGGATCAGCCGCATGAGAAGAACAACACCCAAGTTCTTGGACACCACACATTTAGGTATGTGATACCGTAAGCTGGAAGTCCAGAGCAGATGGAACCTTCTTCATGGTTCTGTGTATGCGCTTACCTGGAAGAGGGAGGGAGAACCCATCCTCTCCAACAGCAGTTTAAGGAAATTTCAGTACTAAGGATGGTTAGCCAAAGGGTATCAATCACACTTGCCAACCACCCAACCAACCAACTAGGAAGGTGGACTGTCCTGACCATGTTAATCCTGGCCTAGTTAAAATACAGAGTCAGACTTCAGAGCAGTTCTCAGTGGCCCAAGAGAACCTATAACTTTAGGACCTTTCTGTGGAGAGTGGCATATCCGCAGTGGCCTGTGTCCCTGGAGATGACATTTAACTTCTCCAGCATGCTGTGGGCCTTCCCTATGTGGCTGCCTGATCCTACCACGGGACGAGAACAGGAAGGTGGATTTTCACCGCTCGGACAGCGCCCCCATCAGCCCGCGTACACTTGGAGTCAGCTCAGCCTTACCGCAGGAGGGGAACCACAGCTGCTCTTGGAACAGATCCCCCTGGACCACAAGAGGCTGGAGGCCAGCGAGCAGGAGGGGCGAGGCTCCTCTGAGGCCAAGGTAGATGAAAATGTACCCAGGTGAGAGGCTGCCGTCATGCCTCAGCTGTTGCTGAAGTAGCAAGTGCTGAGATTTGCTCTGGCAAATCTGGAGCTAACCCCAATCCGGTGACCTTTGCCAGCCTCTCCTGCTGCCCAGGCATGCTTGGGCTTGGGAGAGTGACAGTGGTGTCTGCTGCTCCCACGACCACTGATAAAGGCTTGAGATGAGACTGTCCTCAGACAGCTTCTCCTTTGCCCCTAGGACGGCATCCTTTCTGGAAGGGCCTCAGGAGTCTCAGATGTGCCTGGTTCCACCTGGTGCTTTTGGGCCAGCCCTGGACAAATTCAGCTCCCAAAGATGGGACCACAGGGCTCATGTACCTGGCTTCTCCTTTAGGCCCAGCCTTGTCTGGGTTGATTTTGAAAGAAATATTTATACTAAACGGCTGAAGCGGAGGGAAGATTTCACCACCTCTTATCTCTCGTAGTTTAGAAAAACAACCAACATTTCATTGACAAGTGACCCTGTGGCGCCTGTGTTTGTGGCTCGTTTCTCTGGGGAGCCTTCTCTTCCCAGAGCCCTGTCTCGGTTTACATAGCTCTGCTCACTTCCTCTCAGACTCCCGGGGGAAAACAAGATTCTCATGGACATGCCGCGGCTCTGGTAAGGTTCCCTGAGTCTTGTGAGGGCTCAAAACGTGGGACTGGCATTGCTCCATGTTCCATCTATGTGATGGTGGCTCCCAAACCTCGACCTCCAGCCAAACGTCTTGAGTCTCTCAGCTCTGAGGAGCCCTGGAGACTCTCCCACCCAGGCCAGCCCCGGCCCAGCCCCCTGAACAGTCAGAGTGCCTCAGGCCAGAGCCATGTGCCCAGCTTGTTCACACCTGTCCCTACCCCTACGTAGGCTCTTCTGTCCACCGCCCCCCAGGCTGCCTGTGCGCTCCCCAGAAGACTGCAAGGCAAAGGCTCTCCAGCCCCACACCCCAC
Organism: Ailuropoda melanoleuca; assembly: GCF_002007445.2. NCBI lineage: Eukaryota > Metazoa > Chordata > Mammalia > Carnivora > Ursidae > Ailuropoda > Ailuropoda melanoleuca. Next base: position 10,330,414 of record NC_048218.1, read on the forward strand.
CAGTGTGCCTGTTTTTTGGGCCATGGCAAAGTTGATAGGCTCCCGCACTCATCCTTTTCCAAGGAACCAAGCATAGACCTAGCATGGAAATCTCTGTGCACATGCGCCCTCTCCCTCATACCCTCTGCCATCTTCCTCCCACTCAGTCTGGCAACCTGTACCCTCAGCCATTTCTTCTTGTGTTCCCTCCAACTCTTGGCTTAACTTGGTGATTCTCAACTCTAGCCACACATCAGAATCCCTTGAGGGGACTTCTTTTTCTTTTTCTTTTTCTTTTTCTTTTTCTTTTTCTTTTCTTTTCTTTCTTTCTCTTCTTTCCTTTCTTTCTCTTCTTTCTTTTGGGGGGGATTTTTTTAAATTTAAATTCAATTTAGTTAACATATACTGTATTATTAGCTTCAGGGGTAGAATTCAGTGATTCATCAGTTGCATATAACACCCAGTGCTCATTCCATCAAGTGCCCTCCTTAATGCCCATAACCTAGTTACCCCATCCCCCTACCCCTCACCCCTCCAGCAACCCTCAGTTTGTTTCCTAGAGTTCAGCATCTCTTATGGATGCCTCCCTCTCTGTTTTCATCTTATTTTATTTTCCCTTCCCTTCCCCTATGTTCATCTGTTTTATTTCTTAAATTCCACATATCAATGAGATCATATGGTATTTGGTTTCCTCTGACTGACTTATTTTGCTTACCATAATACCCTCTAGTTCCATCCACATCATTGCAAATGGCAAGATTTCATTCTTTTTGGTGGCTGAGTAATATTTCATTGTGGATGGATGGATAGATATAGATACATGCCACCTCTTCTTTATCCATTCATCTGTTGGTGGACATCTGGGTTTTCCATAGTTTGGCTATTGTGGACATTGCTGCTGTAAACATTGGGGTGCATGTCCCCCTTCAAATCACTGTTTGTATTCTTTGAATCAATACCTAGTAGTGCAATTGCTGGGTCATCAGGTAGAACTATTTTTAACTTTTTGAGGAACCTCCATTCTGTTTTCCAGAGTGGCCGAACCTGTTTGCATTCCCACCAACAGTGTAAGAGGGTTCCCCTTTCTTCACATCCTCTCCAACATCTGTTGTTTCCTGAGTTGTTCATTTTAGCCATTCTGACAGGTGTGTGGTGGTATCTCATTGTGGTTTTGATTTGTTGGGAGATTTTACTTTTAAGTAATCTGTACATCCAACGTGGAGTTTGAACTTAGAACACGGATATCAAGAGTCACATGCTCTACTGACTGAGCCAGCCAGGCACTTCTCCCCCGGGGAGATTTCTCGAAGGATGCTGCTACCCAAACAGGCCTGATTACCCAAATTTGTGAGGCCCAGCGTAAAATGAATTTGCAGGGCCCCCTGTTCAAAAATTATTAAGAAGTTCAAGATTGCATTAAACTAAGCATGGGGTCCTTTGGAATGCGAGGCCCAGTGGGACTTGTGCCTATGAAGCCAGCCCTGGGCCTGGGCACTTTCCCGAAACATTCAGATTTTATTAGCCTGGGTGGGGCCCTGGAATCTGCATTGTAAAAGATTCCTAGGAGGTGCTAAGGTGACTAAGCTGGCTGCTGCTGGCTGTCCCAGAGAGAGAGACTGCATCTGCTTCCCAAATGGAAACTGTTTACTCTTATGTCTTGACCTTGGGGCTAGGAATTGGGCTCACATCTTCCTTGCTCTGCACTGTCACTTCCAGAACATTTCTTTCACGGTTTTGCAAATTATCTGCTCAACTGAGGCTAAGGTCATTCAGGTCTCTTCCTTGCCCTAGCGTAGGTCATTTCTGCACTTTGTTTGGTACATTTCTTCATCCAACCAATATTTAGCAAATGGTTCACAACTTTCTCCACCCCCATTCATGTTGCTGCTTCAGAATCCTTACAGCTGGCCCAGCCATGATCTTGGCCTCTTGGCTCCTTGCCCTCCCATCTCCAGTGACCTCCCCCTTCCTCCTCCTCAGCCCCCACTCCCATGTCCATGTTGACTTGACTGACACTCCAGGCTCCTCCACCTCTGAATCTTGAACCCAAGTGCTCCCATTCATATCCTAACTTTCCCTCAATCCCATAACCCCACTACATCTGTTACTCAACCCCATTGGGGCCTTTGGACCAATGACCCCTCCAGATATTCCTTGTCCATTGTTTTCACTCTCTTCAGCTTCCATTCTATCTTGCTTAGATTCAATGATCTAGTCATTTAATTACTCCCTTCCAAATACCATACAGTCTCTTTCTCCTCTGTCCTCATATCCCACCATCTAGCAAAATTCCAACCCTGGATGAACACCAGCATCCATCTTCCCCACACCTGCCCCACAGTGCTGCTGGAGGCAAATCCCACAGCTGCACTTTGCATTCTGTCACACTGAGAAAAGAGAACCAATTGCCCAACATGCATTCCTAGAGTTTGCACCCAACTCTGTCCTCCTATGGAGGCCAGTTCCTTCGCAGATGCTCTCTGCCTCCCTTGCCTCCCATCTTTTCAGGAGCTGTTTGTAAGAATTATCTTCCTGTTTTTACCATCTCTTCTCTGCTCTGGGTCCTTCCCATCAGTAGGTAAGTGCCCTGGATTCTGCAGTTTTTAAAAAGGAAAAAAAAAAAAGAAAAGGAGAAAAAGAAAGGGAAAGGTGAGGTAAGGAGAGGAGAGAAGAAAACAGAAGAGAAAAGAAAAGAAGTCTCCTCATCTCCCTCCAGCTCCTACTTTCTTGCTGTTTCCTTCGTGGCCACACTTTCTGAGCATGTTGTCTCTCTCTCACCTCCCATTTGCTCCTCGCTCCCTTTCCCTGGCTCTCATTCCACCACTTCAATGAAACAGTCCTTGAGAAGACCACCAGTTACTTCCATTTTAAACAGAATGGCCATGTTGGGCCTCTTCTTCCTTGACCTCTCTCATCATCAGTGGAACTGGAACACTCTCCTTCTGAAATACACTCTTCCACTGGTCACTCCCCACCATTTTCCCTTCCTAGTTCTCCAGCTGCCCCTCTTCAGATCCCTTAGGGGTTCTTCCTCCTCTATATAATCATATGTTAGACTTCTTTAAGTCTCCATTCTAGTCTCTCTCATGTCTCCCTCTACTCTCTATTCCTGGATAATCTCATCCATTTTCATCATTGCAAATATCATGTAAATCCTGACTCATCTTATCTGCAGATACATGAAATATAAGTGTCCATTTCTCTCACATTACACAAGCATCCTGGGCTGATATGGTAGTGCTGTGGTTTGGGGGCACCCAGGCTCCTTCTGTCTGGTTTCTCGGCCACTCCCAATGCATTGCATTCATCTGCATAGTCTCAGGTAATTCCATGCCTATATTCCAGCCTTCAGGAAGAGGTAAAGTAGCAGGGAGCAGACAGGCCCCTTCTTTAAGGATACTACCCAGAAATTGCAGGCATCACTTCTGCAAACATCCCGTTAGCCATAACTTCAACAGCTGGCCACACCTAGTTCCAAGGAAAACTGGGAACTCTAGGCTTTATTCTGGGTGGTCGCATGCCCCCTTTAATTTCTCTTGGCGTGGAAGAAGGGGAAAACCAATACTCGGAGAAAACTAGCAGAATTGGCCACAGGCATCAGCTGGATTTGCCAATTCTTTATTTTGTCAAATAAGGACATTTAAAAAAAATCTACCACCTATTGCCATCACTTCATTAAAGAAAGAACATTTTTAATACCAAAACTGGAGAAGACATGATCTCAAAATAGAAAACATTCTTAAATTAAATGGATTTAGATTTATGGAAGACAGCACTGTATCATCCTCATTGTTCTCATTTCCCTTGAAACTGGCACAAGCACCCATCTCCTGGCCCGAACTGGAAGCCATGGCTGAGGCATGGCTGTCAGAGCGTCCTCAGAATCATCTTTATTTCTCTCCGCTACCCTGATTTAGGGGGACGGCTATGATAGCTCCCACCTAGTAGTACTATGGAAATCCAAGCCTCCAGCCCTTCAAGTCCCTTCCCATTTCCAAATGCCCCAGGGCAATTAGCGTTCACTACCATGGCTGCAGGACCTAATCCCATTGCAGGACTGTACGTTACACCAGGGGTCTCCAGAAGGCTTGGCTACATCACTGCTGCCACGCCCCAAGAGGGGAATTTCCCCAGCAGAGACGACATCTCCTTTTGGCCAATCTTGAAAGGTCACACCTTTCCTAACAGTGGTCCCTCCCCCCACCCCTACCCCAACATCCCTTCCATGTAGAACAAGTCCAGGAGACCAGCCTGGAGGACGCCCTAAGGGATGTTGAGCAGTGTCTCATCTACCAACAGCCACATCTATCACAGAAGTACTCAATGGTTTGCCTTGGTTTACTTTAAGGTGTGTCCCTCCCCAGACCTCTGCTCTTCTCTGTGGTCAAGAGAATCATCCCCACGTTCAGGTCCCTCATCATTTCTCTAGAAGGCTTGCGGGTAGATAGTCATTCAGATTAGGTCATGGAATAGAAGTGAAGCTAAAGGGCTGAGAACTCTCCCCTGGTTCAGGGCAGTTAAGAAGGGATGCTCTGCACCCCCTTACTTTTCCTCCATTTGTGGGGTATATCTTGGGGCATTGGGACAGGCTTTCGGCTGTGTTGTTCAAAGGAAGCCTTGGGTGAGCTAGTTTTCTGACTTACTTCTCTTGTGTTCTGCCTTTCGAAAATGAAATGTTTTGATTTCACATAGGATCCTTCACTGCATGTTCTGGAATCCCCAAAACTAAGATTTGTTGTTGTTGTAGTCAAGAATCCCTCCACCTTCTTTTCCTGTAGACGTTGCCAGATTAGAATCCTAGAAGTTCAATGCTAGAGGGGGCTTAGGGATCATAAGATCCTACAGCTTCATTTTATGGGGAAGGAAGGTGAAGGGCAGAGAGGTGAGAGGACTGCCCGAGGTTCCACAGTAGCCAGCCCCAAGGTCTGGGTCCCCTGATTCCGCACCCTTGGCTGGGACACGGGAGGAGGGGGGCACCTGGCTTGAGAAGCTGGAGCATCACCTTGAAGGATGAGACGCCGGGTCCTGGCATATTTTCAACAGCCTCCCCTTGCCCCTGCACTTCATAATGGCTGCTTGCCGTCTGTGCCACATGAAGCTGATAAACAGAGGAAATTCTCACGGGAGGGATCTTCAAGATCCGTTAAGAAAAGTTTCTCTTGTTTACAGCAGAGTGCATCGTAAGATGCAATGCCAACAGGGTTTGCTTCTTTGTTTATTTTAACCAAGAAGGGAAATTAGTGGCAAAAGAATATTTTGATAATGAATGGAAAGTTAGTCATGACATTTTTGAGGGGGGAAAATATAAATAAACTTTTTTTTTTTAATGGAGCTGTCTCAACGGATGATAGAGAGGATTCATGGGTTTCAGCCGGTTTGAAGAGACACTTGGGGTGCCTGCAGTGCCCGCTGTGGGTTTCTGCTTCCCCCATGCATGCAGTAGAAGGCTTTCGGGCAGGGGGAGTGAGGTGAGTGTGGATGCGTGTGAATATGTCTGTGTGTGATCTCCTCAAGCAATCCTTGTTAATGGAAAGGTTTTTAAATATTTGCAAACGGATCTCAGAACTTGACAGAACACAACGGTATCTATTTCAAAACAACCTGGGAGTATTTGGTGTCTGCTTGGGCCTGGAAATTTCCACTGTGGCCAGCGCTCTGCAGCGTTTTCCTTCCAGCCCAACTCACTTCAAGTGGCATGATTTGATTAAGCATTTCTTCACTTTTAATTGCATGCCAAGGCCCCAGGGCATCATTTGTTGGGTGGCCCTGAGTGGGCTGGAGTGGGGGTGGAAAGACATGTCAATCTAGAAAGGTTTGTGCCTCACTTGTTCTCCGGTGTAATTCCGTCATGTACCTGGCAAGCCTTCCCGTTATTAGGAACAGGCCTGTCTTGGCTGACAGTGGTTTTCGACGGTTCGGGGCAAGGAGCATCCAGGGAGAGCCCACTCCCGAGGAGCTCCTGGCCTGACGGGAAGGTGGGAGGGCATCGCACTGCACTTGGCTGAACTCCACTCACCACCTGGAAAATTATAGCCCCAAGCTGCCCACTCGCAAACTCTCTTACCACAGTATTTTAGAAAAAGGGCTGTTTAATAATATCAAAAAAAAAAAAAAAAGATCTTAAACTCCAAGCACAGTCTACGCCTCTGTAAAATGAGGTAATGCTACAACCTCATGGGGTTGAGGTGGGTGTTAGAAATATCGTAGATCAAGTTCTGGAACAGGGTGAAACTCTGCAAATCACATTTATAGACAGCACCCTGGACTGTCACAGTATCTATTATTCCCATCCTCCCTCTGCAAAGAACGCCCATTGTGTTCAGACATCCGCCCCACACCCATGTAGCTGTGAACCCAGGGCAGGGCCTCCTCAGAAAGGGGCCCTGCATTCTAGTGGCCAGTGATTCCCTCAGGATGACCCTGCAACACACTGATGGCCAGTAAGACATGAACAGAACCGGCAGCTGGGGGTACAGTGAAGCAGGAATGGGAGTGTCCTCTCCTCTGAGAGAAAGCCACAGGAAAAGTCTCCCTCATTCCTCAGGATGCTATTTCTCAGGTTGATGCTGCCATCTTGAAACCAGCTGGAGGATGAGGCCAATTTCCAAGGATGACAAAGCATAGAGAAGGAAAGAGCCTAGGTCCTGGAGAACAATACCACCCATGTTGCCAACCGAATACATTCAATGTGACTGGTCTTCCCAAATCTTCTCCAGCTGGAAATCTTTGCCCCTCCTCTAGTGAGCTGCCCCTCCCACTATTGAGTCACCCCCCCCAACTAGTGAGTCATCCCCCCTACGAGTGAGCCATCCCTCCCACCAATGAGTCACCCCTCCACTAGCAAGCCATCCCCCTGATAGTGAGCCATCTCCCCAGTAGTGAGCTGGGCCTGACTAGTGAGCAGCGATTCACCGTTCCTCACAAACAGGAGCCTGAAGGGGAGACATGCACATGTTGGAAGGGCCTTCTGGACTTTCCCAGAAGAGTGGGAGCCAGGAGGATGGAAAGAGAGAAGCCCAGCAGAGGTAGGCGCACCAGCTCACCAGAGGAGAGGGTAAAGGAAATTTCCTCTCAGAGAAGATTTGCAGACGAACAATGCTGCTGTGCATTTTCAGATATTGCTCCTGGGACATGCTAAGAAGCTGTGGGCTTTGGGGGGTTTTGGCATTATAACTACCCCATCCGCTGGGAGCTTCTGGCCGCAAAGAACAGAAACCCTGGCCGGAACCAGCATAATCAATACGGGAATGTATTATTTTATATCATGAATATTCCCTGTAGGGAGCCTCGGGGCCAGTTGAATAAGTGGTTCAAGAATGTCAACAAGGACCCAGTTCTTTTCCTCTCTCTGCTTTTGGTGTGGGCTTCATTCTCTGTCTGGTATCAAGACGGCTGCAGGAATTCTAGGCATTCTAATCATGACCCCCACCAAGAAAAAAAGCTGCCTTTGCATTCCATGCCACTCAAGTACTGCTGACTAAAGATGAATGGGTTTTGAATGAGGACAACATCCAAGGTCCCAGTGCCCAAAGTGATATGTAGGCCCAGGGAAACATTTGACAAACCATGAAAACACAGCCTGCTGGCCCTGCATCCACCAAGGACAAAGAAGGAGGCTCAATATCACGGCAGCCAGCTTGGAATGTGGAAGCAATATGCTCCAGACCCCAGGGCGTTTAGGGCAGCCTCCATCCCAGATCACTCGGTTCAGGGGGATCACAGCAAGACCCTGGGCAAGCAATGCCCGCAGTGGTGAAGTAATCCTTGCCCAGAGCCACCATGGCCTTGCGATCCTATGGAATGATGGTTGTCCGTGACCAGACTCTGCGGCCAGAGCTTTGTCCCCAGCACCCCACCAGCCTTTCTCAGCCTCTGGGCTTCCGGATCCTTTGCAGAAAGACAGCTGCTAACCTGTAGCTGGCTCACGGGAATGGAGAGGGAAGAGACAGACCTGACTCTGTGTCAGATCTCTCTTTCAGAAAATAATCAAGAGATTCTCCCAGAAAAGGGAGGATATTTGCAACACACTTAACAAAGGTTTGATAATTGTTATTTTCTTTGGAACTCTTACAGACCAGTTTATTTAAGTGAACACATATGTAAAGGATATAAAATTTACAACATCTAAAAATGCTGCCACTCACTAGTAATAAAAAAGTAAAGTTAAAAAATGAGATGCGTTTCTTTTTTTTTCCTGTTCTATTTGTTTCTTGCTTCATAAAATGGTCAAGAAATACCACGTAGTGGCACTGCTGCTATTATGCACTGTTAGTGGCGATAAAAATTCATGCGATCTATCTAGAGGTCAGCTTGGCAAAATAGAGCAGGAAGACTTAAACACGTACATAACCTCTGAACAAGTGACTCCATATTCAGAAATGTATCCTGAGGAAATAACCAAAGAAGTGTGCAAGGCAGTCCTACACACTCATGAATATTCACTATGGTGCTGCTCTTGACATTGCCGTGCTAGAAATTACCAAAACGTCTACTGGTATTTGGATTAGCTCAATGGATGATAGCACATCCTTTCTGTACTATGCAGTCACCAAAAAATAATCCAAAAAAATAATTCATCAAAGTTAAAAAAGAGAGTTACAAATCATCAAGGCCAGGGTCAATTTTGGTAACCGTTTGCACAGAATAACCTTGCATTATCTTTACATTCAAACTTCATGCCCATAGAGTACACACAGAAGAAATATTTTAAATGTTTAGCAACCGGTTTCTAAGAACAAAGGGCCATGGCCGCAAATACAGTTTGTCTCGGTGCTAGAATTATTTTTATTACCTACTTTGTGTGCCAACTACCCCTACACAAAGTAGTTTTACTTAATTATTTAATAAATTAAATAATTATTTAAACAAATAGCATTATTTAATTGCCCACACATTAGTAGTTTAACTCCTTTGTGTGTTTTCACATTTTCTACTTTTTTTTAATAGTGAAATGTATTACTTATCAAAACAGTTGAGGAGTTCAGTAATAAGGACCCTTCAGCCGCTGTCCTTTATTCTGCCCTCCCGGCAGTTGCCCCATGTCTGCTCTCCATTTTGGGAATCCCAAAAGCCTCTCAAGCAACCACATTCTTCAAAAAACAAGAAGTATCTGATCTTGGTATCAAAACCAGATTTTTGTCCTCAACCGGGGGCACCATCACTGCACTCCCTGGGGATGCCAAGCAGAGAGAAATCTGGAGGCTCCTTAAAGTCCTGATTACCAGGCGGTTCTCCCACCATTGGTAACAGTTCAAACACCTGCTGCATTTCGGGAGTGTGGCCTAACCTTGTCCGTCAAAGGCCTAAATGAGCAAAACTTTGGCCCACATTTCCCCTCTAGGTTCTGCTCACACACTTACAAAAAGATGTCTGCACAAGTACACTCCCTGAAGTGTTGTTGGAAATAGCAAAAAATACGGGATGTAGACCCACTGTCTATGAAGAGAGGATCATGATTGTATGGGAAATCCAAGTGGGAAAACGAGGCACAGCTACATGTGCTCATAGGAAAACCATCCAAAAGGTAGCAATAAATAAAACTCCCCCCTCCAAAAAAAACTAAATCTACAGAGCAAGTATAGTATGATCCTATTTGTGCTAAAAAGAAAAAAAAATCCGTGTGCACATAACATTTCTGGAAAGGTCCATGAGAAGCTGTAAGCGGTGCGGTCTTTTGGGAATCAGAGGGAGAGGGAGGGGTGACTGGTTGGGGCTCTTTTTCTTTCCACTTTATAGTCTTTCGTAATGTTATAACTTTTTGTTATGGGTAATAATAATGTTTAAAGATCTGCTTCCTCACATTTTAGGGCAGGCCTAGGCAAAACAATGGATGCGGACCACTGAGCCAGGCAAGTGCTCTCCAGCTTGGGTGTTAATTTACGTGTCAGGGACTTGCCCACAGAGTGATTTCCATTTTAGCAGTCAAGGTCATATCAGGGCAATGCTTCTCAGAATTTTCCACAGAAGTACCCCTGATGACAAAACAGAACAAACACGTAACCTCAAGGGATGAAGGAAATTGGCCCAAATCTCTGCCTTAAGCAAAATTTCTTTAGTGTGCAGACTATCTTAAAAATTCAAGAAAGTTCTGAATTTTATTCCACGATAGAGTTGTCTTTGACTTATTGTAACAATGAATTTTTCTATTCAAATTTTATTTGTGGAATTCTGGTCACTATCTTGGTAAACCCCTCTCCCCCACTTTAAATGGATAAAAATCTCCAGATGAAACTTAACAGGAAAAATATTTATTTGTAGTCAGGCTCTCAGGCAAGAAAAGTTGAAGTGATAGAGGGATCTCAAGATGAGAAACTTCTTTTTTTTTTTTTTTTTAAAGATTTTATTTATTTATTTGACAGAGCTAGAGACAGCCAGCTAGAGACAGCCAGAGAGGGAACACAAGCAGGGGGAGTGGGAGAGGAAGAAGCAGGCCCACAGCAGAGGAGCCTTGTGGGGCTCGATCCCAGAACGCCAGGATCACGCCCTGAGCCGAAGGCAGACGCTTAACCGCTGTGCCACCCAGGTGCCCCAAGATGAGAAACTTCTGGAAACCAGGCCTTGATACCAGCTGTGAGGTACAGATTCAATGTTCATGCAGAGGAGGAGCTGATCTAAAACAGAGGGCTGGGTTTCACGGAGTGCTGCTCCTGACATGAAATGAGAATTAAGGATTAGGAACATTCCACCCACCAGTCTGAGAAGTGACAAGGACACTTGTCATCTACTTGGACTTTGGGGAAGAAAGAGAAAAATACTAGAAATCAGACACCCAGGCTGGCACTGTTGATGAATATAAATTCACACTATCTTCCCAGCACAGTGGTCCCAAGACACAACATCAATGCCAAAGTAATTCAGTACTAAAGAATCCATAAGGGTCCTGGTGGAAGAAGAATCAAAACTGCCCTGTAGTCGTGGTCCTCAAACTCAGGGAACTGGGACTTACCATAGAAAATATGAGCCACACTGAAGATAAACAGAAACAGTAAACTGCATGAGGCAATGAATCTCCATGAGGGAAAATCACAGACGCAACAGATAGTTGCGTCTATAGGACATAGGACAAATAATAGGACAATATAAAAGAGATAACTAACATATTTAAACATATAAAGGAAGAAACATAAACCATAGGCCCAGAATGAAAATAGAACGGGGATAGGGCCAGAGGACCAAATGGAAGTTTGAGAAAGAAAACATATAAACTTCCTATGGGAAACTGGAATTGATATAGTGTATCTGCCACAGATGAGGAAAGAATCCGTGAACTGAAAGATTGGAGGAAATTACCCAACATGCCTCAAAAAAATAGAGATGGAAAATGTGAGAGAGAAATTGAGAAACATGAACATTTGAATGGGAAAAACCAATGTACAACTAAGAGGAGTTTCAATAAAGAAAGGAAAGGAATGGGCAATTTTCAAAAACATAAGGACTTAGATGGTCAATAATGGAGTAAGATATGAACCCTCAGTTAAAGAAGTACACCAAAATCTGAGAACGATCATTAAAATAAACCCATCCTTACACACATCATAGTGAAACTACAGAATACCAAAGACAAAAAGAAAAATCCATGTTCAAAGCCTTACAAGGCAAGTGGGAAGGGGAACTAAATCATATAATAAATAAGAGAAATAGAGAACACCTCCTTTTCAAGTGACCACAGAATAAACTTCAAAATTTCTAAAAAACAAAAACAGAACAGAAAACATTCTTTAATGACAATGTAGAAATTAATGTCAAAAATCTGAAGACAAAAAGCCCTTACTTACTGGAAAATTTTAAACAATCTTTCAAACAACTGTGGAGTCAAAGGGAAAAAATACAAACTGATAACACAGAACAAGAGACAAGAGTAATAAGGAAGATATGACTGTGAGCGCTTAGAGCAATACAGCAAAAGCAGCACAGAATGAAAATGCATATGCCTTATATAGTTTCATTAATAGAAAAAGTAAAAATAAGTGAAGGAAATAGCATAATAAATAAGTTAGAAAAACAATCAAATAAACTGAAGGTTAGGATAGCTAAAGGAATAAATTAATAAAAAGTTAAATAAATATATACATAAACTTAAAATATAATGTTTATAAAACAGAAGACTATATAACTAGTTAATAAATTCAAAAGCTGGGTTTTTTTTTTTTTGAAGAACAAAAAATATATACAAATTAATGGCTAATGAAATCAAGAGGGAGGAAGAAAGGGCAAATATACAAAATAAGATTAAATGGATCCAATAACTGGAAAAACAATGGATATTAAACAAATCATCTAAAAGTAGTTTGTCCAGTGTCATAAAAATAATTTTTCAAATACATTTGTAAACATGGATGAAAAGGACAGTGTTCTAGAGCTGAGGTCTCCAATACAGCAGCAACTAGCCACACATAGAAACTGAGCACCAAAAACGTGGCCAGTCTAAGCCTGGATGTGTTGTAAGTATAAAATACACACTGGATTTTGAAGACCCATGAAGCAAAAAAAAGAACATTTCACTAATAATTTTAATTGATCATGTTATAATATTGATAATGATAATATTTGAGATATGTTTCGTTAAATAAAATATTATTTAAAATAATTTATCTGCTTTTTTTTGCTTTTTAAATATGGCTCAGAAAACTTCAAATTATATGTGTGACTTATATTTGACAGTGCTGTGAAAGAAAGAATAACTTGTTCAAACTGACTCCAGGAGAGATAGAAAATCAAATAAACTAACAGCTGCAGAGGATCAAAGAAATTTGTCCTACAGTTTCCCCCTGCCACTCTGAAATAACAGCTCCAGACCAAGATGATTTTCCATTACAGAGGAGTAATTCCAATGGTATTTAAACTGTGCTAGAGCATTTTTAAGAGAAAGGTTTTTAAATGTTTTTTTTTTTATGAAATAAGCATAATACCAAAACCTGACAAGGATTGCTCACACACACACACAAAAAAACCCCTCATACATTACTTTCACTTATGGATACTGAAGCAAGAAATCAACAAACAATGACAACAACAAAGACTAAATAAAACATCAACAAACAGGGTACTTGGGCTTCAAGGTAGAATGCAATAGGTCAGAAAGATCAACGATCTCTCTGTAAGGCAGTAACCATGACTGGCTAAGTTTGAAATAACCGTATTTTCAAGACAGTCGAGAACCATGAAAACAAGTGCTAGATAAACAGAAAATTCCAGAGGAGTAAGAGTTCATCGTACATGAGCTGATACTCACCAGCTGGATGTGAGCTAATGTCAGCTTGGCTCAAACAGATTACCCAGGAAGAGAAAAAGGCAGAACTTTTGGTTAGTGCAACAGACTAGAAATTAATAGAGACCAAAACACGGGGCACCTGGGTGGCTCAGCTGGTTGAGCATCCAACTCTTGATCTCAGCTCAGGTCATGTTCTTGAGGTCCTGGGATCAAGCCCTGAGTCTGGCTCTGCACTCAGCAAGGAGTCTGCCTGGGATTCTCTCTCTCCCTCTGCCCCTTCCCCAGTGTGCGCTCTCTCTCTCTCTCTTTCTCTCAAATAAATAGATACATCTTTAAGAAGAGAAAAAAAGAGTCCAGGATGCCTGGGTGGCTCAGTTGGTTAAGTGTCTGACTTCAGCTCAGGTCATGATCTCAGGGTCCTGAGATTGAGCCCTGCACTCAGTGGAGAGTATGTTGGCCCCTCTCCCTCTCCGTCTGCCCCTCCCTGCCTCATGCTCTCTCTGACTCTCTCAAATAAATAAAATCTTAAAAAAAAAAAAGAGCCCAAAACACAAGGCTAATTTTCCTCATGAGACATTTGCTAAATTCTTGGGGGGGGGTGTCCAAAAGTCTGGGGCTGGGCTAGAAAGGCAGAGAGAAATAACCTGCAGTCTTGTAGGTGCTTAGGAAATAGTCCCATCAGGTGGAGAAGCTTGCCAGACACATGACCAGTCTTTCCCTCAAGATACTTGCCAAATTTTACCTTGCTTGGAGTGGTTGCTTAGCTCAAACCTCCAAAAGGCAGGACTTGCAGGGCAAACCAGAGGTGTAATGCATCTTACTAAACTAGAATCCAACCCCAACCCGACTCAGTTTCTTTTTTTTTTTTTTAAAGATTTTATTTATTTATTCGACAGAGATAGAGACAGCCAGCAAGAGAGGGAACACAAGCAGGGGGAATGGGAGAGGAAGAAGCAGGCTCATGGCAGAGGAGCCTGATGTGGGGCTCGATCCCGTAACACCGGGATCACGCCCTGAGCTGAAGGCAGACGCTTAACCGCTGTGCCACCCAGGTACCCCCCGACTCAGTTTCTGATCAGACTACAGCAATCTGCTTTTCACCTCTTCCACCTATGAGAAGGAAAAGGCAACTCTCACTGGTGAAGATATCAGCTGCAGCCTCTATGCTTCTAAAATAATATGATAAATGTGTTAAAGAAAATAAATGGAATCCATGAAGATAATCAGGTGGACATTCTACAACCGAAAATATAATAGCTGCAATTAAGAACTTGGTTTTAAAAGAAGACTGTATACATCAGAAAAAAGGATGGGTAAACTCAAAAATAGATCAACAGAAAAATCCAATATAAAGCACAGAGAGAATAGAGCAAAAGTGATACATGAGACACAGTCTAAAGATCTAATATAGGTATAATTGGAGTCAAGAGAGGAAAGAAATAAGGGCAGAAGCAAAGTTTGAGAGACAATAGCCAAGAATTTTATAATATTGATGAAAGACATCAACTCATTGATCCAGAGTCTCAGTGAACCCCAAAGAAGATAAATAAAAAGAAAAATGCATCTAGACACATCTAAGTGAAGCAACGAAGATCAATGACAGAGAAAATCTTAAAGGCATCCAGAAAAAAAAATGCACATGACCTTCAATGAAGCAACAGTAAAACTGATGATTGACTTTTTCAACAGAAACTGTGAAAGCCACAAGACAATGGAATGATACATTTAAAGCACTGAAAGAAAAAAAAAAGCTATCAAACTAGGATTCTATATCCAGCAAAAGTCCTTCAGATAGAGGCAAAATAAAAATGTTTCGGGCATCAAACAAACAACAAACACTGAATAATTTATCCCCTGTGGAGAGCACTACATGAAATACTAAAGGACATTTTTTTGAGAAAAGGAAAAATGTTCCCAGATGGAAGCACAGAACTTCAGAAAGGACCAAAGAACAGTGGAGGGGTGCCTGGGTGGCTCAGTCCTTAAGCATCTGCCTTTGGCTCAGGTTATGACCGTGACATTCTGGGATCGAGCCCCACATCTGGCTCCCTGCTCAGCGGGCTCCCTGCTCAGTGGGGAGCCTGCTTCTCCCTCTCTCACTCCCCCTGCTTGTGTTCCCGCTCTCGCTGCCTCTCTCTCTGTCAAATAAATAAATAAAATGTTAAAAAAAAAGAACAGTGGAAAGAATAAATACATGGGAAAAGAGAAAAGAATATTTTCTGTTTGAAGCCAAAATAATAAGAATGTCTTGTGAGCTTTACAACATATGAGAGGTAAAATTATACAACAATACCCCAAAGTGTGGGATAGAGTAAATGGGCTTAAACTGTTTTAAGATTACTGCATTATTAATTAAGAGATAAAAGTACCAATTTAAGGGTGTCTCGGTGGCTCAGTCAGTTAAGCGACCAACTCTTGATTTTGGTTCAGGTCATGATCTCAGGGTTGTGAGATTGGGCCCCACATAGGGCTCCATGATGGGCATGGAGCCTGCTTAAGATTCTCTCTTTGTCCCTCCCTTGGCCCCTCCCTCTCTTAAAAAAATACCAATTTAAGGTCAAAGATAATAAGTCAGAGATGCATAGTGAAATATTTAGGGCAATCACACCCCAAAGAAGTATAATTAAAAAGCTAATGGACGATGGGGTGCCTGGCTGGCTCAGTTGGCAAAAGAGCATACAACTCTTAATCTCAGGAGTTGTGAGTTCAAGCCTCATATTGGGCATAGAGATTACTTCAGTGAAAAAATAAAAAACTTAAAAAAAAAAAAAAGCTAACAGATGAGAAAATGTAGTAGGAAAATACATGATTAATTCTCAGCTCTGGTTGTTGATTTATTTCTTTAATTCTGTTCATTTCTATTTTGAAATCATGTTATCAAGGACATACAAACTTTAGATTCTTGAGTTTTCTTGTTGAATTGACCCTTTTATCATCATGAAACATTTCCTTCTCACTCTAGTAATACTTCTTGCTTTAAAGTATAGTTAGTCTATTATTAAGTCAGCCAAATTTCTGTTTGCTAGTACTGTGTGGTACAACTTTGTCATCCTCTACTTTCATCTTCAACCTTGCCCTTACATTTGATTTGTGCTCGCTGTAAACAGTCTGTGCCTGGGTCTCAACTCTTTTTATTTAGTCTGACTGCTTTATTCTTTTAATTGGAGTGTTTTACATTTACATTTCAACTAATTACCAATATAGTTGCATGAAATCCTACCATGTTGCTATTTGGTTTTTATTTGTTCCATCTGTTCTATTCCTTTGTTCCTCATTTTCTGCCTTTTTGAGGATTAATCATGTATGTTTTCTATTCCATTTTTCTCATCTATTAGCTTCTCATAGTTTTATGTGCAGGTTATTATGCATATATCGCATATAAACATATACACCCACATACATACGCACATGCATAAACTCATCTACTTAAATACTTAAGTTTTGTGCACTTTCACTATCAACTAAAATGTTAACAAATACACCACCAAACAGAATTTATCAGCAAGTGAACATAATAATGCACACCAGGACCAAATAGGGCTTATTCCAAGAATGCAGATGATTCAGTATTAGGAAATCCACTTAATTCTAAGGAGAAAATTATGTAGTCACCTTCATACATGTTCAAATAGAATTTGACAAAATTTGACAATTCATCCTTTATTTTTCAAAGGCAATAACATGGGAATAGATACCCTTTAAATATATATCTGAACCTCAAAACCAAAAGCACACTCAAACAAGAAATACTAGAAGCTTTCCCCCTTAAGTCAGGAATAAGACAAGTGTTTGCTCACTATCACACTATTATTTAATTTTGCACTAGAGGTACTAGCCAACACAACTAGAAAAAGAACACAATTGAAAGTATAAAGATTGAGCAAAAAGAGGTAAAACTACCACTATTTTTAGGGGATTTGTTTTATTCTTTGAAACCCCAAGAGAAATAAGTGGAAACTACTATAATCAATAATAGAATATAGTAGGATAGTAGGATATGTAAAATTAATCTACCAAAATCAATAGCTTCTCTTCATACAAACAAATCAGGCAATATAATGTAAGAAAATACCTCATTTACAATAAAAAAAAGATAAAGTCATTAAAAGGAAGCTTAATAGGATACAGGCAAGGCCTACATAATATTTTAAACACTCATAAGTGAACAAAAACTAAAAGAGAGGGAGAGAGAGAAAGTACAAGACTTGAATAGATTAAAAGACATACCATGTCCTTAGACAGGAAGATTTTGCCTTATGTTAATTTCCCTCAACTTACAAGTGTTAATTTACAAATATTATTCCAGTAAAAATATAAAAAGAAATTTTTATCTATTCAAGGTGATTTTAACTTTCACATGGACAAATAAGAGTAACCTAAGTAATTTTGATAAAGAAAATAAATGAGGAATAGCTACATTATATATTTAAATGCACTTAAAATCTTCAATAATTTGTAGAATATGACTAATCAGACTGACATATGGCACAGAATTGAAAAGCCTAAAAAATATCCAAACACATACAGAAATTTTAAGATACAGATGACATCTCAAATACATGGGGGAGAGATGGACCAGTTGGTAAGTGGTGCTGATAACAAACATTTTGAAAATTTTATTTATTTATTTGAGAGAAAGAGAGAGAATGAGTGGGGTTGGGGGTTGCAGAAGGAGAGCAAGGGGAACAAACAGACTCCCTGCTATCAGGGAGCCTGACATGGGGCTCAATTCCAGGACCCTGAGATCATGACCTGAGCTAAAGTCAGATGCTTAACCAACTGAGCCACCCAGGTGCCCTGATAACAAATATTTTGTATATAGACTTCACATCTATGCTAGAATAAATTCCAACTGCATAAACATTAAATATAAAAATTTAAAACATAAAAAACAAAACAAAAATGGGAGATGAGGAAAGTCTTGTAACTATGACTCAAAATCTAGAAGCCATGAAACAAATGGTTGACAATTTCAACTACATGAAAATAAAAAACTTCCACATGGCAGAAAGCTAAAAAAAATTTTAAAACCACCCAAAGCAGGGGCACCTGGGTGGCTCAGTGGGTTAGGAGCCCAGCCCTTGTCTCGGCTCGGGTCTTGGTCTCAGGGTCTTGAGTTCAAGCCCCACGTTGGGCTCCACACTGTGGTGCCAACTTAAAAACAGAACAAAACAAACAAACAAACACCCTAAGCAAAGTCAATAAGTAAATGACAAAGTGAGAAATATGTGTAAGTTCATACCAGAGAGGGTTTACTTCCCCAGTACATAAGGAGCTCCTGCACGTTGATGAGACAAAGACCAACAAACCAACAGCAAAATGGGCATGGAAATGATGAAGAGTTTGCAGGAAATACACTTGGTTCCTAAAACATGAAAATAGGCTCAATGTCAATCATAACAAGAATTATACATATTAAAGACATACTGATTTTTTTAATGTTTTTTTATTACATTATGTTAGTCACCATACAGTACATCCCTGGTTTCTGATGCAAGGTTTGATGATTCGTTAGTTGCGTGTAACACCCAGTGCACCATGCAATATGTGCCCTCCTTACCACCCATCACCAGTCTATCCCATTCCCCCAGCCCCCTCCCCTCTGA
>NC_048218.1:10349308-10349419 GCF_002007445.2 Ailuropoda melanoleuca
AGCTTTAAAAATGCCCCCCCAAGCCTTTCTCTCATTCCAGGTCTGTGTAGACAGGTCTGACATAATTCTGACACCTTTGCCTTGGTACATGAGAAATTTCTTTGCCCTGGC
>NC_048218.1:10349457-10397907 GCF_002007445.2 Ailuropoda melanoleuca
AATGAGTCTCTTGTAGACAGCAAATGGATGGGTCATTTCTTTTTATCCAATCTGCAACCCTGTGGTGTTTTATGGGAGCATTTAAGCCATTCACATTGAGACTGAATACTGAGAGATATGATTTTAATGATGCCATGTTGCCAGTAAAGTCTTTGTTTGTATCGGTTGTGACTTTCTGTTCTGTATCACTCTTGGGGCCTTTTTACCTTTATAGAACCCCCCCCCCTTAATATCTCCTGTAGGGCTGGTTTCATGGTTACGAAATTGGTTAATGACTGGCGATTCTGGAAGGTCTTTATTTCTCCATCAATTCTGAATGACAGCCTTGCTGGGTAAAGGATCCTTGGCTGCATGTTTTTCTCTGAAAGAGCTTTAAAAATGCCCCCCCAAGCCTTTCTCTCATTCCAGGTCTGTGTAGACAGGTCTGACATAATTCTGACACCTTTGCCTTGGTACATGAGAAATTTCTTTGCCCTGGCTGCTTTCAATACTGTATCATTGGATCTAATATTTGCGAATTGCACTATGACGTGATGTGGCGTAGGGTTGTCGTGGTTGAGCTTGGGAGGAGTCCTCTCTGCCTCTTGGACATGAATGTTTGTTTCCCTCACTAGATTAGGGAAGTTTTCAGCTACAATTTGTTCAAATATCTCTTCTAGACCTTTGTTTTTCTCCACCCCCTCGGGGATGCCGATGATTCTGACATTGGATCGTTTCATTGAGTCAGTAATCTCCCTTAACCTACATTCGTGGGCGTGAATTTTTCTAAGTCCAGCTTCTATTTTCGCTTTTTCTTCTACTAACCCATCCTCCAATTCGCTAATATATTCCTCTGCTTCGGTGACCCTGGCTGTCAGAGCCTCTAGTTTTGACTGCATTTGGCTCATACAATTTTTAATTTCCGCCAGATTCGCTCTCATTTCTGCCCTTAGAGATTCTATATTCTCATTAACATTTTCATTAATACTTTTTTCAAGTATACACATCATCTTGACCATTGTTACTCTGAATTCCATATCCGATAATTTGGTTACATCCATATCCATTAGTTCTGTGGCAGAGGCCACAGACTCATTGTCTTTTCTTTGCTGGGGAGGACTTCTCCTCCTCATCATTCTGATGAGGAGAAGGTTGCGGGGTTGTCCAGAGCCCAAATTATTGACCAGGACCCAGGCTGTGGACCCTTGTTTTATAGGGATCTTAGGGATGTGGGCTTCTTGATTTTTCAGCCTGCCTTCTGGGGGAGGGGCCTGCTGAGCCAATACTCAGGCAACCCTGTTTGGGTAGGGTCTCTGTGTCTCCTGCGAAGGGGGATGGGGATAGGCACCCTGTGAGCTGGTGTTTCCAGGCTTTTGTTCTCTGGCGGCTTTCCCTGGTGGTTTGCTGTGCCTCTTCTGAGTCAGAGCAGCAGTGGCCGAATCTCAGCCTCTGTCTCAGAACAGAGGGATTGCAGACCGTTCTCCACTGATGTTCTGGGCACTTTAACTCTGTTACTGTTGGTGCTGCTCAACCCTGCAGCGTCCCGGGATGTGCGCCCCACACCCTGCGTCCCAGCCCTCACTTCCAGGGCCGGCACGTCTCTGTCCTTTGTGTTTCTAACACCGCCAGCTGCCAGCCGCCAGCCGCCTCTACGCACTCCCGGAGCTCCCGGTCTCAGTCTGGATTCAGTGAGCACACCGGAGTTCCGTGAGAAGTCTGGTGACACGCGCTCCCCACTCACGGTCCCAGTCTGTTTTCTCATGGGTGCCGGTCCACGAGTCCACCGGCTCCCCCATGCAGGTAGTTACCGCTTCCCAGTGCCCAAATGTGGTGGCTCCCTCCCCCTTCCGTTTATCTTCCGATATCTGTGCGCGATTTCACGGCTCCCTGCTTTGTACCTCAATACTCAGCGCTGGAGATGTTCATTTGTAGAGATCCAGATGTATCTTCCTGCGTCTCAGGCTGATTCTGTGGATGTTCAGGCTGGTCTGGTACCTATCCAACTCTACTCAGGGGACCAGCTGAAAAAGGGGTCCCCTACTCCTCTGCCATCTTAACCCCTCCCCAGACATACTGATTTTTTAACAAATTTATCAGAAATGGCAAAAATCCAAAAGCTTGAAAACATACTTGGTTGGGGAGCTCTGGAGACACAGGTGCTCTCTCTCCTGGGCTGTTACTGGGAACAGACATTGACATACCCCCTGCAGAGGGTAATTTGGCAACATCTGTCCACATTAGAGATGCATTTACCCTTTGACTCAGCCATTTTACTTCTAGGAATTTACCTTCTGCATAAACATAATCATATGCTATGTGAGTTGCAGTTACTCATGGCAGCTTTGTTTGAAAACAAAAGATTGCAAACAACTTAAAGGTCCATATACAGGAGACTGTTCAGGCACCTTTTGCGTAGTGAGTCAGCATCAGTAAAGAAGGAGAATGACATGCTTTAGGTACCGTGATGGAAAGATCTCTAAGACACAGTCAAGGTACAGAACAGCAGGTGGTATACTACCGAGCAAGTAGAAAGAGTTGGAAGTGGGAGAATATATATTCAATTTGCTTGTATGTGCAAAACAAAAAAAGAAAGAAAGAAAAAGAAAGAAAAGAAAGAAAGAAAGAAAGAAAGAAAGAAAGAAAGAAAGAAAGAAAGAAGCTCTAGAGATAAATAACAGAGCTTACCTTTTTGAGGTGAGGGATGGGAAATGAGCTGATAGGAAAAGGTACTTTCCACTATGTAATGTTTTATAATTGTTTGTTTTTTGAATCATATGATATATGACTTACTCAAAAACTTAAGTAAATAAATGTTTAGCTATGAGAAGGAAGCATAGGACGATGCCCCCCTCTTTCGTCCCCAGAGCAACCTGGCTCCCATGGGGCCGAGCGGAGGAACAAGCACTTGGCTGTCTTGGTTTCACAGAGTGGGGGTGGGTGTAGCTGAGACCCGGAAGGTTTTCGGACTTGCTCAGGCTTGTCCAGGGAGGTCAAGGGTGATTCTAGAGCTGGAAGCACAGGGCTGGGAGACTCTGTGGTGAGGAGTCCTGTGATGTCAGAATGGAGCCCTTGGCCCCCAGGTGAGGAGGCAGGGGCCCGGGGGGCCTCTGAGGGGCCACTACTGCTGCATTCTAGAGCTGCTGAGAGCCAGCCCTGGTCCAGCCAGCCAGCCCTGCAAAGAGCTCTGAGTAGCAAGGCACTGTGGCATCTTCTGAACCAACTTCAGCAAACTCCTCTAACCCTGATCACCTTCCTCTCCTGGCAAGACACCTCAGACAGGGTTACAAAAGCAGAGAGTCAGAGACGTGGAAAGGAGGCTGGCTTGTCAGAGGAAGCCTCCTCTGCCCGGCGCTGACCCCAGGACCTTGGACCGGGCCAGTAAAGAAGTGAGGCTGAGGCCCAGACACCTGATTGATTTTGTGATTTCACCAGGGGAAACGTTCCATCCAGCAACCGGCATGGTCATTTCCTTCCTCACAAGGCCTTTTATCACCGTGTGGCTGGAGGACCCTCCCCAGCAGCCCCAGCCCTGGTCTGGCCACTCTGGCCCGCATGCTGTGAGTGGCTGCCAGCAGCCACAGGCTACCCCCACCCGAGAGGGGACGGTGAGCCACAGAGCTCTCTCTGCTTCTCAACCTCGGGCTCCCGTGGTCCACAAGCACCTGCTATGATCCCATCACAATGCCAGGGTACCTGTGGGGTTCCCAAAGCTCCCAGTCTCTTCCTTCTTTTGGGGCCCATCTGCACAATTTGGCAAGTGTTAGAAACTGTTTCATCCTGGTCGCGAACTGTTTTTGCAGCTCCACTGCATTTCCGACAAGACTGTGGCCCCAACAGAGCAAGGTCTGCTTTATACTTCCTTGTGTTCTCTGGAGCCCCCCCCCCGCCCCATCCCAAAGGGGAATCTTCAGCACCTCTGTCCACTGGCTGTCCCAACACTCACCTTGTCCCCATCACCCCCTCCCCCTCCAGGGACAGTGCCTGCCTTCGGTTTCCTCCAGCTGGGAGGGTTCATTGCACTGGCTGGCCCCCCACCCCAAACCTGGACCGTTCTTCCCCCAGAAATCCATAGGGCTTAGCCCCTCACCTCTTTGTCAGGTCTCTGCTCAAAGATATCCTTTTCAAAGAGCCCTTCCCTACTCACCCCATCCCAGAATCACTCCCCGGGGCCCCTGGATGGCTCAGTGGGTGAGGCATCCGACTCTGGATTTTGGCTCAGATCATGATCTCAGGGTCGTAAGACAGAGCCGCCCCCTCCTCCCCGTGGGACTCCGTGCTCAGTGGGGAATCTGCTTAAGATTCTCTCTCCCTCTGCCCCTTCCCACCCCTCCCTCCGCATGCATGTGCCCACTTTGTGCACTTCCCCCCAAAAATAAAATGAAATCACTCCACTACCTTCCATGTCCCTACCCCTCTTTCCTGCTAGCCACTTATCACCACCTCAGGTATTTTATAGCTTTATCTGTTTTATGCCCTGTGTTTCCCATGACAATATGAGCTTCCCAAGAGCAGAGGTTGCTGTTTTGGTCAGTGCTGTCTCCCCAGGCATAGAACAATGCCTGGAACATATTAGGTGCTAAGTAAATATTTACTGAAAACATTAATATATGTACTGATCCATTAATTTAGCCATGGCTCTTTGTCAAAGTTAATTCAACCGAAAAGACATGGATTATACATTGTTTGCCTATGTGGGTAAAAACACTTCCATATATTTCCTTACAAGCAGTTTCATAGATACCATTTCATTTTGTTTTAGTTTCAAGAACTGTTATTATCCTGATTTTGCAGAGGTGAACACTAAGACTCAGAAAAGTTAGATTTTCCAGGACCTTCCGCTGGTCCCTGGCAGAACAGAGCACCCAGCTTTTCTGTCTCCCTATGCTTGGCTTGGTTCACCCACCTCAGGCTTGTGGAATGCGGACGGACCCTTCTTTCTGTTTCCTGGTTCATACTCCCCTTTAAGAAGAAAAACCTGCATTTCCCTTTCCTTCTCTTTCCTTCCTCCCAGATAGCTCCGGGCCCATTGTCCCCCTCCTCCCTTCCAATTCAAGAAGCAGCCATTGTGATTGTCTTTTGGCAGAATCACCTCTCCGGCAAGGTTGCATTCTAATTTTTGGACTCTGTTCACTAGGTTCTTTCACATTGCAAGGAGCAGACACAGGCCTGGATCCCCTGAACAACGTGGATTTATTGCAATAATTCACGTGGAGTTAAGAAAGATGGGGATCTGGTAACACAGCCCAGCTTCATGGAAATGCAGCCGCCTGCCCAGCAGCCTCCCGCCACGGCGCCGCCCCCTTACCTGTCTGGCTAACTCCTCTCCTTGTATCTGGGATCTGCATCCCCTCCTCCTCCGCACTGGCCAACTGAGCAACATGTCCCTTCTTTGTGGCCCTGGAATTTTTTGTGCATCTCTGGATTATGGCACTGATCCTGCTGCATGGGGTTTGGTCTGCTCTCCATCTCCCTCCTCACCTTCGATATAAATCTACCTTTGCTAAGTCCTGATCTTTGGCTCTCTAGGACCCACCAGCCACTTCTGAAAGGTCACGGTAGTCCTTGGATGGGTAGATCTAGAAAGATGCCCGGTTCATTCATTCTCCCTACACGTACGGAGTTGCAAAGCCCGGCAGAGGAACTTGGGGGACAATTCCAGACAGGATTTAACAGCTTGCTTGCGCAAGATGGGGGCTGAGGGCGGTGCCTTCTGTCTGTCTGTCTGTCTGTCTCTCTCTCTCTCACACACACACACACACAGACACAAGATGCATCCCCCACCCTACCCCCACCATGATACAGGCATCACCAGCTTTTCTTGCATTTGCTGAAAGCTTTCCTCCCAGAAAGGTGGGGAGAACAAGACAAAAAACAAAAACAAAAAACAAAAAAAACAAAAAACAGCTTCGCAAAGGTGACTCGGGAATAGCGTCTGGAAGCCGGGCGGAGCGGCTCCGGGACCTGCTAGGGGACAGCTGCGGAATGCGGAGCGCCCGACGCCGCCAGGGGCCGCCGCAGCCGCCGGCGCATGGAATTTTCCATCGGCCAGCCTAGCTTGCACAATCGCGTCTCACTGGCGAGCGGGGGTGTCTGTCCCGTGTGGGGACGGAGATTAGATTAGCCAGGGAGCCCTCCTCAGTGGGCTTGGCAGGGTTCTGATTAATCAGGCCAGCGGGGCCAGGGATGGGAGGCCAGGGAGGGTGGGGGCCAGAGGAGCCCAAGCCTGTTATCAAAGCCAGTTCAGCTGAAGCCTTTGGATGTCGCCTTTCTACACAGAAAATGCTCCAGTGATCCGGGAACAGTCAGGGGTAGACATTAGAATTTGCCTCTTTATAGTAAAATTCCCCTGGAAACCACAGGAAAATAAGATTCCCAATGCTAAATCCTGCTGCCTCCCCCATCCTCACTCCTTCCCCTTCCCTTTGAAGTCTTTCTTCCAGACGCTGGTATTTAACCCTTTGAGCATGCAATGGCCCATCCCCAGGGTCAATCAAGAAATGCAGACAGTGAAAGACAATTAGAAATAGGGAGAGCAGGACCTCTTAGGTCTGTTGGAGAATCGGCATGAACTCCCCACACTGACATTAAAATATGCAGCAAGATGTGCGAGAACATCACTGTGCTCCAACAGATTGTCGGCTTAATGGAATGTATGTGTGAGCTGGTCATGTTGATTTATGATTAAAAATACTACCCTTGTTTTGTTTGCTCCTGAAGTTTCTGGCATTAGGAAGCTCCTTTCTGGAACTTATTGTTAAATCTGCCACAAAGGTTCGTTCTGGCTCAGGATGAAGGTCTGGTGAGTGAATGAATGATGCCCCCTGCAGTCTGCAGGTCCCTCTTTAGCATGACCGCGGTATGAGCTCCTGGGTCCTAGTGCTGGTGCTGTCATTTCTAGTCACATGACCTTGGACAATTCATTTCACTCAGCCTGATTCCTTGCTTTTAAAACGGCTCGGATAGGTTCCTCAAAAAGTTAAATAACAAAATTACTATATGACCCAGCTATTC
This sequence comes from Ailuropoda melanoleuca, assembly GCF_002007445.2. Classification (NCBI taxonomy): domain Eukaryota; kingdom Metazoa; phylum Chordata; class Mammalia; order Carnivora; family Ursidae; genus Ailuropoda; species Ailuropoda melanoleuca. The sequence goes on from NC_048218.1 coordinate 10,356,448, forward strand.
CATATTCCACTCCCAGGTATACGCTGAAAAGAACTAAAAACAGGTACTCGAACGGATACAGTTCATAGCAGCACTATTCACAATAGCCGCAAGGCGGAACAACCCAAGTGTCCATCGATGGATGAATGCATACACAGCAGGTGGGTACGCATACTGCGGAATACTACTCGGCCCTAAAAAAGACCGGAGTACTGATACACCCTACGACAAGGATGAACCTCGAAAACATGATGCTAAGTGAAAGAAGACAGACGCAAAAGATCGCATTGTTGTATGATTGCATGTATGTGATTGCGCCACTGGAGCTCCTAATTGCATTTATGCGGTGTATTCAGTAGAGATGAATCTATAGAGACAGGAAGTGGTTGGTGGTTGCTAGGGGCTGAGGTATCACTGCTTAAATGAGTCCGGGTTTTTTTCTGGGGGTGGTGAAAATGTTTTGGAAAGAAACAGAGGTAGTGGTTACATAACACTGGATGTACTAAATGCCACTGAAATGTTCACTCTCAAATGGCTAATTTTATGTTGTATGAATTTCACTTCGATTAAAAAAATTTAATGGGACTAATAAATTACCCAAGTGAAGATTATGTGCGACATCTATGTAGATGTCTTATTCTTTGATTCTGTTTTATTCCTTGGGCCACATACTGGTGAGAACAGGGGGCTTCGTGAGGTTGCCCTAGGCGCCAGCACCAGGGAGCTCCACAGCGGTCTGTCCTGTAGGCAGAAGGGCCGTGAAGGATGGTAAAAACCACCCCAAAGGCTGAATGGTAGGATTGGAATTTTTTTTAAATTTTGATGCAGGACCCAACCCCAGCACTGGTGCTGTGACTCGCCACTCAGACGGAGCGCCAGGCGGCCTTGGCTTCCAGCTCTTCTGCCTTCCTTCCACACGGGGCCTCAGGCTTAAGGCTCTTGCCAGGAGTCAATTTTCTCATCTCAACAGTTGGGTTTATTGAAGCACCTACTGCATTGGGCTGCTGTCAGAACTGACCTAAGTAATGCATGTGCTGGAAACAGAGTCTAAGCTCAACAAATGTTAGCTGGTGTCATTAAGCAAAAGGTAAATGATGAATGACAAACACTGGGTGGGGGCACCTGGGGGGCTCAGTCTGTTAAGCGTCTGCCTTCAGCTCAGGTCACGATCTTGGGGTCCTGGGATTGAGCCCAACATCAATGTTGGGCTCCCTGATCAGCAGGGAGTCTGCTTCTCCCTCTCCTTCTGTGTGTGTGCTCTCTCTCTCCCAAGCAAATATATAAAATCTTTAAAAAATAACACTGGGTGGCTAGGGCTCTGGTGGAGGCTGGTGGGGTGAGGAAGACGAGGGGCCAGTTTGAGCATTTAAAATAAAAAGAGGGCACCTCGAAGCTGTTCTTGACCTTGCTTTAAGCAAGATGCAGTATTACAGGGTGGGGTTGGGGGAAGTTGGGAGACAGAGAACAATGTCAAGAAGGGTTAGAGCTTCAAAGGGGATGTTCTGGAAATAAAGGAAAGAGAATGCGTCAGATACCGGGAGTGGCTCAGACGTGGGGATGACACAAATTCGGGAGTCTCCACGGGGCAGGGGATGAGCCTTCTTTTCTTGTCACAGTAAAAGGGGGACTGAAATTTTGTCCCCTGCAACAGGGCCCTTGGAAAGTCCAGCTCTCAAAGCAGAATCCACTGTGCCTGGTGACTCCCTCAGAGGAAAACCACTAATGAACTAAAATCAGTGGAGACCCACCATGCAGGCGCCCTTGAACCCCTCGTCTTGTTCCCACCTGAGTTGAAAGTCGCATTATAAGAGGAATCTTTCTGCAAATCATCCCAGAGCCAACAGTCTTTAGCAGCAAAAGGGAGGGCTGCATGGTGCTGCATGTAATGGGAATGAGGACGGTTTACGGTTTTCTATGGTGACCTGACTCAGCTTCTGTAATAACCACCTTTGTAATGGTCCCCCTTTCCTCACTGTAACTGGAGCCCCCACCCCCACTCCCTAGCCATATGCCAGTGTTAATGCCAGGGGTACCCCAAGTGAAGCACTGGCCTCTGGGACACTCCCTGCATTGTCAGCCTGTGTCCCCAAAGCCTAGCTCCCACCGGCTGCAGGGCAGGGAACCAGTGAACGGGCATTCTAGAAAGAGCAGGTCACCACACCCCAGAAGTGTGAGATGTTTGGACTTTGTTGGAAAGCAGTGTCTTCAGATCTATCTAATCAAGGATAGAGAGAGCAACAGCAAGGGTATCAAATCAATACCTTGTACATCCTAAACTTACACAATGTTATATGTGAATTATATCCCCCCCAAAAAAGGAAAAAAGATACAGACACACACACAGTGTTAACTATTAACAGTATATGGATACTGAGATTTTATGAAAAATTGAATATAGAAAAGGGGAAGCATCTTCTACTAGAAATAACCTGAAACCACAATTCTATATGATTTTTATGCCTATGGTTTATCTCCCCTTCCCACTAGCCTGCCTCCCTCCCCTCCCAATGCCTGCCTCCACCCCTCTAAAACTGACACAGGTAAAATGCTTTGCCTTGGACGGCAAGAAATTCACAGTTAAATGTACTAAGCAATTATGTTAAGTGTATTCAGTAATGAGAGTCATAACTGATTTCAAGTGCATCTTCATTTTTTTAATACAAGTAACACATGCTTATTGTAGAAATTTTAAAAACACAAGAAAAAAAAAATTAGAACACTTAGGCACCCCGATCCTGCCATTCAGAAATTACTATCAAAATTTTTAATTCTGGGGGCACCTGGGTGGCTCAGTCGTTAAGCATCTGCCTTCGGCTCAGGGCGTGATCCCGAGGTTCTGGGATCGAGCCCCACGTCAGGCTCCTCCGCTGGGAGCCTGCTTCTTCCTCTCCCACTCCCCCTGCTTGTGTTCCCTCTCTCGCTGGCTGTCTCTCTCTCTAATAAATAAAATCTTTAAAAAAAAATTTTTTTTTAAAAATTCTGGGACACCTGGGTGGCTCAGTAGGTTAAGCATCTACCTTTGGCTCAGGTCATGATCCTGAGGTCCTGGAATCAGCAGCCCCACATAGGGCTCCCTGTTCGGCGGGGAGTCTGCTTGTCCCTCTTCCTCTGCCCCTCCCCCTACTCATGCTTGCTCCTTTGCTCTCTTTCTCCAATACATAAATAAAATCTTTAAAAAAATTTTTTTTAAATTCTTACTTACATTGCTTTAATAATACTCATGAGTACACATGTATACACACACGCATGTGCACGAACACACACACGGAACCAGCTCAGGCTGATGAACATGGGGGCCCCCTGTGAGCTCATTTGTGGGGACAGAGAGAACTGGGAGGTCACTGCTAAATGCAGGGAGGCAGGGAGGCAGGGGGTCAGGTAGAAAATGAGGACGTCTGCATGACTGCTGACATGGCCCCCAGTTCCCAGCCTGCCCCTGAGCCAGGGCTCAGCCCTCATTCGTCCTCCTCGTTCTTTGCAGAAAGCAGCATGGGACCAAGGCAGATGTTTCCAGCAAAGTGGGTGGGAGGCACCAGCAGCAAAAGCGGGGCTGGCACTGTCCCCATAAACCTCTACAGGTGATGGAAACCAAGAGGCCAGAGAGAGAATATGGGGGCACTGTGGTCCTAACAGGTGGGAAACACCCCTAAGACTCCTCAGAGAGAGCTGGAGGGGGGCGGGGGGGTTCTATGGAGGCAGGTGTTACCCTATGGAGAATGAGGGCCGAGCTAGGGGAATCTGAGTAATTAGGATTAATGCGAATTCATTTTTTCCAAAAACTGGTGAAGCCTGGGAAAATTAGTGATCGATACATTACTATATATATCTTTTATCTTCTTAACGTAAAATTGGATTATACCCTAATTTGATTAGTAAACTGTTTTCTTTGCTTAACAGGATCTCATGAGTGTATTTTTCATGTGGGTAAAGATAACTACAACAATCATTTTCAAACTGCGCTCTAGAGTTTTACCAAATTATAGAGACCACTGAGGGTGCTTCAAGATCCCCAAAGAGGGGAGAGCAGATTTTGCAGGTGGAAGGAGACGATTATGAGTTCCTACACTCAGGATGGTCTACTTTTAACAGTTCTATGTACTAAGGTTCTAGGAAAGGCTGAGTATTAAAAAGGGGAGGGATCCACTACTAGAAATAATTTGAAACCACAGCTCTACACAATTTTTTAAAAGATTTTTTATGTATTCATTTGAGAGCAAGCAAGTGAGAGCATGAGCAGGGGAAGGGTCAGAGAGAGAGGGAGAAGCAGACTCCCTACGGAGCAGGGTGCCCAACGTGGGGCTCAATCCCAGGACCCCTGGGATCACACCCTGAGCCTGAGCAAAGGCAGACACTCAACCAACTGAGCCACCAAGGCGCCCCTCTACACAATTTTTTAAATGCCTTTTTAGCATTTCATTGTGGGGGTAAATGATAACGTATTGATCAAGCCTCTCTATTTTTGGACTTTTAGATCGCATAGAAGTTAGGAGTTGTGTTCAAATGCAAATATCACACTCCTGAGAGACAGTGATTTCAGTTAGGATTTTGTTTTTCTCATACAATGAAAAGTCTGGAAGGAGGCAGTGCTGAGCTCAGGTTCATGAGTAATGGATCGCCAACATCCCATCAGAATTCCAGGCAGAATAAAGGGGCGAGGGGAACAGAGGTCATAGGTCAGAAGGGACTGGTAACTGAGTGGCTTCTCTTCATTAACAGTTCACCTGGAGATGCCCCCCAACGACAAATCCACCCCTATTTGCAAAGAGTCCAGAAAATGTTTTCAGCTGAATTGCTCCCCCTTACACCAGCCCCCCAAAACTGGGGTTCTGTTAGTAAGGAAGAAGATTAGAAAAACAACGAAGCCATCCTCTGAAAATCCTTTCACCCTATCTTTGAAGCTACAGCATCTCCTAAATTTTAACTTAAGATCAAGTCATAGAAATGAAATCCTTCCTTTAAAGACCTGTGTCATTGTACTAATGTGCTAATTCCCACCAGCAGTATCAAACGAAAATATATACCATACTCCCTTTATTTTTTTTACTCTTGGTTACTCTAATAAGCAAATTTTTTCAGGATTCCTCTCAGCTCACTTTCAAAGGAGGTCTGTGGACGCAGTGCCTGAGTCATTTGGGGAGCAACTTAGAAATGCAGATTCTCCCCCCCAAAATTAAATTAAACAAAATAAGTAAAAATAAAAATTAAAAAATTAAAAAGAAAAAGAAATGCAGAGTCTCAGCTGACTCCCGACCTGTGGCATCAGAATCTGCATTTTAATAAGATCCCAGATTACTTATCGCATACCCTGAAATTTAAGAAACACTACTCTAGAGTGCTCGCGTCGCATGAGACAAGACATCCGTATTTTAAAAACATTTTCAAACAGGGAAAAACAAAAATCCCAGCCCCCCATACCAGCGCAGTTCCAGAATAAGACAGAATATGCCTGGGTTGGTCCGTGACAACGGCTCTCTTCCCCAAGAGGACCTCTGCACACGGAGCAGGGTCAGACCAGCAAACATGCCCAGTGAGGATTTGGTCCAGAAGCCAAATCTCTCATCCATATGCTCTTGCAGAGGGAATAACAGTTCTGCTCAATTCAACGCAGGGTATCTGAGGGAGCCAAGCGGACCTGGAAAACAATGAGAGCGGCTTTACCCAGATTAAAGTCTGGGGTCCGGAGGAGAAAAGATAAGAAAGTCAAGCTACCTCTGCAGCAGCTCTTGTCCAAATAAGAGACCAAGAGCCTGGAGCGGCCCGTGAACCCCTGGGAAAGGTGGCAGGGCATCAGGCGGGATCGATTGCTAAAGTACCATGGATTCGGCTTTGGCTCCCTTATTCCCCAGCCACACCAATTTCCATCTGGCAGCCAAGCTTCACACTTCCTTGCCTTAGGGATTTGAGCCAGCTGAAAGGATTCCTGCTTTTGTCAACGCTAAATCCCTGGATGAGATTATGCCTAGGGCCTGGAAGATGGGAGGAGAAGGGGGAAGAAGGGGAGGCCAGAAGAGCCCAGAGGCATGCCCAGAGAGGTGCCCCCAAGCACCCCTACCCAGATTCCCGTTCCCACGGGTGCAGCTGAACCGCAGGGTCGGAGGGCTGGGTGCCCACACAGTGGGAGGGTGGGGAGAAGGGGGATTACCTTCTGGGGTTTGGATTACCTCTTGACACTCCTTATCTTAAAGCCGACTTTTTCTGATCTCAAGGTCACCACGCCAGCTTTTTAGGCTTTGAGTTGGCATAGTACATCTTTTCCCATCCTTTTCCTGTTAGCCTGACTGTGCCTTATATTTAAAGTATGTCTCCTGTAAGTCTTTTTGTCATCATTGGAGAGGGCCGTGGCCTACCCACAACTAGGGGTGCAGCCTTTATAGGGCTTAGAAAGTCCCCGTGGGTCATAAGCAGAAAAGGTTTCTAGCGCTACTAATAGAAATTAAGCACCTTTTTAATCAATGGGAAACCAGAATGTGGGCGAGTTCAGTTCCACAGGTGAGAAGTCGAGGTCATGGGACTGCAGCCCGGATACCCTGCACACCCAGCCACATGACCAGTGTGAGGGCCTCTCGACCCGGGAAGAGGGTTTGAGAGAGAGTGTGTGTGTGTGTCCGCTTGCCCGGTGTGCTTAGCCTGTGCAATGCCCGTTTCCCTACCAACAGGGCTCACGACAGTGAAACAATCCCCCTCCAGCAGCATGAGCACATGCTGGCGCCCCTCAGCTCACACCTACAGACAGTGCAGCACCCCCGCAGACACAGACACCCAGAAACCCCCAAAAACATGGCCAACAGACAGCTTTGTTCCCTCTCGTTCAGGAGGCCCAGCCCCAGCTGGACCTTTGAAGCACCCACCTGAAACTGTTTTGAAATGTGGGTCATGCCCGGGCTCCAACCCCGTGTGATTCTACAACATTGATCTGGGGCGGGGCTAGGCATCTGTAATTTTTTTTTTTTTTTTTGGTAGGAGATTTCAACTCAAATCAATATTTGTAGAGGCTGCCGTGCAATCTAACGTGCAATCAGATCCTCTGGCAGGCTGGCCGTTATTTCAGAGGGAGCCAGGTAGAAAGCCGCCCGGGATCATAAGGGCACGTGTGTTATTCTGTGGCATTGCCCATGCCGCGGGGCTGGCTGGCTGCTAGGGACAGCTCTGTTGAGCTGCAATGTGACCGGGCAGCGCCAGGACCCATCAAACGCCCCCGGCCCGCTGGGGAGTGGCATCCAATGGGGGGTGGGGGGGAGGGGGGCTCCCAGCAGGGGGAGGACCATGGCTACAAAACCAGCAACTGGAGCCCTGCTTGCTCCTCAGCAAATAATTAGGCCTGCACTGTAGCATTCCTTGTATCTATGGCCAAGGTCAATGTGAATGAATAGATCTCTTTGCTTGGTTTCATTCCTCAAAGCAAATGTTTCAACCATCTCCCTTTTCCTCCTCAATTCAGAGTACATTGTCCAGCGCGTCTGAGCTACTCTGAAAACAAGCCTGTGTGGGCATAATGGAAATAAAGCCATTTCCATGAGAAATGGCGTTTCTTGTTTAACCCCACTCACAAGAGCTTACTCAAGCGGAGAGAAAAGAGCAGTGCTTTTCAAAGTATGAAAAACTACCCATTATCCATTAAAGAGAAGCCAGTGGAAATCAGGAGCTTTTGGCTTCAGGAAGAACTAGTGAATTTGAGGCTCATTTTTTTAAATGGAAAATGCTTTTTTTTTTTTTTCCCCCCCGCTCACAGCAACATGGTGTGAAGCCCAAACCAGACCTTTTGAAAATAATACTGTTCTAGGGCTAGGGGGCTGGGAGAGACAGAGAAGGTTTTCGGTAAAGGATGAGAATGTTTTCTCCCCTTGGCCAAACTGAATCCCATCCACTTACCCCAGTCCAAGGATCCCATCCCTGTCCCCACTGTCTCCCCCCTCGCCACCCCCCCCCACAGCCATGGTGGGAACTGGCTAGATTTCATTAATGAAGAGCAAAGCTCCCTGCTGGCAAGCACCAAGTCCCCCATGCTGCTCCATCTTCGCAGGATCAGTCCCAGCCTTTCCTTCCCAGCCATCCTTCTCTGCCCCCAGCTTCTCAGCTCCTGAAGAAACAGAGGGAGGTGTGCACACGGGGCGGGGGGGGGGGGTGCGTGCCTCAAGGGAATGCACGGTCCCCCCACCACTTTCAACATAAAACAGCTCAGGGTGGGAGGCTGGGGAGCAGGGAGGTTCAGAGGACACTGCAGGGGTCCTGTGGTTGCTGAAGCCCAGCACAGAATTCCCCTCTGCTGCTTAGACACAGCGGTAGAAAGCCAAGACCACCTCCCCCTGAGCTTCTGACCGCTTGGCAAGAGCCCGTGAAGATTAAGTGGATAGAAGCAATCCTTCACCAAACCCCCTTGGCTTCCAGGGACAGTCAGGACACACCTTCGGTGTTTCCTAGCTCCACTGTTACCCTGGAAGGCCAGGGTGGATACTATAAAAGCAAGAGGCGGGGCCAGGGTTGGGGGTGTTAGAGAACGTGACTGCTTCTTAAGCCCGAGGCTGGGGTGGCTTTATCTTTATCGAGGAGAAAGCTTGACATGTAAATGCCTAGGATAAGTTTCAAAGGTCTTGACCCACTGAATGGCCTTGGAGTTTACATGAGCTGACAAAGACAACACAGTTTTTGCCCTTGCTTGCACACCAATTCTACCAGTCAGCTATCCTTGCAGGCCGCTCAGCACCCAATTGTTCAGAGGTAATTCTACCCTCAAGGATCCTTTCCCTATATTCACTGTTTCCAGGTGGGAACTTGCAAGGATGATTGCTTCCTTACCAAGCATTGTGTTTTTGTAGCTGGAATTTACAATGTGGGACTTGACAACAAACAAAATAACAGTGGCTCCCCTATCACCTGATACCCAAGGCGGATTTTTCTGCGAGAAGGTCTGGAGATGAATGACTCTAAAAGTAACCCAACAATGCCATCCGTGGCTGCTCCGTGGATGCCTTGGGGGAGAAGCACTGGATACAGCATGTGTGGACCTGGATTCTGCTCTCCGTCCTGAATTCAGGTGTCTATGTGGTGGGCATATATGTGTGCAGGTACATGTGTGTATATAAAATGAACATGTTCTAGGTTTTTCCTCATCTGGCAAGCAGCGATGACCCATCACCTTCACAGAATTGCCTGGCAGATTAAGTATGAAATGGTTGTATTAGGGTTCTCCAGGGTAACAGAACCCATAGGATAAATAGAGACAGACAGAGACAGAGATATTATAAGGAACTGGCTCATGCCACTGTGTAGGCTGGCAAGTCCCAAGATCTGCAGGGTGAGCTGGCAAGCTAGACTCTCAGGGGAGCCAATGGTTAATTTCCAGTCCGAATCCAAAGGCCTGAGAATGAGGAGGGCCCACTGAGAAGTTCTAACCCAAGGCCAGTAGGCTCAACACCCCAGAAGAGCTGATATTTCAGTTCAAGTGCAAGAAGGGGAAAGCCAATGTGCCAGCTCAATAGGACAGCCAAGAGAAGTTTCTCTTACTCAAGAGAGAGTCAGTCTTCTTGTTCTATTAGGGTCTTTGACTGGATGAAGTCTCCACACACGACAAGGTGGGGGGATCTGCTTTACCCAGTCTACCAATTTAAATGTTAATCTCTGCCCAAAACACCCTCCAGGAAAACACTCAGAGTAATGTTTGACCAAATATCTGGGCGGTCAAGTTGACACATAAAATGAACTGTCACAACGGAGTAGGAGGCAGCATCATGTTATGGAAAGAACACCATTTCTGGAGCCCAGCAGCCCAAGGTCAAGTGCAGCTGTTCCTTACTAGTTGTGTGATATGTAGGTTACTCTGTGTCTTGGGGCTAATGTGAAAAGTACTTTTCTGAGGTTCAGTGTGCCCTTTGCATTAAATGTACATTGTTATTTAAGGCAAAAGAGACAACGCACGTAGAAAATACAGGATGGAAAAGAGGCATGAATATCAAGAAAGAAAAACAATGGACCGGAGAACAACATAGACCTATCCACACATCCTTACTCTTTGATTAGAGCAGACCAGGAGCTGGGGGTTTCACAGAGGCATCACAACTACCCGATTGTGCAGTTCCTCTTGCTTAAGGAAACGTCTTCTCTATTTCCCCAGGAGGTTTGTGGGCCCATATTTACCTTGGAACATAGTGGTGGGGTAGCTGCGGTCTTTGCAGAGTATGGACATGTTTCACATTACATGCATGAGTGTTGGATGGTCGTGAAACCTAATATATTTGGGGCCTGATACCATCATCCACCATAAAAGCAAAATATTTTCCCATCTAGAAGTCAAGTTGGAAAAACCTCTCTCACAGTTGGTTGGGGTTTTAAAGACACAGTAATGGCTGCAAAGATGGCCTGTTCGTCCAGATAAGACTGGAGCCAAGCTGACACCTCATTGCAGCCTGGCCCTCTTCCAAATTTCTGTTATGCATGTGGGTGGTGTTAACAGCATCCTTCTGGCAGCTGAAATGGACCAAGAGAACAGCCTAATGGTTAAAGAAAATCTAGTTGGGCCAGCAAGAAATGCAGTGGCTGCACTGGCCAGATACAACTGTGGGGGGCCAACAGGATGGTTCTTACAGAGTGTGAGATATTTGGGGTTTGGCAAACCCTAAGGAGCTGGTTGCCAAGCCCTGTTGCCCCTCGTCCCCCTGGTGTATTTCAAAGGAAATTAAATCCACATGTTTCTGATTTGCTGACACTTAAAGCTCATCCAAAGGTGGTTTTGCAAGAGTGGTTTGGACACAAGAAGCCTAGAGAAACTTTAAGTATTATTGTTATTTTTCATTTTGAAACGCAGACCTGTAAGCTTACATAATGAATGCCATGCCTACAAACTCAGAGCCCAGTTCTGCCTGACCAAAACTTTGTGTCCTGGGCCCACCAGACACAGATAATTGAAGTCAACTAGAGAAGACAAACATCCAACCTAGAAATCCATCTTGCAAATGGCACTGTTAATGGCCCTGTTTGGTTGGGTTGAGAACCCCCAAACCTAGAGTTCAAAACCATATGCAGCATATGGATTGAGTCTTGATTTCATTATTCCCTCAGACTATGGCTAAGGACATAGAAACCTAAATCCAAGATGGCATCATCTTGGTAGGTCCTGAGAACTAAGGTCCAAGGATATGGGGCATGGCATCTCCAGGGCAAGAGGCCATCACAAAGGCCTTCTGTAGAATGTTCTGAAATGTCCCGCCATGACCCTAAATGAAACCCAGACAAGGAGCAACCCAAATTCAGCTTCATGGAAATAGAATTACATTAGACACTTAGAAAGAATTAGTGCTTCTGGACAGAACACATGACCTCTCCAAGTCTGGTCACATGAAAACTACTGGCCAGAGGGCTCTGGGACCAAAGGGTCCCCTTCTTCTGAACCAGGGATAACCATTTTTCGTTCCCCTCCCCCCATAGCCACTGCAAATAGCTTTTCCTCAAGACTCACCTCAGAGGAATTCTCCTGACAGAATAGGTGGCTTTGTTCCCTCTGGCTGTTCCCACCTGCTCTCCCAATCCCGGGCCATCAACTGCTTGATTGGCAGCCTTCTTGTTCGTCTCCACCACTGGAATCCCCCAGCCCCTAGCGCAGGGTCTGGAACATGCTGTGTCTCTAAATCTCTCATCCATGAGGCAATGAGGGCTGAGATGAAGACCTGGGACTTCACCCGGAACTCAGCCCTCTCCAGTTTCTCTCTCTGTTCCCACAGGTGGATTTCTCTGGGCATGCAGCATATACTTCCAGCTCCCTCTTGCCCTAGAGCCTCCACACACGCTCCCCCAACCCCTCATTTCTTTTCATCCAGGTAACCCTTGCTTATCAGGTCAGCTTAGAAGTCGCTTTCTCGAGGAGACATTTTCTTTCCAGCCCAGGGATGTGCTTCCCTCCCTCCTCTGATAGTCGATACATATTCATACCTAATTAAATATAAGGTCATCTGCACTGCCTCCCTTCCCACCAAACTGCTGGCTCCTGGAGGCCAGGAACCATGTCTGTCTCCTTCACCCCATCCCCAGCACTGGCACTGAGAAATCGGTGTCAGGTCACTGACTGACGACTTCTCAAACCAGCCTTGTACCGGTCTTTGCCACCAACACAGCTCATTTCTGTGAACTGTACAAACTAAGGGCAACGAGAGTGTTTTCAGACACTTGGAAACCAGCACCCACTTGAATGAGTTTGCTAGGACGGCCATAACAAAACGCCACAAATGGACGGCGTAAAACAGAAACATTCTGGTTCTCAGTTCTAGAGGCTGGAATCTTGAGATCAAGGTGTCCACACGGTTGGTTCCTTCTGAGGGCTGTGAGGAAGGATCTATTCTGGGCCTCTCTTCCAGCTTTACCTGGTTTGCTGGCAATCTTTGGCACCCCTGGGCTTGTAGAAGCACCCTATCCATCTCTGCCCCCATTGTCACACGACGCTCTCCCTATGTGCGTGTGTGCCTCTGTGTCCAGATATCCCCATCTCCCTTTTTCTAAGGACACCAGTCATATTGAAACAGAGGCCACCCCAATAACCTCATTTTAACTTAATCATCTGCAAAGACCCTAATTTCCAAGTAATACCTACTTTCATAGGTATTGAGGGTTAGGACTTTGATACCTTTTGGGGGAACACAGTTCAACCTATAACACCACTCTTCTGGTAAAGAAAAAAAGTAGCTGAAAATTGACATTGAAATACAGCAACCATTTAATTTATTGTCCATGCAGGGATATTTTTTTGAAAATGAAAGGGGGCCCGATTACTATTTGTAAGGGACAAGAGGCATAAACCAGCCCTATCCCACGCAAGCAGTCTGGGATGTATGGCCACCCTCTGTGGCTAGGCTCACTGCCCAGGCTTTCCCATGCAAGGATCCCATGCAAGGATGCATCGTCCCTTCACTTCAAATCCCTCTGTGTTTGTGTTCCCAGCAAGTTCAGTCTGTTTTATACACAGTCGCGATGAGACTGAGGGATTAGCTGTATTCCGGTGATAGTTAATTCACTGTTTCCAGTTATCAAATGCAAGCCCAATCTCAGCAATTACTTTGGCCAGATCAAATCAGGCCCTCTTACACCTTTTCCCCTGTTTTAATTAGGCTCTAATCTCCCCGGGGGAGTTGGAGGCACCGAGCACCATTACCTAAGCCTTAGATTTAGGAAGGCAGTGTCAGATACCCCGCGTGGCCATAATTCACAGGAACTGTCCCTGAAACAGGTCCCACCCTTTGGTCTCGAAATTTGCCTTGACAACTGTGATCCCCCCAGCATGGCTGGGGAAACAATTTTTTTTTTTTGTTACAGACTTCCTTTCATCTCCTCCCAAGGGAAGGCAATGTTCCCAGCGGTGCTTCTTTCTGAGGTAATTGTTGGACAGGAGTCAGCCAGTTAAGGCTGCCCATCTAATTAACAGAGTCTGTTATGATTTATCAGGATAATGAGGTGGGGAACAAAGACATCGATTTTTTTTCCCTTTCCTGATATTTTGGCCTCTATTCTTCCTTTTGGAAAATGACCCAATGTTAATGAGAAGTGAGTCGCTTATTGTTGGGGTGCAAATAGAGAGATGAATGACATTAGTAATTAAGTCTCAAGCCCTCTTTGGTATACAGAGCCATTTGTCAGGCAATATTATTCAATTAATTAATTCCATTAGGGCTACCACATTTCTCTAAGTCCAGCCATTCAACCATCAGCAATGATAATTCATATGATACAAAAATAGAATGGTTAATAAATGCATCGTGAATCCAGGAAGAAAGGATTTTAGTCACCACGGAAAGCCTAGCTAGAAGCATTTGATTTGAAAACATGTAAAGTGATCATAGCTAGCCATGTACCTCTTCCCATCATGGACGGAACAGATGCTCTGGACATTCCTTACTTCGAATGCCTAGGAGGAGGAAGGGGGACGTCAGCGTGGTCCAGATCACCTTCTTACGCCACATCAGTGGACACTGTCAAGGCCTCTGGTCAGTTGCCCATCTGTGGTCAGAGAGGGGACAAGGGACAGGAAATGTGATTGTCTCAAGGCAATACAAGGAGAGAGAAGGTTCTCAAACCATGCAGTTTTTTTTTCATATAAAGTTATTTATTCATAAATATTTATCAAAATGAAAATCAGTTTACCAACCATGCGGTTAGTTTTTGTCTGCTTTCTTTCCTCTTTCGTCGGGGAGAGAATCCTGACCCATCCATCCCTCACTGCTCACTACTCAAGGTAATTCTGTCTCTGTTGATGATCGCGTTAACGGAAAACACACCCACATTCTCTTTAATCCCCTTACTCTTTCCGCTCTCCTTTTCAACTCTTGCCAACTTTCTCAGAATTCTTTACACCCTCCTAGTGCGAAACTTGCCTTCAAAAAAAAAAGGGGGGGGGGAACAGTCCAGAACCACATTTAAGAAACTCGAGCTAAAGGAATTAGTATCATGACATTCTAAACAGAAAGGCCAACAACTCCTTCAGTCTTGACAAATCCCATTTATACCTCATGGTCTGCCTCCAAATCTACCTTTCCTTAACCCACCAATATGAGCAAAAATGAAATACTGCCTCTGTGTTTCATTTATCACTTTATTCTGCTTTGAGTGGTGGCTAATGCTAGGGGAGCACTGTGATCTGCTCTTTTTCATTGTGACACAGCAGTACTTCAGCTAGATTCAGGATTAAATATGCCCTGTGTGCTGGCGTGGGAACCTTTCTACCATTCCTAGGAAAACAGCTCACATTCCAAACAGCTGACTTCCAAAGTCCAGAATATGATCTGCTTATAAACTGGGGAGCTGCCTACACAGTTCTAGCCTCTTTTCTCCTCCTGACTAATCAAGGCATCTTTTGTTTCCTGAGCTCATTCTCCAGGAAGGAGTGTGAAATCAACATTGAAGGCCCCCAAAGCACACAAGCCCGCCTGAGAAGGAAAAAGCCCAGGAAAGTGGTTCTCAAACTTAAACCAGCATCAGAACCACCTGGGAGGCTGTCAGGCTGCCGGAGATCTGGGGAGGGACCCAAGAAATGGCATTTCTAGCTCCCCCCTCCCCACGCTGCCCCTAGTGGAAAATTTGCCTTCAGAAAAAGATGGTCTCACCCAGGGATCACATTTGGAGAACCAATGGCCTAGACACTACATGTTCGGAAAGGCTACAGGGAGGTAAGTACGTTTCAGAATCCTGAGCGTCCAGCCAATAACCTGGCTGATGCAAAGGCCACCTTTCCCTGGGATGGATCAGGACAAAAGCAAAAAGGCCCTCCCTGGGTCTCCTCCACCTTTAACTGTAGGCAGAGACCATGCCCTCGAGTCAGGCCACCAATTTCCTTGGGAAAAGCCAGCATCACTTGCAGTTATACAGTTAGATCCAGAAATGAGTGCAGAAGACTCCCAAGATTGTGGGATCTCTGAATGTTTGTGAAAACGCTTTGTTTTGTTCTGCTCTCTGCTTCCCCTGCATGTCATACATACTCACAGGTGTTGAACAGGCTTGACAAGCCTTGGGGATCTTCTAGTGTTCTTCATGGTAGACTCAGATACCCACAAACCTGTGAGAGCGGAATGGGGACCTGACAATTCTCATTTGACATGTTGTGATTTTTCACAGACATCTGGCAGTGTTTCCCAAACTTCTCTTTGAATGCCACTCAGAGAGATATACAAGTCAACCAGTCCCTTAGCAATCCATATTCATGTCTTAATTCTAGCACGTTATTCTAGTGTCTAGCCCAGGTTCCTCACAGAAAGCAGAGCTTGTGACAAGGGCTTTTGTAAAGGAGGCTTATTTTGGAGAGTGATCCCGGCAAACAGGAGTCAAGGACAGGAGGGAGTGAAGCAAAGAAGGAAGGAGATAGTTTCCACATGATCCATCTCGTCTCCTGTGAGGACACTTCTAAGAAGCTGTGTAGAAGGCACATCGGAATTTTCAGCCTGAGGGAAGAAAAAGGAAAGCATTACCCCATGGACTTCCATTCCCTTTTGGAAGGTTGTCTCATGGGGTGTAGACTCCCTTACAACTTCTAGATTGTACAGGCATGTTCAGGAGACGGGGAGATAGCCTCTGAGCGGCCCAGGGCCAAAAGAGAGACATACAGTGCCCTGAACAAGGCACTGTCTGGGACCACCTGCCAGTGATGGCCAGCATCAAAGGTGGGCCAGGAGGTGAAAGACATGCACAGAAGATGTCCAATACGGTGTACTATAAAAAGAAGAGACTAGGAGAAAAAAATATTTTCTATTTTATCCACATATATCGTAAATCTCGTATTAGTATATTTTTAATATTCAATATATTTAAAACTTTAATTGAATGTGAGGATTTAACATAGAATCTCAGGAGTGTGTGTCTAAAACTCATAAACTTTACAAGGTGACCACATGCCCTATTTCTAGAAAATTCTACCATTTCTGTGCCCAAAAGTCACTAGGAAACAATGATGAGACAATAAATTTCATGATAACAATTGCAACGCCATTTTGTGTTAGCTGTTTGGTGCTCACATTAAAGTACAGGTTGAAATTAATTAGGAGTTGGGGGCATCGAAAATCACTTTCATGACCTTGTGTCTGAAATTCCTATATTTTGTGCTTAGAAAATCAACTTGCTGCTATTTATAATCACTTGTCTACAATCGTTGGTTCTTTATCAATGAAAACCAAAATTAGACACAATTGTCACTGGCTTTTCTCCCTGTTAACACTTAGTTTCTGAAGTCCAGGGGCATCTTCAGAGGGATAAATTTTGATGACAAAAAGATCATCTTCAGATAAAGAGAAGATTATCATCAGGCAATTTACTGAATTAACACGAATTTCAGCATCTGTGTTGCTAATGCTTTTAGTCTCTAACAAATGATCCATTCAAGATATGGACCAAAGAACATATGGCTAAGAACAAGGGCCATTTGAAACTGTACAACAGATTAGAAGTTTTGGGGGTTCAGCTCAGTTAAATTGACCAAGGCCAACTCACGAGCATGCTCAGTTAAGCCACCCTCCCTGCCACGCATGGGTACATGATACCCATACTCAGGAGTTCTGGAATCATTCTGAGAAGAGAAATAGAAGCATTCAAATACTTTCTAAAAAACTTCCTATCATTAAGATGTTCAAAAGTACAGAAACAAGAATAATGAGCCCTCAAATATTTTTCCCAGCTCAATTATCACGGCCACTCTTAAATACGTTAAAAAAAAATTTTTTTTAACAGGCATCATTTTTGCTCTTAAAGACAAGAAACCAGGGAAGATTTTCATGACCCCCTGATGGTTTGTGACCTGCTAGTTCTTTGGTTCACTGACCTTGTTCAATCCTCTCTTTATACAAGGGAATGCTATGCTTCTCCCATTCTCTCTGGCTGTCTCTCATGCTTGCAGCAAATTAAGTGAACTCTGTCTATCATTTCAGCAATGGTGACATATAATCCCAGTGTTAAAGGATGGAATTTTCCAATGCAAGAAGCAGCAGAAAGAGAACAGAGGAAACGTTGCCATGAGCAAAGGCTCCTCAACACAGTATCTCCAACTGTGCTACAAAGCAGCCCAGCGTTTGGATGAAAAGTGAAAAAAAAAAAATCTGACAATGGAGTGATTGTTCTCCCTCCACAAGCAATGCTACTATTTCTAACCCCTCGACGGGCTGTGCTGGCACCAGGCAGACATCGTCTAGGTCTTCCTCCAGTGGTGGGCAAGCCTAAAGGCAAAGGGGAAAGGTCCTGTTGTTTTCCAAGAGACCAAGATCCACACACCAGGGCTGCAGCCAGCAGAACCTTTCCTCACGGAACAAGGGCAGGAAGATCAGGGCAGCTACTCACCTTGTCTCATTTGTTCACGAAGAACCCAAAGCCAGCAACATGGATCGGCTCCTTGCTTTTCATCCAACTACTTGCCTACTACTCTAGAAAAACAACCAAGGTCTGCCAAGAATCTGCAATCTCCTAAATCTTAAAATAATGACCAGCCTATCCAGAGTTTCCATCCAAAGCATTGTTGGTTCCTATACAAGAAAACCCTCTGGGGTGAGAGTCGGGAGGCCAAGAAAGGCATGTGGTTATTTTTGCCACACTTTGGAAAGGATGGGAAGTCTATTTTTGACATCAGCTCTTCGGCTTTCAAATAACATCAACCCGTAAAACATACCTCATTTAAAAATTGATTACCAATTTTACTTAACTTTAAGCCTTTTTGGTTCCATACTACTTCAAGTGCGTGCACACACACGCACATGAGGGTGTGCACACACACGCTCTGTCACATCTACATTCTATTTCCTGGCCATATATGAGCTAAATAAAATTTTGGCATAGGTTAAGGAATCAAGGTCCCCATTTCCATATGACAACTTCCATCTTTAAAAAAATAATAAACAACAGTGATCAGGTAGAGAGCTGATGGCTTCGTTCAGATGACAGCGCTTCCAAAACTGATCACAGCATTCAGTGCAATGAGCCATTAAAGAAGGAACTATGTGCTCAAGAGACGTGAAGGGGATATGAAATGGAGAGGGGCAAGGGACAAGAAAAGGAATCACACGGTGGTTGTTGACTATAGCAGCAGATGTGAGAGTCATCACCCATCAATCCTGAGCTTAAGGCACAGATCAGACAAAAAGTTCCCTGAGAGCTTGCAAACACTAAGGACAGCAGTGTCAGTGACCACTACGCACCACATTTACTCACAGAAATGAAAATGGCTTTTCCATGTGGGGGCCCCTTGCTTGAAGGGAAAGCCAAGAATATGACTTCCACTGGTTTAAAGAGAAAAACGTATATATTTCATATAGTCATGAAAGCATTTGCAGTCCAGAGTTCAGCCAGTCTTTTAGTTACAAAACAGAAAGCCACACTATGTTATCAAAATGATTCCTAACATGAAAGCACGGCATTTTTTTTCCCCTTAACTCATTTCAAAGGCAAAGAAAATTGCTGTTCTTTCAAGACTTTGGTGCATATTGTTCATCTAAAGTAAAATAAAATAACAAACAGGGGGCAGCTTCCCCTGCCCTCCTCACCTCTGCGTCATCGGACACCCACCTCCTCTCAACTCCTGGAGTCCTTGGTGGATGCTTCCTATGTTCCTCCAGCCAGCTGTAGACAGACGCTCTTCCCCTTTGCAGCCATCTCACCCCATCCCTGGAGCCTCCCCAGGACCTGAGGTAGAAGCTCCATCAGTGCTGTCGGCCGACTGAATACATTGGGGGATTATGAGATTTTAGTCCCATCTATCAAATTAACCTCTTTTTATGAAAATAGAAGAGATGGAAGTGGAAGAAAGTAAGTCACAGTTCTAAGTTTAGTATCAAACTTCACTAGTTACAGAGATAGTAATGCAAATATTAAACAAAAAAGGAACTGAGTTAGAACCCTGTAGGGAGACCAACTGTGCCTATGCGGCTGGGATTGCCCATTCCCGGACTGCCACACTCACATCCCAGGAAACCCCTCCCTCCTGGGCAAACCAGGCGATCACCCTGCAGGCTATCGGTGACTCTCAGACACCAAAATACAAACGTCCACCAAGTTGGAAATCAGCAAGTTTGGAGAGGACTTATAAATGCATGACACACCCTGGACCTCCCTCTCCATGAGGCTCTATTCCAGCCCCACCGGTTTCTTTCACTGCACTGAAAACAATATGATTACTTTTCTGGTTATTCATTTATCACGTGTTCTCCCTACTCAGTGTAAGCTCCATGCAGTCAAGGAAATCATCTAACTAGCTTCCCACCATAGGCCTAGAACATTCCCCAGCAAACAGAGGACGTTCAAGAAACACGTCACAGAATCTGACAGAATCCTTGTATTCTATTGATTCTAAGATGCAGTTTTTCACAATGTTACATCTCTGGAATCCAGATGCATCTCAGTCAGCAGTGCCTTTCAACAGCTGCTGGTCTAAGTGGTGGTGGTCATGACATCGCTGCCTTTGCCTCTGTGTGTCCACTTGGCCGTAGCTTCTCACACTGTCCTCACTTCAATTGTGAGGCATGTGCATCTGTTAGTTTAACCCGAGAGCTTAACTGCCATTTAGAAATGTTCTCAAAAAAAATTTCACCATGATTCAGCATTGAAATGACAAGCTATTTTGTACTCAGAAAGGCACAGAAGCCAAACAGTAGGATGTAAATGTGGTATTAGTAACGAATATTTGTCACAGAGGAATGATCATTAAGTCCATGTTTTCTTGCAAAGGAACAACCAAGTCCCTTAGGAACCTCAGAAAGGAAGGTACCAACAAAGACGGGCAAGCTGTGTTGCTTTCTGTCACCAAGATATCTGTTTCATTGCCAAATTTCTCAGAAGAGATGAAGATTAATTTCAAAAAACTCTGCTGTGATTGATTCATAGGTCAGGCAGGACTGTTGTTAAAGGCACGCCTCAGTCTACTGGCAGTGTTTTTCCTTTCTTCTATAAAATAATGGTGGATCTTACATCCAGGGGCATCTCAGACTTGACTAAAAGAAATAAGGTATTAGCCTTTTCCAATCTCTTATTCAGGTCAGGAAGAGCCCTGTCAGGGACCATCAAGGAGACTGCTGGTACATGACAGGGTCAGTAAAGTGTAGCAACTCATTAGGTTTGTGCAACTCTTCCAGAACCTTCTGGTGATTGTTCTCACCAGCCCTTACTACCGGCTGGGGGTGTGGAGGGCTCTCTGGTTCTAACACCAACTTTAGTTTTCAGGTCCCCATCAATTTCCCATTGGTGCCCTCTCATGCAAAGCGCCCTGCTGCACTTGCCCACTTCTGCTCCTCACCCCAGACTCCTCACTAAGCCTGAATGATGCCCATTGACAGAATCTCGTTATGGCCTCAGCACTGCACCTACCAAGTCCTATCCTACAGGGCCGGGGAAATCTAAACACTAATTGCAATGTGTACCCTTAGGACAGTTATCTACCATCTTTGGTGACAACAGCTATATAGTTCTGAGAAAGGATTTAATTGTGTTCCCTCTACAAGATGGAAACAAGAGATGCTCAGGAACAGTGTAGACACCACACTGGACAAAACTTGGTCAGTGGCCCAATCAGAAAATCACGGTTAGAGGAGTTATTAGAGACAGTCCAATTCATAATTATGAACAGTGATCATATGTTGGGTTAAACAAAATAGGTCCATTTTTCTTAAATTCTCTAGAGTCTCTCAATATATTGTTATATGTGGGTCCTTTTGTATTTTGTTCATTCATTTATTCTCTTTTGTTAAAAGACTTTATTTATTTGAGAGAGAGGGAGAGAGAGGGAGAGCACAGAAGGAGGGTGAGAGGGAGAAGCAGACTCCCTGCTGAGCAGAGAGACTGATGTGGGGTTCAATACCAGGACCATGAGATCATGACCTGAGCTGAAGGCAGATGCTTAACCAACTGAGCCACCCAGGTGCCCTCATTTATTCTTCTATTAACTAGATAATTGAGTACCTACCATATGTCGGTCCACTCTACTAGGCACAGGACTTAGAAGAATAAACAAAAAAAGGCAATTTCTACGTAATATATAGCATAGGATGAATTTCTAACCTGGGGCCCCCAGACCCTCTCCCCAAGTGGTGTGTGAACCTGGGTGGGAAAAACAAACAAACATTGTCTTCACTAGCCTCTCAACCCTGGAAAAGATTAATTTGTCTCTGTCATTATAGTTTCATTTTTTTCAAAAAGTCCATATCAATGGAATTATACAGTAATAGAACTTTCAAGACTGGCTTCTTTCACTCAGCATAACACTTTCGAGATTCGTCCAAGTTGTTATGTGTGTCAATAGTTCATCCTTTTTATTGCTAAACTGAGTTGTATTCCACTGTAGGGATGTACCCCGGTTTACTTACACATTCACCCATTGAAAGACATTTGGATTGTTTCCAGATATTGATGAGTATGAACAGAGCTGCTATAAACATTCAGGTAGGTTTTTGTGTGAACCTACGTTTTCAGTTCACTTGGGAAAACAACCAGGAGTAGAACTGCTGAATCATAGGTAAGTCTTTGGCTTTATAAGAAACCACCAAGTGGTTTTCCAGAGGGGCTGTGCCATTTGGCATTCCCACTGGGAATGTATGAAAGTTCCAATTGCTCTGCATTGTCATGATCACTTGGTATTTTCAGTATTTTTAATTTTCAGCATCCTATTTTGCCATTCTGGGCATGTAGTTATATCTCATCAGGGTTTAACTTGTATTGCTTTGATGGTCAATGATGTTGAACAGCTCTCCATGTGCTTATGTATGCTAGATATTTGCCAGTATTTTGTTGAGAATTTTTGCATCTGTGTTCATGAGGGGTATTGTTCTGTACTCTGCTTTTGTTGTACCATCTTGTTTGGCTTCAGTATCAGGGTAATGCTGGCCTTATTATTTGAGAAGTGTTCCTCTTATTTGAGAAGTGTTACCTCCTCTTCTATGCTCCGGAAGAGACGGTGTAGAATTTGTTGTATTTTTTTCTTTAAATATTTGGTAGAATTTGCTAGTGTGAACCATCACTAGCAGTATTTTGTAGAATTTGCTAGAATGATCTGAGCCTGGAGATTTCAGAAAACAGAGGGTTTCTTTCTTTTTTTTTTTTTTTAAGATTTTATTTGTTTATTTGACAGAGAGAGAGAGAGACAGCCAGCGAGAGAGGGAACACAAGCAGGGGGAATGGGAGAGGAAGAAGCAGGCTCCCAGCGGAGGAGCCTGATGTGGGGCTCGATCCCAGGACTCAGGGATCATGCCCTGAGCCAAAGGCAGATGCTTAACAACTGAGCCACGCAGGCGCCCCAGAAAACAGAGGGTTTCTAATTACAAGCTCATTTTTTAAAAGTTACAGGGCTACTCAACTTATCTATATTTCATCTCAGGGGAATTTTGGTAGTTTGTGTTTTTTGCAGAATTTGTCCATTTTATCTCAATTGTTGAATTTATGACGAGTCTGTAGTGATAACTCATTTTTCATCCTTGATATTGGTCATTTATGTTCTCCCTCTAGAATTCTCATTTGAGATTTATCAATTTTATTAATCTTCTCAAAGAACCAAGTTTTGGTTTCACTGCTTTTCCCTATTGGTTTTGAAATTGTTCTCAATTTGATTAATTTGTGTTATTTCTATTACTCCTTTTCTTTTGCTTGTTTTAGGTTCATTTTAAAAGCTCTTCTTTTCTAATTTCTTAAGATAGCATCTTAGATTATTGGTTTGATAGCTTTCTCATTTCAAATATGAGCATTTTAATTGTGTAAATTTCCCTCTAAGCATTGCTTTACCTGTACCCACAATCATCCTGTTATTGACCTCCAGTCTAACTCCAGTATAGTCAGAGAACATAATTTGCATGATTTCAATTCTCTAAATTTGTTAAAGATTTTTTATTATGATACAGGATATGATTTATCTTGGTGACAGTTCCAAGTATACTTGAGGAGAATATGTATTGTGCTGTTTTTTGATTCTATAAGTGTCAATTCAAACGTAATTTATAGTATATACCCTTGTTGGCTTTCTTTCTCCTAGTTCTGCTGATGACCAAGAGAGGAATGTTGAAGTCTCTAGCTATTATTGTGGATTTGTCTATCTCTTCTTTCAGTTGTTAGTTTTTGCTTCACGTATTTTCAAGCTCTTTTATTTGGTAAACAAATTTAGGATTATGCATCTTCTTGATAAATTACTCCTTTTATCATTCTGTATTGTCCCTTTTTATTCTTTGCTGTGAAGTCCGCTTTGTCTGACATTACTGCAGCCACTCTAGCTTTCTTCTGATTAGTGATATATATTTTCCGTCTTTTATTTTTACACTACCTAGGTCATTATATTTGAAGTGAGTTTTTCTTATAGACAATATATAATTGAGTCATTTTAAAAAATCTGTTCTGACAACCTGTGCTTTAATTAGTGTGTTTAGTACATTTACATTTAATTTAATTTAATTACTTATATCTTTGGATTTAAGTCTACCATTTTATTATTTGTTTTCTGCTTGTCTATTTTGAGTTTCTAGCTTTTCCCTTTTCTTTTAGTTTCTTTTCTCTTTTAGCTTAAACGTTTTTTAGTTTTCCATTTTAATTTATCTATTGCATTTTTACTATGTATCTCTTTGTGTAATGTTTAAGTGTTTGTTCTAGGGATTTAAATATACATATTTAACTTTCATAGTCTATATAGAATCAGTATCTATCACTTCAAGTGATATATTAACACCACATACATTCCCTCACCCTCCCTCCCTCATGTTGGGTTGCTGTATTTGTTATGTCAACATACACTAAAAATCCCCCTAAACAATGTTATAATTTTTGTTTTTAACCAACATATATCTTAAAGAACTTAAAAGATGACGAGTATTATAATTACCCAGGTATTTACCATTTCTGTAGTTTTTTCTTCATTTTTGTTTTTTCAGCTTGCCTTCTGGTGTCATTTACCATCTGTCTGAAGAAATTCCTTTAGTAATAGAGCTAGTGATACCACAGTCTCTTAGTTTCCCTTCACCTGAGAATGTCTATTTCATCTTCATTCCTGAGGGGATTTTTATGGGATATAGAATTATGGGTTGACAGTTCTTTTAAAATGTTCTTCAAAAATGTTCCATTTCTTTCTGGAGAAATCTGTGGCTATTTAAAGCACACTCCCCTATAAGTAATGTGTAGTTTTTCTCTGGCTGCTTTAAATATATTTTTTCTTTTTTCAGCAATTTGACAATGGTGTGTCTGGTCATGGATTTTGGTTTATCTTGTTTGGAGTTTCCTAGACTTCTTGAGTCTGTAGGTTTATGTCTTTCTCCAAATTTGGCAAATTTTCAGCCATTGTTTCTGTACACCACATCTTTTCTTTCTAGGATTCCTATGAAAAGATAGACATTTTGGTGTTTTCCCACAGGTTGAGGAAGCTCTCTTGTTTTTTATTTTTAATATTTTTTTATCTGTATTGTTCAGATTTTATAATTCCTAGTGGTCTATATTGAAATTCACTGACTCTTTCCTCTGTCATCCCCATTCTGCTAATGAGCCTATCCAGTGAGATTTTCATTTCTTTTTTTTTTTTTAAGATTTTATTTATTTATTTGACAGAGATAGAGACAGCCAGCGAGAGAGGGAACACAAGCAGGGGGAGTGGGAGAGGAAGAAGCAGGCTCATAGCGGAGGAGCCTGATGTGGGGCTCGATCCCACAACGCCGGGATCACGCCCTGAGCCGAAGGCAGACGCTTAACCGCTGTGCCACCCAGGCGCCCCGAGATTTTCATTTCAGTTATAGTATTTTTCCATTCTAAAGTCTCCTTTTGGCTCTTCTTTATATCTTACATTTCTTTTCTGAGACTTTTTTTATCTTTTAATTTAAGAATGCTTGCCCTTACATGTTGGGGTATTTTATAATACCTGTTTGAAATTTTGTGTCATCTAAGCATTGGCTTCTGTTGACTGTCTTTTCCCATACAAACTGAGATTCCTCCCAATCTTCGTATGTGCTGAGTAATTTTTAATTGTATCCTGGATATTTGATGACTGTGTTTCAAGACTCTAGGACTCTAGATTGTGACCAAACCCTATGGAGAATGTTGTTTTTTTTTCTCTTCTCTTCTCTTCTCTTCTCTTCTCTTCTCTTCTCTTCTCTTCTCTTCCCTTCCCTTCCCTTCCCTTCCCTTCCCTTCCCTTCTCTCTCTCTTTCTCTCTCTCTAACAGAGAATCTTCCGGGTTCAATTCAGGACACAAGTTCCAACCAGTCTTCTATTGGTTGTAGTTCTAATATAAATTCTGTTTTCCATCATGTCAGATCTGTCCCTGTGCACATTATCAGGTGGCCAGTCTGCAACCTGGGCAGTGGTCTTATTTGTAGTTCAGTTTTCAACAACAACGGCATGCTATTTAGGGTCAGGTATATTCTTGTGAATTCCAGGGGTGAGCCCAGAAGTTCATTAACAACTTCATGAGGTAGCTTTCTCTAGCTATTCCCTCTCTGGTACTTTCCAGTTCCGGGGCTCAACTTTTTGGTCCTCTCGCCAGAAATCTGAGGCTTTACTTAGCCTGCTCTTCTATGTACTTCCCATAACTGTATCTGCACCCAGGGACAAATGGTGGGAGGACACTGAGAAAAAAGCATTGGCGGTTTCCCCCATGATCTTGGGTCCACAGTTCCTCTGATCAGAGGGAAGACTTTCCTCCTTCAGTTTTAGGCTTCTGAGAGCTCTCATGCCCCTGACTCCGCAGGATTGCTCGGGAGGCTGAGGTGCAAGAGAATGGAGAGACGAAAAAACAAAACTATATAGGGGATTTCTCCACTCCATCTAAATATTAGGAGACCTCCTTTCTGCTCCCTGTAGTGCTTCTCCTGGGGCTCTCTCTCTTGGAACCAGTGCCTACTTCTAGGTTTGGGGCTGTGCAGAATCCAGGCTCAATGGCTTTGGAAAGGAAAAATGGTATCTCACCACCAGTTCAGGGGTACTTTAAATTTGGTCTTCACCATTCTACCAACTCCTAGAGCAGCATTTGCTTGGAGACAGAATGCAATGTGCTTATTCCATCTTTCCCTGAAGCAGAACTCGATAGGCTTTATTTTATACATTTTAAAAATGATTCTAAGATACGATTCATAGGTCTCATTAGCTTCCAAAGACATCCATGGCACAGAAAGGATCTTTAGCCAAAAAGGCACAGACACATCAACGGTCACTTGCAAATCAGCAAATACTTGCTCAGGAGCAACAGCGAGGATCTCAGGAAGCCCTTAGAGAGCACCTAGGCTAGTCTGGGGTCAGGGACGGCTTCCCAGTGGTCAAGAGAGGAAGAGTATTCTCAGCAGATGGAAAGTCATGCTCATGAGCCAGAAAAAAACCAATGTGGAAAGTGTGGGTCACAGCAAGTAGTTCAGAGAGGCCAAGACATGAACTTCTCTTGGCTCTTGAGACCATGCACAGAAGAGAATCACACTGTTTTATTAGATAGCATTGAAGGACTATTAAATTCAATGAAATCCTAAGTCCAGTGGAAACTGTCATCCTGATGATATCTGCTGTAGAATCCAATTCCAGATCTCGATCTCAGTTCTATACATAGACTCTGTATGTAGGCATTTAACATTTGAATAAGGAGCCCATTCATTTTGTATGCTTGGCAACAAATTCTGTTGTGGATACATATACCATTGGATAGCTATTTTAAATTGCTATTTCGGAGATCAAAAATTCAATGAGAAGACTGAAAGCAAAATATAAAAATATAAAAACGAAGACTGCAAAAGAATAAAGGAAGAAATTTTAATTCCAGCTTTTCATTATTATAAACCAGAAAAACCACAAATAACTGACATAATCAGTATAATGCATTTCTCTGTGCTTTTTGAAAAATTCAAATGTGTCAGGGCTTGGGGCAGAGCATGGAAATAAATACAATGAAACAGAGAAAGTGTGCTAAGAAATAAAAAAGAACTGAATTCCCAAGGCAGGTAAACCCAGTATGCAATAACACAGATTCAAATTCCCACTGACAAACACACATAGGCCTATTGTGAGAAATCCAGCCGCTCCACTGCAGAGCCTGTGGATTGAATCTGCCCTAAGGCACTGAACTAATTTCCTTACCATGCTATAGTAGGATATTTTGGAGGGGGTACAGGAAGGACCATGTATTCACACTACTATATAGTTACTTACACAAAATATTACTGGCTAAGGATAAAAAAAGACAATGAAGAGACAGTTCAGTTAATTTATCTTAACAGAGCACACGGTACCATCCCATGCAACACAACTTGCTTGAAAGTCAAAATGATTAAAGAACAAATTGGGGTACTTTGATTCAGGCTTTCAACTAACCTTTACTTGGTTAGTTGTGCCTCTACTATCAACAAAGCCTGCACCAAGCTCTTGTGTTACGGACTGAACTGGGTCCCCCAAATTCACCTGTTGACCCCTTAATCTTCAGTACCTTAGAGTATGACTACATTTGAAGATAGGACCTTTAAAAAGTTAATTAAGGTTGAATGAGGTCATTAGGGTGGGCTCTGATCCAGTCTGATGGGTGTCCAATCCAATCCAATCCAATCCAAACAAGAAGAGAAAATTTGGACATACAAGAGACACCAGGAATTCGCACACACAAAGGAAAGACCACGTGGGGACACAGCAAAGAGGTGGCCACCTGCAAGCCAAGGAGTGAGGCCTCAAAAGAAACCAAACCTGACGACACCTTGATCTTGGACTTCCAGCTTCCAGAATGGAGACATAAATTTCTGTTGTTTAAGCTCCCCAGCCTGTGGTCCTCTGTTACAGCAGCCTGGGCTGACAGAGGGGGGAAGGTATATGGAACTCACAGGCTTGTGAGGAAGCTGACCCAGGGACAAATGATTAACAATACCCAGGACCCACGTCAGGGTGATGACAGCAATCAGGTGGGCCTGTAAACAGGGTACAAAGGGAAAAAAGAAGTGATTCCAGGAAATACCCAATTGGGTCCAAGAAAAAACTCAACTTCAAAAACCATCAGCACTGTTACTTCCTCTAGAAGCTGGATTCATCCTGGGATCTGCGAGACTGAAATGCCATCTGGGGTCAGCCTGGGAGTCGGAAACTGCCCCCTGACTGAGGTAGTCTCCCTATCAAGAGGTTTGGGATCCTGTTGCTTTCAGGTATAAACCATCCCCAAGCAAACTAGCATAAAACGTGCAGCTGGCTAACAGTGTACACCCATCCCTCCATCCCTCCATCCTGAACTTTCTCATAATGGTGCACAAGTTATTCTGAATGACCAATGACCTGACTGATAGCTCAAAGACTCAATGAAATGAAAATCATGAATAAAACACAAGAGGTAGGGAGGACAGATTCAAGAATACTGCATACTGGGCAAATACTGGCTATTGAATATTAGGAGTTCGAGAAGAATGACATGGGGACACAAACTGGAAAGACAAGCAGAATACTCCTTACCTGAATAAAGAACAATTTTTGGACCAGAAGTAAACTCGAGTACCAAGCAAGACTAATAACAATTTGAAAAGCAAAAAAAGAATCACACCCGGACATAATCTGGTGAATTCCCAAATGCCAACTATCAGAGAATGAAAACAAATTATTTACATAGGAAGAGAATTCAAATGGCACCAGATTCCTCACTGGGAGCTCCTGGAACACTGAGGCAGTGAAGCCAGGCTTAAGGCTTTTGAGAGGTAAGGCTCTGATCCAAGATCCCCCTGCCTGGCCAATGTCATGCATTAAAAAAAAAAAAAAGAAAATGAAACAGATAAAAGAAGACCAAAGACATCAGATATCTGAACAAATAGGACTTGATTAAATTCCTCCACTGAACGACACACAATCTGAAATAGAGTTTTAAAGAACTATTTGTTACATGCTATTTATGAAAAACAGCCAAATGAAATGACAAAGAAAAAGCTTGGAAAGAAAGAGATGGGAAACTATATCAGGCAAGCGTAAACAAAATGAGTGTGGGGGCAACGGGAAGATCGGACAAAGTGGAATTTAAGACCAATAGCTTTAAATAGGGCCAAGGAGATTAGGGGAGGGCTCCACCCTAACAGCCCCCAAAGCCCCCACACACACACACCACCACCTTGGGGATGAGGCTTCAACATCTGCATTTTGGAGGGACACAAACATTCCGTCTATATCAGTTAGGCCACAAAAGAAACAGTAAAAATGTAGACATTCTGGTCAACGTGGAAGACTGAGATGATGAGGAAAGATGTCGTGCTCCGAACGAATGAAAATATTGAATAAAATACAACAGAATTTTGTTACACAGCTGAGCTCAAAAGCAAACAGACCCCCCCAAAAAAGAGGTGGCACAAAGCACTCAAGCTACTGCTAAAGTATCAATAACAGTGCAAAGCCTGGCAGAGTCCGACAGGAACACATCCTTCCAACAGGCCGGGGACGTCGGGGCTAGGACTGGGGTCTGGACTGGCAGAGGAGCTCAGGCCACTGCAGCGGGAGAGGCTGGGAGCTGAAAGGAGCCACTGGCATGAAACCAGGACCTGCCAGGAGCGACTTGGCTCCTGAAACCGAACTAGAAGAACTCTACCCGTGGACCCAGGAAGCTTGCTTCCGACCCAGACCAAGCCATGGAAGCGAAAAGAATTACCCATGCATAACTGGAATGACTGAAATAATACCTTATGAAGTTTCCTCTTATCCATGAGTTCAGAGTTGCCCCCACATTTATTACTGGGGTGCAGGTGCAAAACTACTGAATCTTTTCTCCAATTGACGACTAGAAGTGTACTATGAAGAACTACAGACCACTGTGTGTCTACACAGCCTGCTTCTTCACCTGAAGAAATAGGTGTTGGAATACAGGAAACTACACTGCAGCTGGTTCTTTCCACCCCCAGCCCTGACTTACTCTGCCAGGCTGAGGTCAAGGGCATCACACATTTCAGAAACTGTAAGAAGGCCAGGCTTGGGACACAGAATGACTGGGAGACTTCAGAAAGTATCACATTTCTTTGACCCTCAGTTTCCTTGTCTGAAAATGGGACTGATAATAACTATTTTTGAAGGTTATCATGAGAATCAAATGAGATATGCAGAAGAGTACCTATAATAAAGAAATAAGCATTACTATTATTATGTGTTTAGATATAAATCCTGGGGCACCTGGGTGGCTCAGTCGTTAAGCATCTGCCTTTGGCTCAGGGCGTGATCCCAGGGTCCTGGGATCGAGGCCCACATCGGGCTCCCTCCTCCGCTGGGAGCCTGCTTCTTCCTCTCCCACTCCCCCTGCTTGTGTTCCCTCTCTTGCTGGCTGTCTGTCAAGTAAATAAATAAAATCTTAAAAAAAAAAAAAAAAAAAGAAGATACAAATCCTTCCTTGATTGGAAGTTAAAAAAAAAAATGCCCTAATGATTTATTTTTATTTTTGGTTTAAATATCTTGCTAGAATTCTTCTTTACTGCCAAATACTATTCCACCGTATGGATATATGATGTTATTTACCCAGTCATCAGCTGATAGCCATTTGGGTTGTTTCTACATTTTGACTATTACGAATAATGCTACTATGGACATTCCTCTGTAAGTTTTGTGTGGACAAACATTTTTTAATTTTCCTGGATTTATATACATAGATAGGAGTGGGATCGCTGGGTCACAGGGTAACTCTAGGTCTAACTTTCTGAGGAACTGCCAGACTGTTTTCCAAAACAGAGGCACCATTTTACATTCCCACCAGCAGTATATGAAGGTTCTGATTTCTCTGTATCGGCAGGATGCCTTTCAAAGCAACTGAGGGGCCACTGAAAACAGAAAATTGGGATATTCAGCATCGCCACCTCTTTCCTGGAGAGCATCCCAAGTTGTTAAAAATCTACTTCCCTTTCATTTGTACAAACTGAGACAGAACAGTAGGGTTTGATCAGTCTTTCTCCTCATTTGTGGGGATTTCCAGCATGGCAAACACCTTCCCCTCTGAGTCCATGTTCTCTCCTAGAAATAAAACGACAGACGCAGAAACATCTCATTCAAGTACCTACTTGGTCCAACGTGACAGAAAGCACAGAAAATATGGCCAAAAATGGTAAGAAACGTGGACTCAAACCTAAGACTTTAGAACATGTGAAAAAGCTTCACATGAAATACGACCATATCGTTCACAAGCCTATCTGAGAAATTAAGGAACCTCCTTGGTTCTAAAGAGAGAGATTTTCCTTGTCCTTTTTCTAGGCCTAAGGAAGCAAGGACCAGAGTGATGGAGAAATAAGCCGAGGAGGAGCCAAAATAGCTGGAACCAAAGGCTGCCCTAAATTGCCTAGAGCTCACTGATCTCTTCAAATGGTTTGAATAGGAAGACAGAAGAACAGACTAGATGGCATGCCCAAACTGCTCCTCAGAAGCCTGAACCATCGTGCTCTGCAGCATACTGGATTCCTGGAGAGAACCATCATCCGCGGCCCAAATGGACTTCGGATATGATGCATGGGGTTGGCCATACTTGGAATCTTATGTCCACATACGTTGAAGAGAAGGGTTCATTTGGAGAGTTCGTTCAAGTGTAAAATATAATTTTGTTAGTTCCAGGCCAAAAAATCATCATGGTACAGAATGACTAACAGGACGCTCCATCCTTTTTTCCACAATCAACTACACGAGGGGAAGAAAAAAAAAAACAACAACAATGGAATATTCTTTTATGCATTGCTTCCCCTATGTAATTCAAAGCGCAAGGCAGTAGAGTAATAAAATTAAATATGCCATAATGGAAAAAAACAGTTCCACTATAAATAAGCTTTATTATCCTATCTGAGAAAGAAAACAGGGAGCTGGATCGTGTGTGACTCTTCCCTTTCAAAACCAACCCATAATCAAAAGCAAACAGGTTCATAAACACAAGAGAGAGAAAACTGGGGTTTGCAGCTGCGATGGAGACCCGTGGGGTGAGACCTCTTCAAACAATGAGTGTGGTGCTGGGTTTTATTTGGGAGATGGCTCTGAGGAGCTCAGGCCTCTTGAGTGGGGGAACACTCCCTAGTTGGGACCAGCAGCGTGAGGTGGCATTTGAGCCTTGAACGGGAGAATAGCAGCCCCAGGGTCGGGGGCAGGGAGTGAGTTTGAGTCTGCAGACTGCAGGTCCAAAGGCTCTCAAGGCTGGGTGTTGCTTTCTATGGCTTAGGAAGATGTCCTCAGCTTTTCCCATGTGTGGACCCTTTTGAGACAGAAGGGGCTGTTTCCTGAGAAAGGCCCTGAGTGCGATGTCATCACCATATAGGTTGGCCTGAGGTTTACCTGCGTCTCTGTGTCTTAGGACAGGATAGGCAGTAACCTCAGGTAGACACTCTGCCCATGTGTCACCCAAATAATTTTATGATGATTGGGCCTCTTTTATGATGATGGGACTTCTCTATTTGTGTCTCTTCACCCCGGAATGGTCTAAACCGTTGGCTCCTTTGGTCACCAGGCATCACTGGGCAGATAGCACTGCTGCCACCACCGGAGTCTATCACCATGAGGGAGGGGTTCCACATTCCCCCAGGTGACTCCTTTGGCTCCCAGCCACTCTCTGCCATCAGTTTCAACCACCTTCTCCCACAATGGTGCCAGGGCCTGGACTTACCCTGAATCTCTCTGCCTCTGAAATCCTGCTCTCCGATGTGACGGCACCCATCAGAATCTGAAGCATGCTATCATTCAGGATCCCTTCCTTTCCATTCTGGTGGCACTGGCTTCACCCATAGCTCTCAGCAAAAGTAAAAGCCAAAACGAAAACCAAAACCAAAAAACTGTAAACAAAAAACAAAAAAGCCCAACAACACCTCTGTTAAAATTAGAAAAAATTCAGTTACCTCTTGCTCACCAAGGGGCTTGCTAATCATGGATTACATGAGAATGAATTCTTCTCTTTCAAAGAATGACCATACGAACCTCTATACAGATGAGAATCAATATCATGCTCTTTAAAGCTATTGTCCTAATGTTATCTCATCTCCTTCCTGTCAAAGCATAATTTTCAAAAAGTTAAACTCATGACTCTAATACAAATATATAAGTGTCCAAAATGTATTTAACTTCTTAATGAGCAAACCAGTAGGAAAGATGGCTCAAAGAGCATTTGCAGAATCTGCGACCTTTAAACACAACACAGAATGTTAGAATCACCACTCAGTTAGGTACGAAACTGGTTAATGCCTTACATGGGAATAAAACCATAACCTTTGTGGTTATTTTTTCTAAGGGAAAGAAATCGACAAATTAACATGTAACTCTACTGTGTCTGGGCTTATCAACCAGTAAATAGTAAAGTCAAACACAAGTATATTCTCCTCAAGAATTAAATAATCCCTGGGTAAGCATGTCAAACAGTGCCTCAGTATGACATTGAGAGGACATGCCCCTTTGCCTTATTTCTAAGTTTTGGGTAATTTTTCTTAACAACCCCTAAAGAGAGAAAATTCTAAACTAGTTATCTCAAAATCTCCACACTATTCCCTCCCGAATTTAAGAAAAGAAAGAAAAAAAAAAACCCGTAAGGGCATCACTCACACACCATTGGGCTCTTGATGACCAAAGAATGATTGTCACCTGGTAGAATTTCAGACAGCATGACTCAGCGGTAGGAATGGTATTTTGGCAGCCCGCCCTCCCATCACACAGATGGCTACCACCTCTCCCAAGACCAGTCCTGGCCAAGAAAACAGACATGTAGAGTTCCAGGATAGCTCATTCAGGAACAGATTAGGTGAGTTTATACCTTCATCGAGACATCACAGGATCTGAACTTCAAGGAACCTTCTGGAAAGTGTCCCTGGATCTTCTAGGACAGATGGTGTTTCTTATATTCGGTCCTCCCAGCACTGAGCAAGCCCACTATCAGCCCTGGCCAAGCTATCATCAGCCTCCCTGGCAAGGATCTCTTATCTCTCTTAATCAATGTAAGGCCATTTCTTCTTCTATCCTCTGTGAAAATGGTTCGAAATTGATCAGTGTTTCCATCTAGAATCTCTTTACTTAAGACAATTTTTAAACCCTAATGTCTTTTAGGCTAAATAATCCAAATTGCTATCATCTTCTTAATTCTATTCTTAGTTGTGCTTCACTGAGCCCTCTTGGGTCTCTCCTAAGACCAGGAAGAGCACGACAAAGCCCCGGGGATGATTTCACAAACCAGGTCTGCTGTCTTCCGCACCAGGTGAGCTTTCTCTAAACAAAAGCCTGGCCTTGCTCACACTTTGCTGTGATGACCCATTAGGTTGTTTCTCCTGTTGCTTTGCAAGCTCAGTGCTCCCTCCTTTCTTTCCCCCTCCTTCCCTTTCCTCTTCCCTTCCTCCCTCCCTCCCTCTCTCCTTTTCTTTCCTTCTTTCCCTCTTCCCTTCCTCCCTTACTCTCTCCCTCACTCTCTCATTCTTTCCTTCTTTTCTTCCTTCTTCTCTTTTCTCTTCCCTTCTTTCTGCTTTAGCTTTTAGGCTTTTTTTTTTTTTGTAATTGAAGTACCATTAACATACAGTGTTATGTTAGTTTCAAGTGCTGCTCGGTCTGTCTTCATTGTTCTTGGAAATATTCCTACCAGGGTCCTCAGCACATGGTCACTGGTTTTAAAAAATTAGCCATTGGAGTTAACAAAAAGAAGAAAATTAAAGTTACCCATCATCACACTTCTCAGAGACAACATCTGCTCATAGGTTGGTGCTTCGCATTTGGGGCTCTTTCCTGATGTATGTATTTTTAAGAAGCAATCGGACTTCATTGTACTGCTCCCCAGCTCAAGGCCTGGCCCAGGGTCCCATACTGTCCCCTGCGCAGGGCTGCCTCCCCCTCAGCCTGCTGGGTCACTGCATTAGACCTAGAATGGCACCATTGCTACAACCCAATTCAATGCAAAAGCAGCTCCTGGTCTCTGGAAGCAGTCCTAGCAGCAGCTCAGATCGGTTTGGGAGGCAAAATACAATGAACCAGATTCATTTAACCAGAGAGAAAGCAGTCGGTGGGAGAACATACTGGAAAGCCCTCAGGAAGTGCTCAGAAGGAAGGGGAAGCGGGGGTATTTATTCAAACCAAGACCTCTCCTTTGTTCTGTCTTTTGAGTCTACCCAGGTTTCCATCAGGGACCCTCTCCAGGGTGCCCTGGGGCCCCACAGCAGGCTTACCAGGCTGGCTCCATAAGAGCCCCAACATGAGCACAGGCACATCCCTGCAGCTAAAGCAGGGGTTGTCGTCCTAAGCGAGTTTGCTTAGTGCCTAACCCAGTTCCTGGCAATGACCCTCATGCTAGATGGTTTTCTTTCAAACTGGTGCCAACCTAATGATGTTTCTGTGTTCAAGATTATGTGAACATCCAATCGCTGATTTTCTACTATATTTTATGAACTCCCATTGATACTACTAATTGGACCCGTCTGTTTTTTTTACTATTTTGTGAAGATAGTTCTCCTTTTTGACGCATATTGTTTTATTTTCATATTAAGTTTTGTATCTAAAATATCATCAGGCATTGTTTAAATTACATTTTGCTCCCATCAGTATGTCATAAATATTTTCTCACGCTATTATATGTGGATTTTTACTGGCATGGTAAATCCATACACAATTAATTTCAGTGATCTCCTATTACAGAACATATAGGTGGTTTTCAACTTTCTGGTTTTATTAAAGAATAATCTGGTGAACATCCTGGTACCTTAACTCTGTGTGTCATGAAGACTCAAGGTAAATGTCCAGAAGCAGAACTTGGGTCACAGGCCATGCCTGTGTTTTTTTAATGGCTTTTGCTACCTGCTGCCAACTCGGCCTTGGTAATTCGTGTTTTACATCTACAGGTATTTTGCTGTCCTTTTCCTTACTAATCTTTATCCAGTTTTTGACCCATCCATTCTCCACCTAGGATGTATGGAAGGGCTGGGCCCAGGATGCTTTAATTTTAGATATACCATTTCAGTTTGGAACAGTCTTCTTCATTCATCCAGCTACAATATGTCAGGCACCATTCCAGGCAAAATAAGTGCAGTGGTGAACAATCCAGCAGGGAAGCAAGTGGCAAAGCAGGGGTGTGGGCCTGGTATGTAATAAACTAATATAATGAAATATAATAAAAATATAATAAATTTTATATGTGTGTCTGGCAAACATGAAGATTCAAGGAAGTGTTCAGGTAGAGGGCACTGCCAGAACCAAAGGTGTGGGAGCCAGAATGGGGGAAGGGCTGGGGTCAGAGAGAAGATGGGGGGTGATGAGGGGACCAGATTGAGTTAGGCTTCATAGGCCATTAGGACTTTGGCCTTTACTCTGGGTGAAACAGGAGCCTTCATAGGGTTTATGCAGACAGCTGACGTGCTCAAGCGGCTGGGTTGAAGTCAGACCAGAGGGTGCCAGGAGCAAATCAGGAAGCTCCATGAGGAGATGGGGTGGGTTGAATAGTATCCCTCAAAATACACATCCCCCCAGAACCTCAGAATATGACCTTATTTGGAAATAAGTCTCTGCAGATATAATCAGTTAAGGATCTTGAGATGAAATCATCCTGGACTTATGGTGGGCTCTAGATCAAAATCTGAAAGCCCCAGAAGAGGACAGGAAACGCAGAAAGATACAGGGAGAAGCCATGAAGAAGATGCAGCAACCAGAACAATGTGGCCACAAGCAAAGGAAATGTCAGACGCCACTCGAAGCTGGAAGAAACAAGCAAGGATCCTGCTCGAGAGCCTTGGGAAGGAATGCAGCCCCGTGGACATCTTGACTTCATATTTCTGGCCTCTGAAACTGGGAGAGAGTAAATTTGTTGTTTTGAGTGTCTTAGTTTGACGTGCTTTGTTATGACAGCCCCAGGAAACTAACCCAGGGGGTTCTTGTGCTCTAAGAGATGATGTGTTGGAGCCACTGGTGGTGGCAGTGCAGGAGATGAGAATCAGGTAGATTTCAGGTACGTTCTGAAGGTGAGAAAACAGGATCTGCTGAGGGACAGGACAGGGGATGTGAAGGTCATGAGGAGTCCAGGATGATTCTAGGATTTGGGGCTTGACCCAGTGGAAGGAGAGAAAGACCCAGAAGATCGGGCTTGGGGGTGGGGAGGGAGGCAGAAGCTCAGTGTTGATGTGTGAAGCCTGAGGTGCCTGTCAGGCTTCCAGGGAAGGTGGGGTGTTGGCCACTGGAGATACTAGTGTGGAGCCCAGGACAGAAATCCATGCTGGAGACACAAATTAGGGGGATGTATTTGCAAAACCAGAACAGTGGATGTGAAAGTAAAGAGGAGGTGGAGCCTGGAGCACACCAACACTAAGAGTCAGGGAAACGAGAAGGAACCAGCCCGGGAACCCACGGAGGACACTGACAGGAAGAGCAGAGCCATGATGCCCTAGAAACCAAGTGAAATTGCCATTTCCAGCAACTGGGCTGGCAGGAGAGTGAAGTGAGAGCCAAGTGGGCAGTGGGCTTAGAGAGGTTGACCTGAGTGATGTGAGCTTGATATGAGCGAGCCCATGGAGGCATGTGAGGAATGTACCTCAATACAAAAAGTTTTTCCATTTCTTTCACCACTATGTTCATGAAAGAGACTCAGAGGAGAGGAAATGACCACAGATAACTCTTGAAAAGTTCTTCTCAGAAAGAACTCACAGCCTGTTTTTTGCTGAAGGGAATGACCAGAAGACAGGGGAAATCTGGTGAGGCCGGACAAAGGAGGGGATTTGCTGGACAGGTGCCCCCAGCAGGTGTGAAGGAACAGGCGCCCAGACCCAGGGGAGACCTGACCCTTCCAGCATCACGGGCAGTGCATCCAGGAGAGAAGGTGGGATGCAGTTACACATACAAAGGAGGACAGTAGATGTGGTTTGAGCATTTGTGGAACTTTTTTCTGACTGCCTTAATTTTTTCAGTAAAATAGGGAGCAAAATCATCTATCAGCTGAGAATGAAACGGGGCCAAAGATGTACTAGAAGACAGAGGGGAGGGGAAGGAAGGAAATATTTACCTGGGATAGATGGGAGTCAATGGACTGGAGAAGTCTTGCTGGGCCAATAAGCACCAAAGGCCCACGTGTGGTCTCTTGAGGAGACAAATCAGCAGAAATGTGTTCTTCTGGCAAAACACAGGCAGAACAGTGAAAATGCCTACTTTACACCATTCACAAAAGTTAACTTGAAATGCATCCAACACTTAAACATAAGCCCCGATACAATAAAACTCCTTGAAAAAAATAAAGGGAATTAACATCGATATTGGTCATGGCAATCAATTTTGGGGGCATGACGCCGAAAGCACAAACAACAAAAGAAAAAAAGAATCAACAAATGGAACATCAAACTCAAAAGCTTCTGCACAGAAAAAGAAATAATTAAAAAAGACAACCTGTGGAATGGGACAAAAGTTTTGCAAACCCATCTAGCAGATAAGGGGTTAATATCCGGTATCTCTAAAGAACTCTGTCAACTCAACAAAACAAACGATTTGATTAATAAATGGGCAGAACTAAATAGACTTTTCTCCAAAGAGGACATCAAAATGGCCAACAGGTACATGAAAAGATGCTCAACATTGCTAATCAGCAGAGAACGGCAAATCAAAACAACAACGAGATGTCATCTCACACCTGTTAGAGGGGCTATCATCAAGAAGAGAAGAGACAACAGGTGCTGGCGAGGATATGATGAAAAGGGAATCTTTATACGCTGTTGATGGGAACTGGTCCAACCGCTAAGGAAAACAACATGGAGGTTCCTCAAAAAATAAAAATAGATCTACCATATATGACCATGCAATTCCAAGGGTGATCCCAGTTTCAGTTGCGGCAACAAGAGGAAGCAACTGTTTTAGATGAGGCTGAGAAGTTCAGAGATTTGGCTGATGACTGTGAGTCCCAAGGGCACAGGAAACAGGTTTCAGGATTGGAGATGGAAATGGGTCAAAAGATGGAATAGACTGAGCAAAACGGAGACTGGGTTGCCAAGGGTGAGGGATGACCTGGAAATCCTGGCCTTCTCCTGGTGACGCTCATAGACATCACTGTATTAGTCCCAACGTTCTCAAGGGAGATAGCAGAGCCAGACTGTGTGTGTGCGAGCACAGGTGTGCATGTGTGGGGGATGTCAAGCGGGGGAAGCAAAAATGAGAGGGGGTATTTCCAGAAGCACAGAGAATTTGGGCCCCCCTCTTCACTCCTGCCAGTGGCAGGGTGAGACCAGGATGGTAGTCTTAGATCCTCATCAACTGTGCTTATATAGAAAGCATTGCCTTTCTGTTTTCTTAGGTTAGAAAAAATGACAATCCAGGAAGGAAATTAGCAAAGTATATATAAAGACAATTAATGGGAAAAACCTGCAAACGACCATTACCACAAAAAATAAGCTCACTCCTGGGATGCCTGGGTGGCTCAGTCTGTTGGGCATCTGCCTTTGGCTCGGGTCAGGATCCCAGCATCCTGGGATCGAGCCCACGTGAGGCTTTCTGCTCGGTAGGGAGTATGCTTCTCCCTCTCCCGCTCCCCTTCCTCCCAGCTCATATTCTGCCTCTCCCCCAAATAAATAAAATCTTATAAAAAAAAAGACAAGCTCATGCCTATTAATAATAGAGAAAAGGTAAGTTTAAAAAAGAGGTAGCTCTTGACACACATTAGCCTGACAAAGTTTGCTTTTTTTAAAAAAATAGAATACCATGTATCAGGAGGTGTTTGAAACAGATCTTGCCATTGGGTGTATAAGTTGGTATGATGACTTTGAGAGAAATCTGGCAATAACTGGTCCAAGTGAAAATGAAAATAACCAATGAGCCAGCAATTCAATGTCTAGTGACATATACATATGCCCCAGGAGTTATGTGCCAGGAAGTGCACTGTGGTGGTGTTCACAACACTGCACAGCAAACCTGGGCTTGCTGGTGAAGAGGCTGGTGGCCAGAGTGTGATGGAGTCACACGTGGCATCCTGTAGGAGACTGGGAATCCATGAACTACATCTCCACAACAGACCTCAAGAAAAAAAACGGCGCTGAAGAGCCAAAGCTTCCATACCATGAATCCATTTAGTTTGTTAAAGTCCACAAAGCAGTATTATCAATTGTAACTCCACATATATGTAGTGGAACAGATACATAAATGAGATAAATGATGCACACCAACTTCAGAATGATGGTCAACTCTTGGAAGAATCAGTAAGAAGAGATACAAAAAAGGACTGCAACTGTATCTGACATTTTATTTCTTTAAAGGATCTGAAATAGAGCAAAAATACAGTATCAGTTCAACCTAGGTGGTAAGCACCTCAAGTCTGCCCTAGTATCTTCTGCACTTTTATGGATGTGTGGATTTTTAAAAAAGGAGAACGTTTCTAGTTTACCAACCCACATGCCAAGTATTAAGAAAGCAAGCGAAGTATGAATAGTGCTGTAAGGGGAGGACAACCATTGTCAGGGCATCGCATTCAACCAGAATAGAGACGGAACCCAAAACCATTTCATTACGATTAGGAGGGATGAGGAATTAATTTCCTTAATATTTGGCTGAACCACATTAAATATCTTATGCCATATTATTATATTCAGATCTGGTAAGAAGTATACGGAAGAATAAGTTTTCAAAGTACTGGTTGTAACTAAAAAAATCAGCACCTTTAAAAATTCCTCGTGATTTTGCCTTGTGACCAAACTTTTGCTCTTGTTTTAAACGTCATTAGAATGTATTTGATTTGGAGAATGCCGTGAAAATCACTGAGCTATCATGGTGCCCTGCCGGGGGTGGAGGTGGAAGAACTGCTAGACTACTTATCTAATTACCCCTTTCCATGGCCTTAGCTAAACCCCACAGGAATCTATCTGCCCACTCCTAAAGCTGGGATTTAAATGGAGCAGTGTCCAGGCTCTTCTTTTACAGTCTTGGTTCTTTCCGGCCACATCACCAAACCCCTCTGCTGAGGTACTAAGAGAAGGGTTCGTGTAGACATATAACTCTCTAGTGGACAGGATTGCAGAGAATGAAAATATGTGTGGATGAGAAGGGGAAGCAGGATGGCGGAAGACAACCAGACAAGCAAGGTTAAGAATGATGGTGAGACTCTGGAAAACAGTGTGGAGGTCCCTTAAAAAGTTAAAAATTGAACTACCCTATGACCCAGCCATTGCC
>NC_048218.1:10398007-10504211 GCF_002007445.2 Ailuropoda melanoleuca
ATCGGAATCCGGGGATGTACTGTATGGTGATTAACATAATATAATAAAAAAAATCAAAAAAAAAAAAAAAGAATGATGGTGAGAATAAAAATCACCTTCATTGCAGATAAAAGTCAGAGAATTAGAGAAATGCCAAAGGAGCCCTCGCAGAAAAACAAAGCATGGATCCCAGAGTCAAGTAAGAGTTGATTCTTGTTATTCGAGAGAGTATGTCCTATCGAGGTGGGGCTGCGAACACTTGGTTAGAGAATACTAACCCATTGCTCCTAGGAGAAACACAGGGTTAGGTTCCTGCGAGGCTCTGATCACATTTATGCCGACCCATCAAGACAGTCTTGTTTTATGCATGTTTCTTTTCAAAGACACCTTAATTTATATTGATTCATTAACACTGAACAAGGCCAACAATACTGTAACCTGTGCCTCAGCAAAGCTAATTTAACACACATATTTCCTCCATAAGGCACATCACAGCCTTCTCAGGCTTAGGAACACTAGACAGCCCTTCAGCACTACGCATGGGCCATTTTAAACACGGAGATCACCAACAAAGAGCACAGAGATACAAACAACACTAAAAAAGACACTTGTTCACTGTAGGAGGACTGCAACAACAAGGTAGAGTGTCACCCTGTACAACCCCAGCGGGGAAAGGACTCGACAGGAGACTCCAATGTTCGCCTCCCCACCTGTGAATGACTGTGAAAATACCGTACTGATTCGGGGAGCTTACAAATAAATTTTTGCAAGTAGGAAAATTCACAAATACAGAATCTTTGAATAATGAGAACTGACAGGTAACAGAGTCTGACATCTATCAAAAGAAAAGCAGGAGCAACTGGGTGGCCAGTCAGTTAAGCATCTGCCTTCAGCTCGGGTCATGATCTCGGGGTCCTGGGATCCAGCCCCGCGTTGAGCTCCCTTCTCAGTGGGAAGTCTGCTTCTTCCGCTCCCTCTGCCTGCTGCTTCCCCTGCTCCTGTGCTCTCTCTCTCAAATAAATAAATAAAATCTTAAAAAAAAAAAAAAACCAGTATCTAGTCCTCCACAAAGTGGTTCTTACATTTTGGGTTTCATTTGGACAAAGAATGTTATATTCAAGTCATTGAGCTCAATACAAGCTTTATGGAAACAATGGTCTCCCACTTACTCAGAATGGAGAGGTTGAGAACATTTTGCATATTCCTTACTCCTGGCACTATCCACCAAACAATGCATCCTTCTCTTTTCCATGCACAATGGAATCATCTCAGGCAAATCTTCTCTCCCACTTCCTTTCCCAGAGGAGGCACAGCTTAGCCTGTGCTGGGAGAAAAGGGTACAGACACGACACACAGACGCTAACGCTGCAGCCAAAGGTCCCCAGCACTGTGGAGACTCGGTCTGGTTTCAGGCATCTTCGGCTAATTGCCCTGCTGGGCCTGGGGGATCTGGGAAGATGCAGGGTTATTTAGGTACTGCTGCAGTCACTATTTAGGGGCTGACTTTGGATACTGTGGTGCGCCCCTAAAAAACAGGACGTTGCCACCACCCAGGAACTTCTTGGCCACCACACCTGTATCTTCCTCCTGTGGAACAATAGGGTGCCTTGAGCCTGTGTTTGGTTTTAAGTCTATGTGCCTTTAAGCTGTGTTCTCAGAGTAAAAAGTATGCTGGCAATTCGAGCCCAGCAAAAGCTTGCGCTGGCCTCTGAGGCTCTCTTTGCTGTTTTCTTGTGATCGGGTACGGCACCTGCTCTGTTTAGAGTAATAGCCCCACGGAAGCCACTGGCAGGCCGTGGAAACAACAGCTAGGCTTATCAGAAGATGAAAAGAAGTGTGCGAAGAATAAGCCTCTGGGAAAGTACTTTAACCCTTCCCCATCTCCCGGCCAGGTTTCCAAATCACTGATGGAATAATCCTTCAGCAAACCAGACAGTGGGACCTGATCCAGGGCCTCATAGACTTGGAAGGCTCATTAAGACCAACTGGTTCACTGGCCCACATTTTCCATTCAAAGACTGAAGTCTGAGGCAGAGGGAAGAAAGGAAAGCACGCAAGATCCTGCGGCTGGAGGGTGGTAACGCAGGGCCACTGAGTAGGTCTCTGACCCAAAGTTCTGTGCTCGTCACAGTACATTTTTTTCTAGGTGACCAAGGTTCCCACCAATTGCTCTGGAAACTTCCTACCACCGACACGATCCTGGCCTGTTCCCAGGTATGGAAGACAGGGCAGGTATCAGCAGGTGGCATTCCAGGTCAATCTCAGGGGCAATCATCCCTCTCTCCCTGAGCCCTCCCAACGAAAAGTGGCAACAGCCCAGGCCACACAAGGGGAGCAGGATTTCTACTTTCAAGATGCTCCCACACGCAGCATTTCAGAGCACCCTCAGTTCAGCCGGGGGTCCCTGGGCAAGCACATCGTCCGGGCAGTCCACTGTCCACCGGCTGGTGGGCATCTGACAACCTCACCTCAACTCCCCTTGTACTTCTCCAGGGTGAATTTCTATAACCATTTCTTTCTGACAAATATGGGGGCATGGTAGAGGGTTAGTCAGTTAGAATGCAGGTTTTACAGCAAGCTAAAGTGCTCAGTACTCATTCTTGGCTCTTCAAAATGATCCTTTCAGTTCAAGAGGCCCTTAGCCACGAAATGTCTCCTCACCAGCACACAGTGACTTGGACCCTCCCCGAATTCCCACTCTCTACATGCCAAGCCCGTGCCCACCACCAGATCATACCTGCCTGGCCCCCCGGTGCTCCACAAACACAGCATACGGTTTTGCCACCTCACATTGCCTACCACCCATGCTCCACACTCGTTCCCATGCCTGTTTAAACACTCTCTCTGCTGGAAAACTCCCCCCACCCAGTTCCAAGTGCTAATGAATCCAGTTCTGTTTCCAGAGCACTTAGTTTGAATCCTATTATTTTTATCATAGCCTGTTTTCAGATAGCAGAGTATTTCCACCTCCCCTATCTATGAGAGCCCTAA
The DNA here is from genome assembly GCF_002007445.2 of Ailuropoda melanoleuca. Taxonomy (NCBI): domain Eukaryota; kingdom Metazoa; phylum Chordata; class Mammalia; order Carnivora; family Ursidae; genus Ailuropoda; species Ailuropoda melanoleuca. Next base: position 10,400,978 of record NC_048218.1, read on the forward strand.
GGTCAGGGTCATTGCCCATTCATCTTTGTATCCTACCCAGGGCATCACCTGCCATGTGTGTGCTCTGTAAACACATACCCCTGGAGTATGGAGGGAAAAAAAGCTCTGCGGGAAATTACAGGGCAGAGGAAAAACCGTGCAGAAAGGAGGCCTGGTCTCCAGGGTACATGAACGTTTTTATTCTGTCATTCTCATGACTTCTCTTTGAAGACCTGAGATTAAAAACACTCCCAAGAAGTCCCAGATCCACGCTCTCCCCTCTCACAATGATAAAGCCTGGGTCCTTGGTCCAGGTGTGGGGTAGGAAGGGCCCAGTGCGGGATGTCGCTTGGAAGCAGCCCCTGGGAGAATGGCCTACTCTGCACGGATGGTGGGCACCCACCAGAGGAAGGGTGCTGTGAGCCAAAGTGGGCTTTCAAGTCGCCAATCCAACCCCTCCCCATTGCAGCCTTGGACACGTCACTTATTTTCGCTAAGCCTTGGGTGCCCCATGTGCAGAACGGGTATAATCCTCATAGAGTTGTAAGGAAAGTACAGGAACACCATTCATAGCGAGCTCTTGCTGGAAGTATCCCTCCGGCATACTGTCAGGTGCCCCCCGGCTGTGACTCTTTCGGACTCGACCAGAAGTAGGGAAGCCCAGCTCATGCTTTCAATCCTCCCAATCCTTCAATCAAATATTTCACCTCAATCAACACAAATGTGGTCTTTCAGCAAAAACCTAAGAGGCTCACCTGAGCCTCACGGTCCTTCCTTATTGACATCCCACAGTACAGGACTTAGTCATCTCTGATTCAGACACCTGCTGACTGCTTCCATGACTTGTCAACGTTCCCAGGAAGCGGCTTCCGAGACACACCTGAGACTGGCTTCTTAGGTCCACAACCTCCATCTCGCTCTCCCCCTTCCTCCTGAGCCCACCCCACGTGAGAAACAAAGTACTTTCAGAAGCTCGTTCCTGTCCAAAGTGAGCCACAAGTAGTCAAGGTAACAAATCCGAGTAAGATGTGTCTTTTCAAGGAAGGGAGCCCAGAGGGAACGCTCTGGAATCCTTGCTTCACCTTGTGCTGCTGAGGCTCGGTGTGCTTGGGCAGACTCCCACCCTCCAACTTTATCCCTGGCGGGTCTTGTCTCCCCGTTCCGACTGGATTCTTTGCCAGGGCCCTCCTGTCTTCTCCACTCCCTGCTCTCTTGCTCAGGGTCTCAGGGCAGCTGAGAGTGCAGGGCGGGCTCATCCTCCAGGCTTCAGCTCCCCCGCACTTCCTCTGCAGGACTCCCCTCCCTGGGCACCACACAGCTTTCCTGCCTTCTGCCCTACTAGAGGGGAGACGGGCTGCCTTTCCGACCCCCCCTGCTTCCAGAACCTTGCTCCGCGACGCCCACTGCAGGAGCAGACCCCCTAAACAGTGCCTCAGGCCACCACCAGCCGGGGCAGGAGGAGCCACCCTCCTGGAAATGACCTCCACACATGCTCTGCTCCAACACCAGTATTTTGCAAGGAGGGCCGGGGCCCCTCAGTGGCTGAGGGTCCAGCTATGAATCAGCAGCTCAGAGGGAAGAGACCGTGGCTTCACTTTGGAGCTCCCGAGGAGGGCAAGTGGCATGCTGCATGGCTGCCCTACTTAGCCAGCCTCCTTCCTAGCACTCTCTAAACTGTGCCACAGGATTCTACACTCTAGCATGACCTTGAACGCTCAAGAACATCCATTAACTTCCCAGGGACTAGCAAGTGCAGGAAAAGAACGTGCCAGCACCATGCTCAGGCCATGAGGACAACTGCTACCAGCTGAGCGGTAAGAATTCACCCCAGACATCCAGGGTCCTCATATAACCTGAGAGGACAAGGACAAGCTCAAGGTTACTGAAGGGAAAAGACCACGTGGCATTAGGGTCCCCCGTTCAAGATACCAGCTGTCATTGGTGGTTGTGGGGTCAAGGTCAAATCACTCTGTTTCCTCATCCAAACACCAGGGATGACACATCCTTCCTCACAAGGCTGCTGACAGCAACAAGGTTCCTGAGGCACCGTGTGTGGCACCGGACACGGTACGCAGACTGCACACACCCAACCTTGAGAAGGGAAACCCTACCTCAGGGAGCGCCTGAGTGCAAGTGCAAGAGAACCGTCCGGAAGAAGCCTGTGCTCTCGCAGGCCCTGGCCGCAGGCCTGTGCTTTCAGGAAATTCCTAATGAAGCAGGATGTAGCATATTTTCCCAGATAACCTCCACTTTATCCCTTTTATTTCCAGCCTACAGTTTTTAATGACCCTCTTTACTGAACGACTGCTCTTCAGAGAGACTTCATTTTAGAGTCTTTTGCCTCCAGAGGAAGTTGAAGCTCAGTGCTATCCGGGCTCTTAAGAAAAAGAATGAAATCCCGCCATCTGCAACACCGTGGAGGGACCTAGAGGGTACTGGGCTAAGTGCAGTAACGCGAAGACAAGTACTATTCGCGTCCATGTGGAATCTAAAAAACAAAACAGAAACAGACTCATAAACACAGAGACCAAACTGGTGGCTGTCGGAGAGGAGGAGGATGGGCGTAGGACGGGCAGTTGAAAGGGATTGAGAAGTACAACCTTCCAGTTACGCAATAAGTCCATCACCGGGATGTAATGTATAGCAGAGGGAACACAGTCACTGTCATAACCGGGGATGGTGACAGTGGCTAACTAGACCTATCCGAGGGATCATTTTGTACATTCGTGCTGTATAAAAGCATCAAAACACTACGCTGTATACCGGAAACTAATATAACATTACAGGCCAGGTATACGTCAATTACAAACAAACAAGAAGAATTCAGCAAAGTGACAAACCTGATCGCCCAAGGCAGAGATGGGCAGCGTGACAGAGGGAGGAACCCTGGGTTAGTTAGGAGCCAGGCTCCTCCTCCTGGTTCTTGGGGTACCTGTCTTGCACATCTGTGTCTCAGTCTCATCACGATTTAAAAGCGGCAGAGGCCAAATCTCTGGGCCCCTTGCTGCTTTAACAGGATCTGATTGTATATGTTAACACAACCAAAGGTCCACTTAGTAGTTGGTACCTGCCCCCAACAATGTGTGCACAGCAGCTCCGTCTCAGGGCTGTTGACAGCCCCCTTCGGGAAGGTGCAAAGGCTGGTCGATTTCTTCCGATTCACCAGCTCTGAGGAGACGGAAGAGATGCCAGTTGACTGTTCCAGGAAAAAGCCTCCTCCTGACGCACCCCAGAAGCCATTTGGCTGCCAGAGACGCTGGGTCCTCAGCCTGGGGCAGAGCCCACATATGGACTTTTTTTAAGGGAGAATTTCTTGAAAAAAAAAAAAAAAGGCCGGTAGCACTTACTGATTCTAAGACTGCAGTGTAAATCAAGGCTCACAGAACAGATTATCTGGAACTGAGCAGGAATGAAATTTCCGTGGGTTTCTAGATCAGTTCTCTGGCAGGCCGGAGGAAAAGAGTTTGAGGCAAACTGGAGCACACTGGCTGCGATCTCTCCTATTAACTCCAGACGCTCTTCGCGCTCGCCTCAGTGCCATACAGTCAGCTGAAGAGTCAGGGTGCCGGAGGACGCGGGCTTCCCTTCCCTGAAGCTTTGGGGAGCAGAGCAGACCCTGTCTCGGGCTAGCTATGATACCGAGCTTACCACAGAAAACACAGAACACCCAGGTACATCTGAATTTCAAATAAACACCACATCATTTTTTTCCTCTGAGTATGTTCCATGCAATCTTTGGAGCATACTTATGGGAAAAAAAATGCTTCATTGTTTATCTGAAATTCCAATTTCACCGGGCACCCTGCATTTCTATTTGCTAAATATGGTAACCTTAATTACACCCATTTCAAGCAAAGACTAGTTGGTTCTTAGTCTCAAAAGTATACCAACATCCCAAAACCAACCTCTCCCCTGCCAAAACAAAAAACTCCTCAAAACAAAACTTGTCTTTTTATGTCCAGGACATGTTTTTTAAAAAAGGAGGTCTCTAAGTATTTAATAAAAAACAGAAAACAAGAGACATCCCTTCTTGTAAGGGCTTTATTGAACCCTATTGAAGGGCTCAGCCTGCCACGGGCCACGGGCTCTGGTGCCCATTGGCTCTCGGGGCAACCCCAAGTCACAAGCAACTGGCTTCCAACTCATCGGGGTAGGGGACGAAGGCAGGAAGAGCAGAGTTCAAAGGTCTCAGAGAGGCCCACGGTGCAGAGGGACAGGAGAGGAGGCAGGTGCTGAGGGCAGAATGAGAGGAAGCGGCGCCGGAGCTCAAGCCACAGAACATACGTGTCCCTCTACACAGAACAACACCCACCCAGTGACAAGTTAACGGAGAGATTAAAGAAAAAGTTACTGCTGAGGGACAGAAACATCCCTGCCCCACCGTCACCTGACTTCTCCCCCATCTCTGCACTTGGGCTGGGATATCACGGCCAGGGTTCTGGGCAGACACGAGCTGCAGGGCCCTAGGCAGTTCACGGCGCTGGGGCAGGTGAAGAGACAAAATGCCTCCCCAAGGTTTTTTTGGAAATCACGTTTATTATTCTGGTCAAAAGTTACTCATATAATGCAGTGGTCTTAAAATTTTATTTTGCATGGTAATACAGTCTGAATGACTTGCTTGCAATCCAAGGCAGTTTTTAGAAGCTTTGCTCTTCAAAATGGTATTAGTGGTGTTGTAGGGCAAAGTCCTCATCAATAAAGAAATGACATTAATGAAAGGAAATCAAGAATGATGTGCTGGCACCTCAGATTACAAAGTGGCTCTAAGCAAGCCATTCCCCAACTTCCCACAGCAAGGGGATTCGAGAGCTAAAAATACCTTAGAAACATCAAATGGCACCTATAACACTAATATAAGGGTCAAGTTTGTAAATTTGTAATCCATGGTACTCAAAAGTGAGAGAATTAAATACAAAGCTAAAATCTGGTAAATCTTCTCACTTCCTCTTCTTCGTGGAATATAGTTTTTCTTCGAGTGGGACGGGGACAATCCCTTCACACTCTTTCACTTCTTGGGTCAGAGGGTGTTTTACAACATTCGGTCTAATCACATCAGTGTCTCGAGACAAATGTTCCATTATGCTCTCAACAGCTGTGGCTGGTGCATAAAAATCCACCAAGAAATACCTGCAATAAAATAAAAATGTGTGAGTTCCTGCATCCTGAAATACAACACTTCCCCTATTCTGGTCAACATTTTCACTTTACTCCTCTCCAGATAAGATCAGCTACACAAACACACACACACCTTTGTCAAAATAGAAACTACCAGCCGTCCATCTGAACAGAAGTGTTTGCCCAACCTCCCTCTTCCCTATGGCCAGTCGCCTTCCACTCTTGTGAAAATCTAATCCAAACAAACTTTGTGATAGCAAAAACCATTGTGACACTACGTACAGTGCAAAGTATAGAAAGTACAGTAAGATTATGGGTCTAAGGAACAAGAGTGTTCTATTCAACAAGGCTCAATTTCTCAAACCATTTTTGAGAAAACATCTATTAGGTAAGTCTCCTGATTTTCTAAAGGATTTTACAAGTAACTTAATGCACCCGAGAGGCACAGTACATACCAACGGCCACACTTCACAAACGAGGGAAAAGATTCTGAAAGGCCTGGGACTCATCTAAGACTATCCTGCAAGTTCGAGCACTGACAACAGAAAGAAAATCACAGGACTCTTGGGTAAGGGAAAGAACTGAACACTCCTCCACTCACAGCAGACTAATCCAGAAGGGCATCTCATCCGGCCCACTGTTCTTACCACAACAACAACTGCATCAGTCAGCTGGATGACGTTGCAAAGGAAGAAGCATTGCTCCCCCCTGCCCGCGCCCTCCTCTCAATTCTGAAAAGTGTAAGCCTCCCTTGTACTGTTTGGTTGGAACCACAGTGCTGTGAAAGGACGGTTTTCAGTGCAAGAGTTCAGAATTCTGCAATGCTCCAGCTGGCTAAGATGACCTCTGACATTGCTTACTTTGTTCTAGCCACACTCTCCTCCCCAAGCATATTCCCATCCTAGGTCTTTGCACTCACTGTTCCTTCTGCCAGAAATGTGCCTCGCCTGAGTTCCACAGAGCTCACCCCTCACTTCCATCATGTCTGTGTCCAAACGTCACTTTGTCAGAGCGGTCCTCTTTGATCACATCTCCTAAAGCAACATTCTCCTTGCCGGCCCACCCAGCCTCATTACTCCATCTGCCTTACTCAGTGCTTTGCTGCTTCCCAAAGTGCTTATCACCACGGATATAGTACATATTTGTTGCCTATCTCACTCTACTAAGAACATAACTCCCATAAGAAGGACTTTGTTGCTCTATCCCCAGCACCCTGAACAGAGGCTAACATACACCAGGTCCACAGTAAGTATCTGACAACAGTGTTAGCATGAAACATGGAATTCTCACAGAAAGCAGAAGAGACCAAACTGAAAATGGACAAATTCAACAAGGGAGTTATGAGAAAAGGGATGACTTTTTGTGTAATTCTGTACAAAGAGAGTTCAAAACATATAAAACAACTTCTGAGGTGAACATTCACCCTTAGCTGAGCCTCATGGGAAAGTTATTCAAGTAAACAATTATTAAAAGTGAAAAGACAGAAAAACATACACCATGCAAAAACACTAATCAAAAGAAAGCTCCAGCGGCTATAGTAATATCAAAGTAGATTGCAGATCAAAGAAAATTACTAGGCATAAAAAAAGATAATATATAATGATCAGTTTACCAAGAAGACACAACAATCCTAAATGTGTATGTACCTGACAACAGAACTTCATCATATAGGAAATAAAAACTGACAGAACTGAAAAGAGAAATAAATTCACAATTATGGTTGGAGACTTTTAATATTCCCTCAGTAATTAGTAAAACTTGTATACAGAAAAATCAGCAAGAATAAGAAAAAGTAAGCACCACCATCAACCAAATGGATCTGACATTTATAGAACCCTCCCAACAGAAAGAGCAGGTTACACATTGTTCACAGTTGCAAAAAGAACATTTACCAAAGTCAACCATATTCCGGGCCTTAAAATGAGTCTCAATAAATCTAAAGGGATTCGAATCTCACAGAAGATACTTGGGGAAATCCCCAAATACTTGGAAACTACACAAACATCTGAATAGCCTATGGGTCAAAGAGAAAATCAAAAGGGAATGTGAATTGAATGAAAATGAAAACAACAAATCAAAATTTGGGGAATGCCACTAAAGCAGGAAATTTATAGCACTAACACCCATGTAAGAAAAGAGGAAAAGCCTCAAAGCTTCTACCTTAAGAACCTAGAAAAAAGAACAAATATAAACACAAAAGTAAGACCAAGGGGGGGGAAAAAATAGAGAAAAGGAAAGAATAAAGATCAGAGCAGAAATCTCTGAAGCAGAAAATGGAAAAACAACAGAGACCATCAATGAAACCAAATACTAGTTCACTGAGACCAGTAAAATTGATCCATCTCTAGTCAGACTGATCAGTAGAAAAGGGTAATATTCAGGAACCACAGAGATGAAATGGCTACAAATTTTACAGATAATAAAAGGATGGAAAAAAACTATTATAAACAAATTTTGCAATAAATTTGACAACTTAAATGAAATTCCTTGAAAAATGCAAACTACCAGAACTTCCTCCAAAAAATAGATAACCTGAATAGCCCTATGTCTATTAAAGAAATCAGATGTGTAGTTAAAAACCTTTCCACAAAGAAAACCAAAGGCCCAAACGGCTTCACCAGTGAATTCTACCAAATGTTTGAGGAAAAACACACCAATTTTGACACAAACTGGTCCAGAAAATAGGATAACACTTCCCAATTTGTTCTATGAGGGCAGCATTACCTTGATGCCAAAATCAGACAAAGACATTACAAGAAAAGAAAAAACTGATCAATATCTCTCACAAACATAAATGAAAAAAAAAATTCTAAAAATTTTAGCCAATTGACTACTAAAATATATGCAAAGAATAATACAGCATGGTCAAGTAAAGCTTATCATAGAAAACAAGACTGGCTTAACATCTGAAAACCATCAATGTAAATCACCATATTAACAAACTAAAAAGGAAAAACCATAACATGGGCATTGAGGAGGGTACATGTTGTGATGCGCACTGGGTGTTATACACAAGTAATGAATCACTGAACACTACATCAAAAACCAATGATGTACCATATGTTGGCTAACTTGAACCTGAAACATAATAAAAAAAGAAAAACAAGATCATTCCAACAGAAGCAAAAAAAAATAGCATTTAACAAAATTCCATATCAATTCCTGATACACTCTCAGCAAAGCAGAGCTACAAGAGTATTTCTTCAATCTTACAAAGGCTATCTTTGCAAAACCTGTAACTAACACATACCAACCGGTCAGTCTTAATGCTTTTCCCTGAGACTGAGAATAAACAAGGGTGTCTGTTCTCACCATTTCTATTCAACATTTTACTGGAGGTTCTTGCCCGTGCAATAAGGCAAGAAGAAAAGAAAAGGCATCCAGATTGATAAGGAAGTAGTAAAATTGTGTCTATTTACAGATGAAATGATTGTGTACATAGAAGAATCTAAGAAATTTACAAAAAAGATACTAGAACATCTGAGTTTAGCAACGTTGCAATCTACAAAAGTCAACTATTTCTATATACTAGCAACAAATAATCACACCTTGAAATTAAATATGAAATACTTAAGGATAAATCTGACAAAAGGTGTGCAAGACCTGTACACTAAAAACCATAAAACATTACTAAAAGAAATTAAAGAAAACCGACATAAATGGAGATATACTTTATTCACGGGTAGAAAGATTCAATTTATTTAGATGTCAATTCTCCAAAACTAATCTACAAATTCCTAAGGATCCCAATCAAAATCCTAAAAGACATTTTTGTTAGAAATTGATGAACTGATTCTAAGCTGCACAGGGAAATTCAAAGGACCTACACAGCCAAAACAACTTTGATATCAAGAATAAAGTTGAGGGGCGCCTGGGTGGCACAGCGGTTAAGCTTCTGCCTTTGGCTCAGGGCGTGATCCCGGCCGTTATGGGATCGAGCCCCACATCCGGCTCCTCTGCTATGAGCCTGCTTCTTCCTCTCCCACTCCCCCTGCTTGTGTTCCCTCTCTCGCTGGCTGTCTCTATTCTCTGTCGAATAAATAAATCTTTAAAAAAAACAAAAACAAAAAAAGAATAAAGTTGAAGGATTACTACCTGATTTCAAGACTCATTATAAAGCTATGATAATCAAGGTAGCATGGTATTTGTATAAAGATATACAAACAGATCAATAGAACAGAGTCACAAGACACAGGAGGGAAATTGTGGGATGACCAATTTGTTTATTATCTTGATTGTAGTGATTTCACAGGTATATATATGCATGTGCCAAACCCTATTAAAATGTATGCTTCATGTGCAGTTTATTGAATTGTTAATTATATCTCTATAAAGCTGTCGATTTAACAATGGTGCACGAACAGCTGAATGAAGCAGGACTTGGTGAATGACTTGATGGGTAATAGAGATGAGGGAGCAATTACAAATAATGAAGACTCCCAGAGTTTCTCAAGAAATGAAATAAAAATGGTGTAAACTGCTGCGCCGGGGGGCTCAGTCAGTTAAGTATCCAACTCTTGATTTCGGCCCAGGTCGTGATCTCAGGGTTGCAGGACAGAGCTCCGTTGTCAGGCTTCGCACTCAGCAGGGACGTCGGCTTGAGGAGTCTCTCTCTCCCTCTCCTTCTGCCCCTTTCCTACTCTCACTTTCTCTCTAAAATAAATTAATTAATCTTTTTTTTTAAAATGGTGTAGGGGCACCTGGGTGTCTCAGTTGGCCAAGCATCTGCCTTCGGCTCAGGTCATGGTCCCAGAGTCCTGGGATCGAGCCCCATGTTGGGCTCCTTGCTCAGCAGGGAGTGTGCTTCTCCCTCTCTCTGCCCCTCCTCCTGCTCCTTCTCTCTCTTGCTCACTCTCAAGTAAATAAATAAAATCTTTTTTAAAAAATGGTGTAAACTCCTCCATCATCAGGCAAACCTCTTGAGGAAGTAACTTGTGCATTTGCTCACTGATGAGATCACCATTTGGGCTTACTCTGAAAATTACACACCAAATGGCCAAATTTTCCAAGGTGTGATTCCACTTGTTTATTTCTACTCCACATAAAAGGGACAGGTTTGCAATCACCCAACTTAAGAACTGCTCATTTGTTCAACATTTAATTATTGATTACTTACCTTGAGTAAGGCTCTACTATAGAGCCTAGTAAGTTAGTGTGATCAATCTTAAATTACCTTCTCTTTGTCAATCCCCAGCCCTTTATCTAACTCCCCCAGCCCGCAATAACTATGGCCACCTGGTGGCCAGGTCAGGGAACGCTCTCACTCAGCATAGCCCTGGCATGTCTGTCTTCCCATTTCATTCATTTGTTCTTTCATTGTTCTTTCCTTCTGTATTCGTCAAAGTGTACTTCCAAACTACCACACACAAGTTATGACCTCCACCCTCTGTTTACCAACATTCCCACCATACTTAGTTCTATAGCTGCTTCCTCTTCCCTTGCCCTTGGTCTAGTTTCCCTAAAATAACCTTCCTCTTTTATTACACTTAAAGCCCTGTGCTGATAGCCCGAGGCAGCATGCTGACAAAATGCCATGTATTACACATAGGGTAATATGCAGGAAAGTGCTTAGCACGGGCCTGACATGCTCTGGGCACTCAATAACCCAGGCGATCACCACTGCCAGTCCTGGAAGTATTCCAAGTACCCCCCTCCCTCCAGAAAGTCCACATGGGTCTCCTGCTCTGTCCAGCTAAGCCTGCCCTAGCAGTCAAGTATTCAAGCTATTCAATACCCTATCTGGGGCTCGGCAACAATTGTTTTCTCCCATTTTCCATTCAACTGTACCAGAGGCATTTTTGTGGGCTAGCCTCGGTGTCTAAACATGTTTTTAAGAGAAAGTGGGTATGCAGTTGCCAATGGCCAACTTAACTGCCCACAAATCAACTCTCATGCAGTCTTCCCGAACAACACTGGCCACACACTGGTACTCACCAAATCATCCTAAGAAAGACACCCAAAGTTTTTGGATACCATTTTGTGAGATGGGTAAAAAGAACACCCAAGGATGGAAGCTAGATACCTGATACTATCAGAAACCTCTTATTTCAGGAATTAAAAGGAAAGTGTCTTATATAGATAGAACTTCCTAATTTCAAAGTGCTTTCACATCTTTTAAAAAGCTTCTGAGGAAGAAGATGAACAGGAAGTGGACACTCCACTCCATGCGGCGATTCAGAAAGTGAAGAAGAGGAAACGGTGCTGCGTGTTGTTCTGGTCCAGGAGCCCTCTCCTAGCAACACTACTGACTGCTCTCGTAGTTTTTAAAGCGGTCCTCCTACACATTGCCTCGAGTTTTGTAATGATTACGTCATTAGCTCAAAGTCACTCAAGTACTAAGTGGCCATGGCCAGGATTCTAACAAAGCAGGTCTTTTGACTCCAGGAGAGAAGAAGCCACACATTGTAGCTTTGGGACCAATGGGTAACAGAAATCACAGAATGTAAGTGGTGGAGAGGACAAAGAAGACAGTGCAGTCCAACCCCTTCGTGTTGCTTATGAGGGAACGGGGGAATTGATCTGCTCCACGTCACAGTTGGTAAAACGCAGGTTCCAGACTTCAGACCTCACTCACAGTTCCCCACTCGTCAACCACATCTCTTGGTACCTGCAGCCAGCATTCTAGAGCTTTCTCAAGGATAAGAAGTCCTACCTAGAAAAGGGCCTGGATGTCCTAAGATTAGGCTGTAACTTCATTTCAGGAAGATCCCTGTTATTATAAAATACACTTCCAGCCTTTACCTATTATCCAATGTGCCTTCCCTCCACCTGTCATGACACTCCCTCTAGCAACCAAACATAAACAAAAGCATGGCCAGAATGCAAATAGGTTTGTGCCCACAACTACAGCTGTGACAGTCATTTCATGCTTATCACCCTGCTGATCTATGCCTAGGGCTCGTGTGGGCATCGACTGCTTCTACTCCCATGTTCCTTATAATACCGTGGAAATTTCCACAAAAATGAAACACTACCAAAATAAAGAAGAGGGCAGGTAGCTTCAGAGATGGGCAGATCTTACTGTATTCACCACTCCTGGTAGAAAGCTGAAACTCTTACCCTCCCGCTTTCCTCCCAGGGCATTAAGTGGTCTATCCCCACCATGAGCGAACCAAGCAGAAATCAAGGGCAAACTCAATCTCCATCTGCTTTAGTGGCCCAAGCACATAGGTCAACAGTCCATTATGGATATCCCATACAGAAAAGACCATGACCAGTTCCTGGGTGTTGCCAGTATATATGTTGTTGTTATTGTTGTTATTGTTTTCCCAGCAAAGTGGGCCAACTTAACTGGTCAGTGAACATCTATTATGGACAGACCTCAAAGAGAAGCTAAAAAGGAGGTACATATGGCCTCAACCTCCCAGAACATTTAGTCCAGCTGGAGAGCGTGGTCACAGGGCTACTGTGCTGGCAGAAACCCAGGCTCCCACTATTTATACACATCCCCCAGTCCTGCAGGAGACTGTGGAAATGACAGTAATGGACATCCGACTCCCGGCTGTTGGGCTTTTCTAACAGAAGGATGACCCGAGGCATGACGGTGACGTGACAGCACACAGAGCGCAGCACTGCCTTTCCATTTTTGCACATGAACAAAGTGAGGCCTACAAACAGCCTACCTAGAGTAGTGGGTTGGGCAGCTCCTGGTGCCTGCAAGGATCCCCTTCCTGTGACCACGCAGGTCCATAACAGATCTATGAAAATGGGAGTTAGGGTGAAAAAATGACCTTCAACTCCCGATACACACTTCTTTCATCCGGAAGGCTGCCACAGAGAAGCCATTCCGAAATCCAGATGAGCTGCTGTTCAAGGGAAGGGAGGCAAAAGAGGAATGTCTCAGTATCTCCAGAGGAATCCAAGAGCCCTCCACCCCACCGTCAGTCTGGCCCTAGGAGGGGAGGATTGAGAGGACTCAATAACCACAATTAAATATCAATCTTTACTTCTACCCTAACCAAGCTAGGCAGAACCAAAAACAAGACCAAAGTCACAACCCATGTGGACTCTTTCTTACCTCCATCCTCACAATTTAAGCTAGAATAGTTGGGAATTATGACTACAATTTCAAGTGCCTCAACATACCTCAAAGCTGGCTTTCCAAAAAGGAAAAAAAAAAAAAAAAAAGAAGTTCTCCAAGGAGTTTTTCATTCTCTAATCAACCATTAAATCAGTAAATGGACAAATCATTCTGGAAAACCCAGTGTAGTCATCGAAAGTTGAATCAGATTATCCATCCCCAGCCCCTTCAACCCTGTGCTGCTCAGTGGCACCGTGAAGTGCTTCCTCACGTCAGGTAGCCAGCGCTGACGTCAGCATCACCCCTGCCTGAAACACAAAGCCCAGCAGTGTTTACATTTAAAGGTGTGGTTTCCCATGTGTGGTTCTAATTATAGAATCACTTCATCTACAAGGTAGAAGGCAGCTTTACCCAAGCCTCTCTCTCTTCTACAGAATAGCACCGACCACTTATGCAGCACAGCCCTGTCGAAGTGGAAAGACAGAGATGGCGGACAGCAGGCAAGGAGAGAAAGGACGAACAGAGGTTCAATCTGCTAACGCACCTCTCGCTGCAGAGTCCAGTGTCCAAAAGGTGGAGGGAACGATTTCATAGGCAGAACCTGCCCATGTGGTGTTCAAGGTCATAACTGACCCTCCTTTGTATTTCTTAAGACACTCCACACTCCCAATCTCTCCACTACCATGACTGAAACCCCAGGGATCTGAGAAGACCCAGAGAATGCCTCCCCCAGGACAGACAGCCCAATCCTGGAAAACCCCGCCACCAGGAGCGCTTTATCCACAGCACTGGCTTCCCCAGGGAGCCAGCAGCTCTCACTAGCTTTTGGCTCCTCCTCTCTGGGGTCCTACCCCTAGTCTCACTCAGTCACCTTCTGCCTAAGCTGTCGCCACCCCACCCCCGCCTGCCCCCCAGGCTGTTGAGGGAAGATATCTGTCTTCTTGCGGTGCTCCTACACGTAACAGTCATCATTTGTTTTTTTATTTCGCTTTTGTCTTAACTCTGTTATTTACAAGTTTATCGTAAAAGCGCTTGCCTGAATTTGAGTTATATTCTTTGTTTCTGTTTCTCTCAGACACAGGCACACACTCACAGCCTCCCCTTCCCCCTAGCAGACAAGTGGAAATTTCCACTGAAGCGCTCAGTGGCTCACGGTGGGTGGGGGGTGGAGGAGGGGGATGGGAGGGATTTGAAACCATGAAGCATCTCCGAGCCCTTTGGAGGATAGGAAACAGATCCATCTGAATGCCAGTTTCTCAACTGTATCAGTTAAACCTTGCTGGATTCAGGCTTCACTGAGACAGTGAATTCTTCACCTTAAAACCAAGGAAACCTCTGCATGGAAAAGCCCTATTTCTTTTTATATCTGTTGGGTCTCATACATTTTTAAAACCACTACACCGAGTGCAGAATCCTTACAAATCTCAAGACGCTGCCACTAGAAAAGAAACCTCAAGGCCACCGCAGCTCTGTCCTGAAACCCAGTTGTGGAGCCCCTTCACACAAGAACGGTCAGGATGCTGGCCTGGACTTGATGCTGGCAGGAAAGCACGAGAACATGGAAATGTTAGCTAACAGGAAAACTACAGAGAAGAATCAATCTCCTCTAGAGAGGGTGCCAGCTCTCTTGGAGTAAGCTGCAGACACATTTGGGGAACGAGTCAGTAAAATTCCACTGATTCACCACAGAGCCAGTTATTTTTGTCATCCTGCTTACCCGTAAATAGAAGGGTATCTTATTTGTAGGCCAGCAGATCTTATAAGCACCTATTCACATTTTAATACAGATGAGAATGGAGAAAGGGGCAAAACAGGCAAGAAAATCCTCCTTCGCCACGTAAGTGAGTTCCTTTCCACATCCCTTCTGGAGTAAGTCCTATCTCAGTGCAGTAAAATCAGACCTGGTAAAAAACGGTCAAAGCCCATCAGGGGCATCCCTTTCCAAACAAGCACAAGCCCAACACCAAAGCAGGGACTGCAGTCTTCTACAGTTCTCTGGCCTCCACCAGAAAGCCGGCTCAGTCTCAGTCCAGCCCCATCTAGTGGAAAAAGAGCCTTACACTAGTACGTGCAGCCCTGGCGTCTGACACCGGAGTGCTTCTGGCAGCGGGCGCCTGCCACCCCGACTCAGAAAATGCCTGTCCCTTTTTAGCAACCCCACCACTGTTCCCCTCTGCATATGTCACATCACCGTCACCTTTTAGACTCTGAGGAATACAGTAAGAATCTCTACACCAACCTTTCCTTTCTCAGAGTTGATGAAGGTACTAAGGTGAGCATCTGAAGGTACAAAGCAGAGAAAACCTATGAGCCCCCAGGAGACGAAAGCAAATCCAGAGCTGAGAAGGAATCTCAGAACTTGTAAGGCCTACCCCCCCACCTTCCTCCCCAGCTGTGAGTCAGGCTCCAATCGTTTCCAGACGCTGCCTGCAGACAACAGGTGGTAAGGCCAGAGCCTCCATCTAGAAATCTGGTCCAGAAAACCCAAATTTCCCAACCACCCCAGCGTGGCCCAAAGAGCAATGGGGGCATCTGGTTAATTCCTTCCTGGTCTAATTCACATCACCTGGGAGACAATTTAACTAACATTTGGCATACAATAAGTGTACTTGATTTTTTGGCATATACTGCTCACAGACTTGATATCGTAATACCACCAGGTACTACCTCCTCCCCTGTGGAGACCCCCGGACAACCCTGAGGCAGCAGTATCTCTCCCACTGATGCACTTTTCTACCCTCACAGCTTTCTTTTGGGCCTACTTGGCATGTGTGGAGCAGCGGGAGGGATTTGAGGAAGGAGGCAAGGATGGAGAATGCTAGAGGAAATCACCCAAAAGATGGGAAGCAACTGTAGAGAGACTGGTTGTCAGCCAGGCCAGGTGAACCCTGCTGTGCTAGGCCCCTGCCCTTGTATCTCTTTGGCTGGTGCCTAGGTTAGCGATGCGCAGGCAAGTCCCTGATTCGACTGAAAACTCCTTTTAACCAGGAACCACAACAATTACAAGAACCATCCCAAGACCTAGGAATACCACCAGGACATATACACTTCCTCCCATAAAGTTTAAGAGCAACAAACACATAATACCAACAGTTACACAATGTGATGTGGATTCTTGGAGGGCATCTAGGCTCACTCGTTAGCCAGCTAAAAAATACCAACCTCAGGATTCAAACCAGCGCCTCACCAAAATTACAGACACATGCCAGGCATGCCTCCAAGGATGTCCCAAGAGTTAAAAACTTTTGAATGCTAAGTTCGTAACAAACAAGTCCACTGTTTCTTCTTTATCACGTCAAAAAATTGAGCCTCTCCAGCACCCAGCACATAATCCCGGCACGTTTGTAACACCCTATGTGGCTAAGTGCAGTGCACACATAGACCTTATCAAGTGAACAAAAAAAGCCAGGTACAAACATCACTGCGGGTAGTGACCTAAGGGGAGGACTGGCTAAAGTCAAGAGAATATCAGACTACCCTTACGCTCGACACTACAGACACCTGAAACACCACTCAATTTTAAATCTTTACACCGTAACTCCAAAATACATTACCTCTCATCTCCTCTTTTACCGAAAGTTACTGTGAAGAATATTAACGAGTGTTACAAAAATAAAAGGTAACAAATAAAGTTGATAAATGAAGGCAACTTACTGGAGGGCTTCTCACCATTATTACACTCACGTATGCTGCGCATCTCTAGAAGGGATCAGACTGTGCAAAGAATCCCACACCTAACAGCTTGCGCGTTCTCTCTCTCTCTCTCTCTCTCTCTCTCTCTCACACACACACACACACACACACACACACACACACACACCATTTTTTGGTGGAGCTTATCTATATAACTAGTATTTCAGAGACCACACTTTGGAAAACATTACCTTAAACAAATACATACCAGACATTCATTAATCCCAGAAAAACAAGTTTATACCATGAAACTCCCCAAAGAGGAAGGAGGTCCTGTGTCTGTACACGACACACATATATGTTACACTTTATGAATGTTGCTCCTCCTTTGCTGAGGAGTCTGAAAGTAGAAGAACCAGAGATAAAATCTTTAAATGTAAATGAACGAAGTGACAGAAAAGAGTCCTTGGTGGGGCACATGCACCGCGTCAGGAACCCGGAAAGTAGGGCTAAGTGTTGTCAACAGTTCGAGCTTAGTTCCAGGGCAGTTCGTCCAGGATCTGAATTTACTCCATCCGCAAAAGAAAAACAGCACCACCCAACCCCAGCACTGCACACAAAGGCCTGACAACCAATGAGTTAATACAGCAGCTCTCAAAGTGTGGTCCTCGGGAGGCAGCATCAGCACTACTCAAGCACTGGCGAGAAGTGCAAATTCTAGAATGCTGGTCACATCAACCCTCAACAAATTCTCCTTGGAAAGAGGGCAGAAGAAAGCACCCCTAGTGCACATCCCTGAAAGCACATGGATGAGGGAACAGGCTTCTCTCCCTGTCCAGTGCCTTCCAACCAAGAACCTGGCTAATAATCCTTAGCTAAATTTTATATGCTCCTTTCTAAACAAAAAGGCAAAAGGATTCATAGCCTTGCTGTTAAAATGAAACCCCTTTGTGGTTAAGTTTAAAAAAAATGTTGCACACACAATCTCCATCCCTCTCCGCTATTACTGTGGAATAGGAATCGCCACTGTGCATTTCACGTTGCCTAGCAACGCCACAGGCACGCTCTTCAGAGGTGTTCTCAAGAAGCTCAACACCAGCACAAAACAAGGTGAAGCAATCAAAAGACGAAATCTGCAGTATGTGCCCCACCTCGGCAGAGCTTTAAATGCAGTAAGAAAGTCTCAGTGTGAGGCGTGACTGCACACAGGCCTCTCCTGCGGACAGCACTTGCACGAGACCCCCAGCTCCACGTGGATAAGCGCGGCACCATCCACACTCCGCGCTGTCCACACAGCACTTCGAGAGATGATGTCACTTGATCCCCACGACAATGTGGATGGGAGAACGACCCCTGAGTTCAGTATCCAAGGAAGCAGGAATCAGAGAAGCTAAAGACTTGGTGAGGGCCACACAGCTGGCAAGTATCAGAGGGGAAAGGAGTCTTCAACTCCTGGACTTTCCCACTACTAAAAACTGATTTCCATCTTCTCTATCACTACACTTCTATGAAACTCAACAAATTCAGAAGATTTCTCCTCCAAACCAGAAATCAGGTCAGAGAAGCTTCAGATCAACTCAACAAGCAAACCGATAACAAAGAATTTCTACAAGGATAGCTATTACTACAGAGTCAAATCTTCGACATGTTTGCGGAAGGTGCTATATACTTTTCTGAGAAAAAATTTCGTAACAGAACTGTGATTATTGTTTGGAGTACATAAAACCACTTCTCTATTGTGGGTCAGATGCTGTTATACGCATTACCCAGAGCACCTTTTGCTTGTTACCTGCAACCCACATTATTTACAAAGGATGCACCGAGCATGTGGACCACACATTGCTCACTGAGGCATTTTAAAGGCAAAGCTGAAGAAATGTCAAGGGAAAGCAGTGTTTAGGCTGACAAGAGAAGTTTCCCGCAATCAAAGGCTTATACACCTGTTGCTCCTCGCATGACTTGTTTTTGTACTGATTATGGTTTACTATGGGCCAGCTTTACTGGAGCCCATTGAAACCCCAACGCCACGTGAGCATGTACCCGTACACCACCTGGCGCAATAGAGATCTACTGAGAAATTACAATCATTTCTAAGATGAACTAAACAGCATTCTTTACCGCCTATCAAGGACATTTGTCAAGACTCAGGAAGAAACTTACCCTCCTCTACTGTGCTGCTGACTGTGGGCGGAAATCTTATAAGGCAGTGTCCGGTCACCCAGATTTTCCAAGTTCCTCACTATCGCCCCTCTGTCCATCAGGGCTTCTATCGTACGTTTCAAAGCAGCAGCAGTCTCTGGCTGTTTTTTTGTTTTCATTTTTAAAGAGAAAAAAAAAAACATATCAGAATCAATAGAAGAACTAGAACAATTAAGTCTGGCCAGTTCCAATCACAACAGCTCTACTGGCAGGGAAAAAAGCAACGGAAACTGTCCAGCTAACTTAAAATTTAAAGAGAGAGACATTTAGCATAAGGATATGAGATAGCTCACAGATACGAAGGAAAATCTGAAGAACCAGGCCTTGGAGAGTTCAGGAACCAGAGCAGCTGCAGGGGTCTGGGAAGCAGGAACTAAAAAATGGCTTCTTCAGAGCACCTGGGCCAGGATGAATCCGCGCCAATCATTGTCAGTCCTCGTATCCCATGACTCAAAATCCAAATTCCAGGGGAAGAGCATCCCATCCTCTTGGCAGGACACTTTGATTGACCATCCCACCAGAACTACAACCAGTGGGAAAGAGGGTTGTCCCCAAAGAAAAATAGGGAGGATTATAACCAAAAGGGGAAAAGGACGAGTAAGACCCAATC
This sequence comes from Ailuropoda melanoleuca, assembly GCF_002007445.2. Classification (NCBI taxonomy): domain Eukaryota; kingdom Metazoa; phylum Chordata; class Mammalia; order Carnivora; family Ursidae; genus Ailuropoda; species Ailuropoda melanoleuca. Next base: position 10,420,534 of record NC_048218.1, read on the forward strand.
TCTGCTCTCTTGGAGCTTACAATCTAATAAAGGGATTAACACAAAAAGCCACCTCAGAAGAACCAGAGGGCAGAACACAGGAAGTGACACAGAGACCGGAGAGCTTGTGAAAGAAGGCACATTCAATTGGGAAAATGAATGCATTAAAGAAAAGTTTGAGAGGAGCCCTGAAAAGTGACAATAGGAGATGCAAAAAACCAATGAAACAGGCTCTGAGTAAAGGAGCAAAGGCAAGAACATATGAGTGCACTGAGGAAATAGCTCGGAGGAGCTCCCCTGGGTGACGATCAGGACACAGGAGGGATGAGAGGTAAAAGGCTGCATGCAAGCACATATATACTAAATACCTGATAAAAAAACAAAATTCAAACAGTACAAAATCCCACCACCCTGAGATCAAAGACTTTAAACACTTCGGTGAACTTCTTTGCAGATCTTTCTCTTTACATATGTATACACAAAAGAACTTTGGAAGCAAAGATACTTTATAGGGTAAACCTGAGAAGATGCTGCTAAGCTAACGTGGAGAACAAGAATGAGGCAGAGACCCAGCAAAGGAGAGGCCCCAAGATAGGGAGGCTGGGAAAATGGTACTGTTACCAACAGCTAGAGGGAAATCTGCAGAAGCTGGTTGGGGACAATAAAAAGATGATTTTGACATGCTGAGTTTGAGTTGCCCACAGCTCCTCAAGGTTGAGGTCTCAAGATGTAAACCTTAAACTCAAAACAACAGGGCGGGTTAGAATTACCCATTTAAGAATCATTTGCACAGAAGGGCTGTCTGAAGCCCCAGGAATAGGGAAGATCGTGGAGGGAGTGTGCAGGGGGAGAAGAGAGCAACAGAACCTTGGGGGAACACAACCATGTGGGGGCCGACAAGGGAACCTGAAGTAAGAGAAGCAAACAGAAAAGGTAGTCAAACAGTACAAGGAAAATCGGGCCCACCTTGTCATGGAAACTCAGGGAAGACGCAGACTCCAGAACGATAGGGTAGAGGATGAAAAGGAAGCAAATGCCACAGTATGGTGGCCGCCTGGTCACACAGCAGGATGGGGCTAGAAGCTAGATGTTAACTTTCCGTGGCAGAGGTGTGACAGCAATGAAGGGAAAGAAAAAGGACAGGGGCCCGGGGCGGGGGGCAAAGTTTGAGCAGAATGTCTTAGGAGGCAGGGAACGTGAGCAAGTTAGTAGTTAAAGGGGAATGAACCAGTCAAGAGGATAAAATGTAAGATGTTTTAAATAACAACAATGGCAATCTGAAAAACCATGAGCCTGGGCCACTGAGGTATGCAGACAGAGAATGCCCCCTGGGATGGGTCATCAGGTAGACACCCATGGCACTAACCTGCCTGAACAACATCAGCCTGGCCGTTCGCATCACCACAGGGTTCACAGAAGTGACTACAGATTCTCCAGTCCAACCACCAAGCTCCTCATCTCCTAATCAACCCAGGGTGCCAACTTCAACTTTCCTCATCTGGTGAAGCCTATAGCTCTATGAAAATAAAATTCTTTGGCTTCAAAACAAAACAAAACAAAAAGTTCTCCTCAATCCAACCCAGCACAATGTTCAATTTGTAAGAACATACAGCCTACAGGAAATAAATGATCTTGCTGCCATAATTCCCATTCACAAGGTCTCTGAGCCATTTAATTCCAAGTATTCTAAGAAAGGTTGTGTGTGCTTCTCATAGGCTTCTCCCATCCCATCTGAAAGCAGCTCCTTAAGACTTTCCTCCAATCCACCATATGGCAATGAAACACAATTTTGGCAAGGCACAGACTAAGGGGCTAAAAACGTTCACTTCAAAAAAACTATGGAAAAGAAACAATGAATGAATGTGAATGGGAACTAGGAAAACTGGATTCCAGTCCCAGCTCATTCACAAATGAGTTACAACCCCAGATAGATTGTTAAAATTTATTCATTTTTAAACCTGTGCCTCAGTTTTCTCGTGTGCGAAATCAGTGGTTCCCAACAAACTTTCTGACTCTACAAGATTCACACAAACGACATTTATACTGTAATTCTCAAAATATCCTAGGGACGTACAAAGTTTGAAAGTTGTCTCCCTCTCTTTTCTTCTGTGCTCCTCATCCTGATATTCTTATCACCCAAAAGTGCCCCGCACATCCCAGGTACTCCGTCATCCCATTTCTGTACAGTACTTGTGGCAATCTGTAAATATTCTTTCATCACTAGAATGTAAGTTGCAAGAGAACAAGGACTTTTGTCCATCATGGACTCAACTGTACTCCCAAAGTCTAAAACACTCCACATACCAGGCGGCGGGCACTAGAAATAGTGGTTAAATAAGTAAATTAATATATCAATTCCATCTCTCTTGCTTGCTTCCTCCCTTTTTTTCTCTTGAGGAACGCTAAGTTTCCTCCAATCTCTACTACAATTTGAAGCCACTTTTCATATACAACATAGCTCACTGTCACTTAGTAGCAGCAATATTGAAGCAAGCAAAATGACAATACTAGTATTTTTCTATTTATTTTATGTAGTGCCAAAATGCTGTTAATACTAATACTATAGTTTAAAAGAATCCAGAATTCATTTAATAGAAGTGAAACTAAATATTCATGTATTTCAGATAGCAAGCCCAAGTATATATGCAAATATAAATATTAAACTTAGACTGTTCTAATTATTTGCTGATAAGATAAAGTACTATCCAAAAAATTTACACTAAGCAATACTTAAAAAAATTCACACTGGACAAAATTACCGATTTTGGTCTTATTATTAATTACTAAAACTACTGGTATTCAGGCTGCAAAAGAAGACTCTGAGAAAATCCAAAATTTGCAGGGCTACTCTGAAAAAAAAATAGGTCATATTTTGATCAGACCCTGAGGTTCAGACAGGAATCAAAGAGTAAAAATTATAGAGAAACAGAGCCTCAATATGTAAGCCACACACTCCTGAAAATTCCAGCTATATGAACGAGATGGGCTGCGACGTGAAGCAGCGAGCCTCCCTCCCATCACTAGAAGTGCAAAGATACAGGATGACCACTGAATCAGTCTTTGCATCGGGTGGGAAGCTGGACTGGCTAACTTCTAAAGCCCTTGCCAAGACTAAATTCCAATAATATTCTGGCACCACCCATCATTCTGAAGGACGTTTTGAAGTAAAATTGGGTTTTTAAAAAAAACTACAATTGCACAGTGGCGAGGAACACACTGATGTCAAGTAAGGTTTGGTGGTACTGCCTGGATTTATATTAAGGTCCCAGCTATTCTACCCACTACTGCTTTTGTAACGATTTCCTGAGAGGGTCCCTAGGAGGCCCAGGCTCCTCGGGCTACATTTTGAAAACTATAGTTCTAGAGGTTCTAATGGACAAAGTTTCTACAATAAAGATGAGAGCAAACAGATAGGAAAAATAAAAGGAAGGACAACATCTCTACTTGCCAGCAAAATAAAATCCTCCTTCAGTAAGGTTACTTAAACTAAGAAGTCATGGGAGTACTATAAAATACCATTGGTCAATAACCAATGTTTTATCTAATTAAACATATGTTCGTCCCAGAAGAGAAGCCTGTCAACAAAATTATCTTGTAAATTAGACTCTCTGGCAACAATTAAGATTTTAAAGCCGGTGGCCCTCAGATGCACTCAGTTCTCACTACAGCCCCCTCACAGTTCCGCAGGAAATAAAAGGCATAGAATGCACCCTGAACAGCATTCAGCACCCAGTACACCTCACCTTTCTCACTTAACAAAGAGGTGTGCAACTCCCCGGAGCAGGGAGGATTTATGGAAGGTGGAGCCAGGTCAGAAAACTGTCAAAACCTGGGGAAATGTAAATGTGAAAGCCTTTCTCGTTCTCTGCTGCATCTTAATTCCAAGATTTATCTCCTTAAAAAAATTTCCTTGAAATTTTGCATTGAGATTCTGACAGCAATTGAAAAAGAAAACCTGTGAGCACCTTTTAAGAGCAGAACAGGCTTTAAGGGAAGTTCTGTCACTAAGGGACCTTGGGAGAACAGAAGGGACAACCATCTATCTCAAGATGTGTCAAGCGCCAGCCCTGCCTCACGACACCTGCAAAGGCCAACCCTGAAAATGGTTCCACAGGAACTGTTTTACAAAATATTTTTATGTTCAGAGAACCCCTTTTTGCCCCACAATTGGAATCAACAGTTGCAGTCCTCTAGGTAATTAAGGATTAAAAAGTATTAAGCACAGAAGCTATTCTAAAAATTAGTGTAAGATTCAGGAAGGACAAATCTAGGACACTAAAAAAATAAAGCGCTATATAAATGCACGTTCAGACATGACTACATAGTATGTACTATTATACACTGTATAACTTATGGGTTAAGTGACCAGAATAGTAAACTTTATAGGCTTTTTCAAAGGTCACAGATAGAAAATGCTTCTAGAAGTAGAACTGTACCACTCTACTACTTTGCCCATGATCATATTTACAAGACCATTTATAACAAATATGGACTAGCTATTGAACAAAGACTTAACAGGCCTTCAAAAGTGGGGAAGGATGGGAAAAGAGAAGGGAACCAACATCCATATGGTGCACTAGGAAAGTAACAAACAGTAACATGCACTGAAAAACTTTTTTTATAAGCAACTGTACCTCAAATTTTAAAAATAATTTTAGATTAGAAACTGTGCATTCACAGTACAGACCTATCATGTGACCATTTAACAAAGTTACAGAGCCCTAAAAGTGGCTAAAATGTAGAGCAAGTGAAAAGCACCCACGAATATGGTATTTAATTTACATCATCATCTTTATGAGACCACCTAGAAATCTTTATTGGGGAATAATTTTAAAATAATTTTAATGACACAAATCAGTTGTAAAGAGGAAGTGTATTCCTGATGTCTGGAAAAGGAGGGAGAGAAAACTGCGCATATCACATTCTGTGGGTTTTCAGAAATACAGGTTGAACCTGATGAAACTGCCCATTTCTTAAGGCTCCACCTAATTTTTTTTAATCTGGAAACAGTCCTCTCAAAGGCCTCTTAAAGCCAAGTATTTTCTGGGTTGCTCATGGTGAAATCAACCTCCAAAAAGGCAGCCACAGGGATGTGAAACACGAAGTCCCAGCCCTTTAAAAGTTTGCGATATAGACATGAAGACAGACACATGTAGGTAAACTGACTAAAAAGGAAGTTAAACAGAGACAAGACTGACGCAAAAAGTACCCATGTTACAGGAACTCCAAAGGAGCAGCTACCTGTGACTGGGGGGCTAGAGAGGGCGGACTGCGGCCGGACCCACAGCAGAATACTTCTTCCAGAGGCGGAAAGAGGGTCAGTTAGGGCGCTCTCAGGGCAGGTCTAGACTAACAGCAGGACAGAAGAACAGGAAGATTCGGATGGAATTTATATTCGGGGCAGAATCAACATGGGCACTGTGTTCGGTACACACAGAAGCCATTGCTTTTAACAACTCAAGGCAGGTTTTTTGTTTAGCACGTTGCGTTCAGTTTCCTCAAACTTTCACCTACACTACTGGTAAAAATGTTAACTTTCTGGGGGCAAATGGCAGGACATAGGAGTTTCAAATGTGTATACCTTTAATCCCACAGCCGCTTCTAAGAATTTACTCTGAGAAAACTGCCATAACCATGCACAAAAACTTAGCTATAAAAAAATCTCACCATAAAGTTATTAGGACAGTGAATAAAAAGGTAGTTGTCCATTAATAGAAGACTGGTTCACTAAATTATTTTCAATGAATCAATCAGTATGATACAACCATTTAGAAAAAGGATGTTGATCCTTATATAAGACATAAAAATACTGTAACAAAATTAAAACTCAGCATACAAGGTCAATCCATATTTTTTTAAATAAAAAAAATACTTATGTACACATACATGGAGAAAAGGTCTGGATGAATATACAGCAAAATGTTACTATTTTTCCCTAGCAGTAAGACAAGAGGACTATTCTGTTTTTCTTTTTTCTTTACACTTTATTATCTGATTTTTTACAATGAGCAATAAAAGGTGTTTTAGAAACAAACTTCTGTTGAGAAAAATTCAGTTTTGTTTTGTTTTGATTTTAAAAGGATTTCTTCCAAGGAAAAAATCAGAGAGGGAGACAAACCATAAGAGACTCTTGATCAAAGGAAACAAACTTGCTGGAGGGGATGTGGTGGGGGATGGGGTAACTGAGTGATGGACATTAAGGAGGGTATGTGATGTAATGAACATTGGGTGTTATATAAGACTGACAAAACACTGACCTCTACCTTTGAAATTAATAATACATTACATGTTAATTAACTTAATTTAAATAAATAAATAAATGGATTTCTCCCCCTAAATCTGTGCCAACTGTTTGTTACCTTACTATGGATGCCATAATTTGCGAATACTGTGTTGAAGTCCCAAACCTGTGCCTCAAACATTTGGAACTCATTTGCTGACTCCACATCCATATAGATTTTTAATAATATAATAATCAGAGAGGTATCGATGGATAGCTCAGTGGTTACTGGAAGAGACTTGCAAGCTGTACTTACAGCATATGAGCTTTTACACTGTCTGCTCCATTTCTTGATAATCAGAGAAAAACCTGAAATCTGTAAGACAGGGCCCTCGAGATCAATGGTTCTAGAATCAGAGCCAACCAAGGAGTTGTGACAGGACAAGGCTGAGTCTGGCCCTGAGAACTCAGTGGACAGTGAAATCAAGGGGATGAGAAACATAAGAAGAACTTGACCATATTCTACAGCCATGTAGCCAGGACTGAGATTCTTGAGACCTGGGAAATCAGACATAAAAAAGTATTCTTTGGGGGCGCCTGGGTGGCACCACGGTTGGGCGTCTGCCTTCGGCTCAGGGCGTGATCCCTGCGTTGTGGGATCGAGCCCCACATCAGGCTCTTCTGCTGTGAGCCTGCTTCTTCCTCTCCCACTCCCCCTGCTTGTGTTCCCTCTCTCGCTGGCTGTCTCTATCTCTGTTGAATAAATAAATAAAATCTTTAAAAAAAAAAAAAGTATTCTTTGGAGCACGTGATGAAAATAAAAAGAACCCAGGGAAAAATGTTAGAAAAAAAAAATCTGAGGAGCAAGAGTCCAATGACTCTTGAGTTCTACATAAATTATTGTGTGCCAGTAACAAAGGGCAAATAATAAAGCAGAGTCACACTTCATAGCTTGGCTGAATTTGCCAATGTAAAGGTAGCAGGATGACCAGTAAAGTGACTTCAGCTGCAAAATGCAGTAGGCATCCAAAGGACCCCTGCAGCCAGCCCACAGTGAGACATCAACACCAGTCTTGGTATCAAAAGGTTAGAAATGAATAAATTTAAAGAACTAACACACAGAGCAAGAAGAAAGTCATGATTACATGAGATCCAACTTTATATATGAATTTACTAGTTGTCAGTTACTTATGGGCCTAGGTTAACAGCAATTCTCTGTTCAACTATAATGCAGTTTTGCTCCTTAAATAATCCACTTGTTTCCCAGGTCTCAAGTCAAGGAATATCAATCAGATGTTATTTAAGGCCAAATCTGGAGGCTTAACTGCATACAATCAACTATCCCTTTCACGATCCGGGTAAATCAAAGGAAAAGGGCAGTATCACCAAGGCATTCCTCTAGAGCACACCGGAATCATCTGAGGAACTTTAAAAACAAGAGGCCTATGTCTCATCTCAGATACTTTGATTCAAGTGGCCTGGGAATTTAAGAATCCTGGGCACTAGCACTCCAGGTGCAGACAAAGGTAAGAACCACATTCTAGTATGAAGTTGGCTGGCTTCTCATCATCTCAAAAATGAGTGATTCGGGCTGAACCGTAGTTTATAAAGGATTTTCAGCAGTGATCTCCTACAACTCTAATAAACATAAAAGCTCCACTTTTTCACAGTAATAATGGAGCTCTCCCTGAATGTGAAATGGAGAAATGACAACCCCAACAGGGGACTACTTGTGCTATTACTTCAACAGCTGGAAACAATGCTAAAATTAAGATAGCCATGCTTCCTATTCTTTAGACATTCGAAAATCCACACCCTTTTACTGTGAGACTTCCACTTCTATCTTCCCCATCCCCCCTCCAGATGCACATACAGATGAATAAAAGATGGGAAAGAGGAAGACTGGCAGGAGTCCTGGTTACTATGGCAGCAAGTAAATGAAATGCCAAAGCGCATGAAACTGATAGTGAGAGCAGGAATCAGGTATCATCATCAAGCTACCTGTCTTGTTGATTGCTCCCCTTCATGCACAATTCAGTTCCTTGCCTTTGCCTTACAGGTCAGCCTCTTTAGAGAGGAGGAGGAGGGCAGCACTGCAATGACATGGAGACTAGGGGAGGTAAGAACTGGCAAAAGATTTAGTTGAGTGGAGATAAAAGGGTTATAAAAAAATATTTATATTCCGTGAATCTTCTAAACATCAGTATACAGTTTAGCAAAAATGTGTTCGTTGACTGGGTTAAAAGAAGTATTTTTTAAAGTATGCACTGACATATTTCACTTAGCATTAAGTCAAGCAGAGAAAGACAATTATCATATGATCTCTCTCATCTATGGAACATAAGAACTAGGAAGATCGGTAGGGGAAGTAAGGGATAAAGAAAGGGGGGGTAATCAGAAGGGGGAATGAAGCATGAGAGACTATGGACTATGAGAAACAAACTGAGGGCTTCAGAGGGGAGGGGGGTGGAGGAATGGGATAGACTGGTGATGGGTAGTAAGGAGGGCACGTATTACATGGTGCACTGGGTGTTATACGCAACTGATGAAGCATCGAACTTTGCATCAGAAACCAGGGATGTACTGTATGGTGACTAACATAATAAAAAAAACATTAAAATGAAAAAAAAAAAGTATGCACTGACAGACTCAGAAACTTGGGCCTTGGCAAGAGTCAGATTTGCACACCCTACTGAACGACAGACCAACAGTGTGTCCACCAACCAGGCCGCTGCAGTGGTGCTTAATTCAAGTGGTAAGAGGAAGGCACTTGAGGGATCACACTCCTCTGAAGAGCAGGGAGGAGCAGGGTAATAGCACAGTGGAATTTAAGGAATAAAAACATCCTTTAAGATTCAGCTGCTTCCTAGGAGAACTGTGACTTTCGTCTGCGATCCCATGTGTTATCCCTCTCATTTCACACCCATCTTGCCAGTGTAACTATGTAGGAGCAGGTCCCCTTCCTGAACTAAACTTCTTCAAGGCCGCATCTTACTCATCTTTACTAGACGCTGGAGGCGCAAAGAACCTGGCACACAGAATGCGTTCGATAAATGATGAATACATAAGTCAAAGAATAAATGGAAAGATGAGAGATGAAAGTTGTTGACTGCACTTAATTCACTGGAAAGGAAGAAAAGGTTAAGCCAAGTCATAAAATTCAAGGAGAAACAAGATCTTCAACTGCAAAGAGGAAAACAGCACCATTTTGTTTTCAAAAGACAGAGATGCGTTAATAAAGCTAAAGCGTATTCTGTTGGTTAAAACAGATGCACCGTCAAGGAGTGAGGGATAAACAGGTAAAAGACAGAAACAAAACAAAGACACAGCCAGGCTCATAAAGGTGCCTCCAAACTTCTCAAGATTCTTGGGACATAATCAAGAATCAATGGACATTCTACTCCTAAAGTGTACAGGGAATAGGATACATCAGAACTCAGACTTTGAAAAGCTTTGAAAATTTCTGGAAACTGAGGCAGCAAGTCATGCTGTCTCTACACACAAGATAGAGGCAACAGGATTATACAGAGAGTCAGCCAGAGGGTAGGACAATGAAATTTCGTATTACAACTGGAAGGAGAGTGAAGGCAAGGAAATGGCAGTCCTCATTTTGTTGGGTTTATTTCCCATCCTACAGTCTAACCTCAGTGTGTACTCTGGAGTACTGTACTAAACTTGGAGGCCACATAAAAAAAGGGATACAACTGCCTCAAAGTTGTCCAGAAAAAAAATAAGACTGACAGGTAAAGGGTCTGAAACCCAAGTCCTGTGCTGCATACCCAAGAGACCGGAGAAGATGAAGCCTGATTTTGAGACTTAAGAGTATATTTATCTTGAATATTTATCTTCAAATACTCAAAGAGAAGAAGATAACACTTCAGAGGCAGAACCCAAACTATCAAATTAAAGAGGCAGACTGGAGCTAAGAAACCCCTTTAAAATCAGAACTTTCTGAAAGCAAAATGCACATTCTGGGACAGGGGACTGATGAAATTCTAGTTCCCATAGGTGGTGGTTACACAGGTGTTTGCTTCACATGTACAGCTTATCGCCATCATTTGCGGAAGGCATATATGCCAGTTCACCTACAAGCTCACCCCCAAATCAACATTCCCACCACTTTCGCAGTCATTTGAGGACAAGCGTGTGCAGAGACTGGTGGACAATCTGCCACCCAATATGCACATTCCCAGCTGAGGTCCAACAATCAAGGCTCTGGCTTGGTTCAGATCTCCCATGGTAAAGCAGGTGCTTTTTTCGCGGCCTACATAGTGCCATGCTTTTCACATTTTTGTTGGTGCTGTTTAAAATGCCCCTGAGTGAGGTAAAGCGCTTAGGGTCCCTAAGAGCAAGAAGGATGTGATGTGCCTTATGGGAAAAACAATGTATTAGATAGGCTTCATTCAGGGCATGAGTTAGGATGTTATTATAGGCTTTGAGCTCATTGATTACGAATCAAAATACATATTAAATATGATGTCTTCATGAGAAAAAAATGAGGTTATGTATCGATCAGTTAATTAAAATGTGGTGACCAGCCAGAGGCTCACAGGAACCTAACCATGTGCTTCCCCAAGGGGCAATGACTCAGTATTCACTAACTCAGTGTTAGAGGCAACTTTATGGAACATAACTACTGCAAATAACAGTAGCTAACCATATTCACTAAGCTGTTCATGTTTCATGGACTGAGTATGTATGTTCAATTTCACACACAGAAAAATGTTTTGATAGGTGGGCTTCATGCATTATATAGAAGAATCAAATATGCAATTTCTCAGGCCCCTTCAAAATGTAAACAATCATTAGCTTTGCACTTACAAGATAAGCAGAATTTTAAAACTCCAACTGTGCTTCTGGCTGTCAACATGTTCTTTATGGGAAGGGCAGAAATGGGCTGTAAGCTCTGAAATTTCAACTTTCAAATGCTAAGTGAAGAGGGGATACCAGGACTTCCCAGGGTGCTGGAAGATTCAACACAAGCATCTAATTATACTCCCTCCTGAAAACCTACTAGAACTATAGTAAAGGGATTTTTTTTTTTTTAAGGTACAATTCTGCAAGACCGAGGAAGATGGGAAAACAGCAATTCAATTTTAAAAGAAAGCAAGCGGATGGAAGAAAGCAGCAACGTGGAAAACCGAGAATCAACCACACTTACACTGGAGAATTCCTCAAAAGATCCGAGAACTGGCAACAGTGGGCTATACCTCTGAAAGTGGGGTTGAAGTGAGAGACTAAAATAAAGTTTGCAAAAGTGTAAGGATAATTGGATCCTTAGATGCATGTTTGGAAGTTTACTCTTGGGACCGGACAAAACAGAGAAACCTGTGGACCGGAAGACACACACACAGCTGTAAGTGGGGGCTCCATACCAAAAGAGATCGAAAAAAAAAAAAATGCATACTGAATGAGACCCCTGTGCTCTCTCCCCACTTAGCTCCCAGAAGAATGGCCCAAGGCCTTTTATCCTTCAGTCAAAAACTCAAAGAATATTCTCTGGGGAATCTGACCTGTTCAAAAGATACCTCAGGAGTCATCCAACAAACAACCAGGCCACAAGGCCAAACGATGAAGCTGACGAGCTCCACCCACACGTTCGGTAGTGCATCCTGTTCGATATAAGCCCATAACCAAAGACCAGCATACATTTGAGAAAAGCGTTTAACATGAGGGCCCAATATGGGAGACACTGGAGTAAACAAACACAGCAGGAGGAGAAAACAGTATCTTCAGAGATAAGAAGATACGGTATTCATGAAACAAGAGACTATAAAAAAGAAAGATTCAGGGAACAAAGGAGCATTGAAAAATTAAGCATCTGAGAAATTCTTTTTTCAACAGAAGGCTTGGAAGATAAAGTTTAGAAACATCCTTAGAGCAAAAGGTCAAAGACAATTAAGAAAATTAAAAAACAAAAGACTGTATGAAATTAACTGGACCAATACATGTGGTCCAAGAGTTGAACAAAAGGGGTTCCAGAAAGGAGAAAACAGGGAGAATCATCATCCTAGAAATGAAAGACATGGGACTGCTGAATTGAAAGAGACCCTGAGGGCCAGGACAATGAGTGAAAAACTTTCAAGGCATATAATGATGAAATTCCAGTGCACTGAGATTAGAAGCTAGGGAAAAAATGGTCTTATGCTTACAAATCTCTGAAGAAAAATACTTCCAATCTATAATTCCATATTCAGCAAAACTTTTAAAGGTATTTATTGACATGCAAAAACTTTAAATTCTAAGGATTTGTAGAATTGAAAAAAAAAATGAGTTAATGTGTCATAATTACCCAATTTCTTGCAGTTGGAGAAGGGTGATACATAGAACGGGAGAAAGCTAAAAAGAACCCTCTAGAGCTCTTTTAGAATTGGGAGGCATTGGTAGGTCTGTACAAATTTCCTACCTACGTATACTGAAAAGAGCCAGGAAGAATTGCCATGTCTACCCCTGTAAGAATGAGCACACACAGACCTTGGTTTCTAAATCCCATTCCCTACTTAAATGCCTGATTCCGATGGGGGCAGGGAAAGCACAAGATAACCATGAAAACACCTCACTGTTTTAGGAAATAAGGAAGTGTGCGTGTGATGGAAATGTGTCATAAAGGATACAGAAACTGGCCTGCCGAGTGTCACTGGCTAAATCTGGAAACATTTGAGCAAAATAATGACAGTAATGGATTATAACCCAGTAAATGAGATCATACTGATAAATAAAAGGGGAAAGAGGGAAACTAATTTCAGTATTAGCAAAACAAAACAAAAACAAAAACTATCACTGTTTTGCACCATCATAGCAGTAACTTTGCTCAGGCAAGAACTACCTATGGATGCTGAAATCAGGGGTTCAAGCTCGATGAGGAATAAGATATTTATGTAATCTCCAATTTTTTCCCCACAAATTAATTAGCAGAAAGAAAATCAGTAACTTGACAATGGAGAAACCTGGCAGACGCTATCTTAAGTATCAAAGTTAGTGTCAACAATAACGGGACCACACATCACACACCTACCGATATGAAGCTCTGAGGACATTTTACTGCTTATGTCATATTCCCACCAAAAATGCATAGTATGAATCTAATCATAAGGAAAAAAAACCCAGCTTGAGTAGGGGTGTTCACAAAATGGCCTCTAAACTTCAATAATGTCAGTACCATGAAAGACCAAAAAAACTGAGGAACTGGGGAGAGACATAAAAGCTTCTGAACTTAAAAAAAAAAAAAAATTGCTAGAAAAGGATATTGGAACAGCAAAATTTGAATTAAGACTTCAGATTAAAATATTGTGTCACTGTTACTTTTCAGATTTGGTAATTATATTGTGATTTTATGAGTGACTGTCTCGCTCTCAAATATACTCCAAGTCCTTAAGGAGTAGAGGGGAATGGTGTCTCCAACTTCACACTCAAAAGGTTCAGAAAAGTGTGTATGATTAAGAGAGAATGACAAAGCAAATATGCCAAATGAACTGGATGAAAATGATTCTGGAATTCTTCATACTATTCTCACAATTTTCGTGTAATTTGAAATTATTCCAAAATAGAAATGAAAAGAGAAAAGGCAGTAAAGGACAAGCTCTCCAACTCTAGCACAGAACCCTGTAAATTTGAGGGCAGACGTGTTCGTACTGAAAATACTCAGTCACAGAAATGTAAATTTTTCATTTTATTCAAAGTTGGTACAGAAGTGCTAATAACATTTCCATAAAATAATTACTATACTTCAGTTACAGGACAAGATACCACAGAAAGGAATATACTTTGCAAAAAATGTAGGTTCGTCTGAAGTTTCCAAATACTTTTGAAGGCTAATGCAGCAGCTGGCAAAATAACACACAGTACACAAAAAACAGTGTATTTTACAGAGTCAGTAACGAAAACTGACAGTTCTTTAGCAGATTTGCTTCATTGTTTTTCCATTTTTTCAACAATAACACTTTTAAAAAACACATTTAACCAAGATCATACATGTCTACAATTTTAAAAATCAGATTGTATACAGTAGGTTAGAGTAATAGTCAAGTTAGAATTGTCATGTATGGTTAACAATCCTAAATCTACAATTTCAATTGTATTCCTTTCAATACGGAAATAACCTGGTTTATACCAAATTCTACTTTCTGCTTGCAACTAAAACATTGTACAATGTGAAGATAGACCCCATCGATCAAACCTTAAAAAAACGAAACAAAACAAAACTGTGGACAATAAAGGGTACACTGGAAATCAGTTTACAATTCCAAAAACTCACCAATAACGGCTTCATTTATAATCACATTTGGTCTACAATGCATAACTGACGAAATGATACATGTACACAATACACACCCCCAGTGCACAGACTGGTCTCTTACAGAAAATATGAACAAAGCATAATAGGGAGGACACTGGGAAAAACAATTTTCAACGAAGACATCTCTTTAAAATGCAATACTTACATATCAAAAGTACTAGATAAAAGCAGCAGTACTCTGCTGACATTTGGCTTAAAAATAAAGAAATGAATGAAGCGATTTCACAGGATATTAGAAAAGGAATTGGTTTTCTTCTTGAAGAAGACTACTAACTTTTGCACAGCAACTATTTTTGATATCCACCTTATCAAAAAAAAAAAAAAGCGCTGAGAAGCATAACGTAGTTCATATGTGATTGCCAACATAGGTCTGGGCAACAGAAAATGGGATGTCCAAGCAAAGAATGGGTAGATCCCTGCTGTATTTCTGAACTCTGTTGGCAATCTATAAACCGAAGCAATGTTGGTGGGGAAAGCAGGGAACAGATTCCATATCATCATCTGAGATTAATGTAATATGTCATTATTAACAAAAATAAAGCTTTTGCATTTTAACAACGCCACAGAATAGTCCATGAGCAAAAGACTTGTTGATCTGTTTTTGCCACTCAAAAGTTAGAGATCTCAAAGTGAAATTAGAAAATTCTAATTATACATATTTACACTGCTAGGACGACTTTCACCTAGACTAACTAAAGCAATTTTCCATGGAATTATAAATGAAAGATATTCTGCCAAAGGAATCTTCAAAAGCATTAAGTTCTTACAAAGGACTTTAAATTTAAAAAACAACATTTGAAAGGTACAGACGCATACTATATAAGACTAACAGGTTGTAACTGCTTTGCCTTATCACACATTGCTAAGCCAAAGACGTTCCTCAAAACTTTCTTTTTTTTCCTGCATTTCTGGCACTTCTCTGCCCTCATCCCCCCAAACCTGAGGTTTTACATTCTAAAATACTGAGGGAACACACCTGGGTTTTTTGCTAGAAGATCAATCTCTCCCTCAAGGTGTTCTGGTTAACCCTTCTAAAACATGTGATATTAGTCTACATGTGCTTTAATCTTCATCCCGTGTACTACCAGAGTTGACCAAGTCTTTCCTTAAGAAGATAAATACACAAAATAGAGAAGAGTGGGAACAAAGGTAGTCACTTCTCTCCCATTCTGAGAGTACAGCTTTTGACCTATGGGCAAAATCCAAGACAAAGACTATTTATTCATTCTTGATAAACTGGGACTATTCAGGTAAAGACAGCAAGCGGTAGGACAAGGGCAATACGGAGTGCAAGAAAGTATTTCTTCTGCACACACACTCTGATTTCATTCATCCAATCTAACCATGAAGCGGGGAATGGGACAGGTAGAAGAATCCTTTAGACTCTCATAACCACGGTGAAAAGCAAAGTAGCTCATTTGGCAGATATGTCTCAGATTTAGTTTGATGCTCAGAACACTTGGATCAAATTCTGCTGTATTAAAATGAAGTGCAGTAAAGCACATGAAAAAATAAAGATACGTTCACCTCTTACAAACCTACACAAAGATTAAAGACGAGTAGTATTTGCCCTGTTAAAATGTGAAATTTCTCCATGTTTTCAGGGAACTACTGATAGCAGGTAAAATTTCCTAAAGATTTAAGATAAAAAACTAATAACACCAATGGCTCTACAGCTTAAAGCAAAAGTTTGTCAAACTCTTTACCCACCAAAAGCCTAGAAGTCTGTCCCTGTTTTGGTTCCAGATTGTAGGAAAGAACCCATAGACCCCATTTTTGCTAGTAACCCCCAAATATAACTGCAACATTCTTAATAGTTGTCTTTTCTCCCTCTACCAAAGTAGTACA
Source organism: Ailuropoda melanoleuca (assembly GCF_002007445.2). Taxonomy (NCBI): domain Eukaryota; kingdom Metazoa; phylum Chordata; class Mammalia; order Carnivora; family Ursidae; genus Ailuropoda; species Ailuropoda melanoleuca. The sequence continues at coordinate 10,436,877 of NC_048218.1, forward strand.
AATTTACTCAGATTAGTACATTGAATCACTTATCATTTAGGACCACAACTCAGGATACCTCATTGTCTAGGGCTCTGAATACTGTGGTCCTCCACAACTCCCGAGACAAACACCTGGTGGGCTGTACAACTGGCACTTGCGGGATACTGAGAAATACTGTTAGTCTTGTGCTTTCTACATGTGGAGATACACACCTGCATGAACATGATTTGTGCTTTCTACGGACTTTTACTTTAAGCTTTTTACCTATCATGGAATGTGAAACTGTTGTCACATGTATGTTCTCAGATATGCCTATCAAACCTACACTGGAAAAACAATAGTTAAAATATACTCACAGAACTAATAAGTAACCTTATAGTTTTAATTAAGGATATAAAACAAATATAGATGAATAAATAACATTTAAACTGCAACAGGAATTAGAGCTACCTGGTTTCCTTGAACCTAAACAAAGGCTGCATATAAAGTATGTAAATATAAATGTATTTTTTTTTTATTTCCTTGACTAGTTGTAACAAAATTTAAAAAGAGAAATTGTAACAAATAAGTATATTCTACCAAGAAAGGGAAATGTGTAAACTAGCAGTCAATATTGGCAACCGGAAGGCACTAATCAAAACACATAAATTTCAGAAGCTGATTATATTACCAAATACCCTATATATTGGCCTTTGCCAATTTGGGATTTCAATAACAGTAATGAGCTTAATTTCAGTTTCCAACTATTATAACCAAAAAGTGAGTTATTAAGGAACATTCATTCCACTTATAGAAGTCTAGGCTACAATGATATATTGAAAAATTATCCAGACTAGTTTGTCCAAAGGCAATAAAAAAAGTAAACACTCCTTCCTCCAGCAGCACTGGGGTACAAGGTGAATTTACCAAGATAAATATAAATCTCCAGTAAGGTTGTGGTTATCTACTGTCAACTTGTGCTGTTGCGGAAATCACTGAAATATCTATTTCCCTTATTGATAGAGTTCGCAGACTGTAAACCATCTCAAACTTGGAGTAGAAGGAGAGGACAGAGTGGCTTCGTTATCATGGGCGACAATTATGATACAGTGCTTTTCTGAGAGCAAAGCCACTGCTCCTACACTAAGAAAAATCTGAGACCACTGTGCTTTTGTCCTGTCTTGCTCTTCATTTGCTTATTTGTTCTAGCATCCCTCTCTTTAAATATAATATGAATCCAGGTAACCAAACCACACTGAAAAGTCATTACATAAAGTAAGGTTATTGGCTGAAAATCAACAGCTTCAGTTTATGGTCCTCCCCTAAAAAGTAAAGCAAGTGAAATCAGTAACGATACAGATACATCAAACCTTCTTTGTTTCTCAGTAAGACAATATATCCATGGTTAAGGCTGTTAGTTACCAGAAAAATGGGGTGCTTAACCCTAAACAAAAAAATAAATCCTATCTTTTATAAAGGATTTGAGATGGAAAACAGAAACATAAATTACATCAATTTTCACAACATTCCTTTAAAGGTGAATCAGTAGTTTAAAGCCTTATTCTCAGCACTGGAAAGAAGTTTTAATAAACATATTTATAGAACTCCATGAATAATGGTGCGGGACTCAGTGCTGGCAAAGCCTACAAGTAGTTTGAACCTAAGCTAAAATCAATTCTAGGAGTGAAAGAAGTTGAATACCTAGTCTTCCAATAGAGGGGAGTGTTTGATAAAAAGCATACGAAATTAAGAGAAGTGACCTTAATGGAGGAAAGGGGGTTTGCAGCCCTGAGTTAAGCCAACTAAGTCTAACCAAGTGTAGTAATCAAAGCTTCTTATATAATCCAGCTTCATACCTAACTAGTACAAAAGGGCTTCTCTATATGCCAACTAACTAGTTCCAACTTTTTACCCTTAAGTACTGCAAGAACAAGGCTTTCTGACATCAAAACAAACTCCATTCCTCCCTGCATTGTGATATAACCATTTCAAAGGGACTGGTATGAATTTTAACTGTTGCTGCCTCCCTAATTTTTGAAGAAAAGAGTTTTCAGAATACAATAATGATGAATTACTAGGGCTTTTATTTTTAGTGAACATTAGTCTGAGAAAACCATTCTTGAGAATTTAACAGCTTAAGCTAATAGAAATTTAGTATATTTAAACACAACTATAGTTAATGAATCATTATTTGGATCCAAGTCTTCAAAACTGGGGCAAAGCGTCACTTTTGCATATCATAGCAGTAAGCCTGAATGTGAATTAAGCTGATAAAAGATCAAAATAGGAATTTGAGAAGTGTTAAAAGAACGAACGTGAGGGAAGACAAATAGAGGGAAAGACCAGTCTCTCTGAATGGTATGTGGGTATACACACAAATAGGAATATACCCTATTTGTAACGTATGCTCAAGCTAATGTCAACATCAAATGTCTGAATGCAATTTAACACTTCGTTAATGAGAGATCTTATGAATACAAGCCTAAAAGCATTTTTTCTACGAAAGTATCGCTATCAAATATCAGTCCTTTTTATCTCAAATATGTTTAAAAACTCCTATTTCACAATATTTAACATCAAACCAAGGTTTAACAGGCTGGATCTTTTTCACTGGTATCCTAATCTATGTGGGGAAAGGCTTAAACGAGCCAATAGCCAAGATGCTTCTAGTTCTTAAAGTCACTGAACAGAATTCTACGTCTGCACATTTTATAAGCTAATGTTTGCCCTTTGCCTAACTTGTTAAGTTTGTATCACCCAGGTATTTCTCAGCATCTCATTTAATAGTTTTTCTGACTTCTTAGGAAAATTTTGTCCTGGCAAGTCTCTGTGAGTCACATAATGTAACAGGAATGGTCTACATACATCTCTCAGTCCAAAACTGGGGAATGGTGGTGAGGTGTCACTACTCCATACCCACGTGGTCCTTTCCAGCCATCATACCTCAGATGAAAACAACACAGCAGAGTAAAAAATGTGAGGAAAGTAAGTAAGCCAAACACTGCCAAGTGGGAACACTGACATAGGTCTAAGCCTTTTAATAACATAGCCAGTCTGTAGGACTGGTAAAGAATGAGAATAACCCATAGGCTGCACTAAATGATATTTGAAAAGAAAGGGGAAGATCCATGCACCCTGTAAGTACAGGGAAGAAAGCAATGGACTGAGAAATGGAGACACTTAAGAGGCTCTCAGTGCCCTGGACAAGACTTTTCAGTACCCCCACTCCCAATTAGCCTTGGGTTAAAGAACTGATTGACAACCTCCAAATCAATTCTTAAAATGTGAAGTTTCACATGTGATAGTTCTCTGCTAATTACTTGGAGCTAAGAACTATGATCCTGGCCAGCTTCTTTGTGCAAAAAGACAATGGATCCTTTCAGCCAAGTGAAAAGGAAGCCTTGGAGAGGAGATCTGCTGAATATAGGCCAAAGGACACAGTACCACCACTATTGCTTGACGCTTCCCTTACCTAAAGATAAGAGTGTGATAACCTCACCAGGAAAAGAACGGCTGTGGAAAAAGATTGGCTCAGCTATTTCAAAAGCCACTTACTATCTTGGCGCAAAAGGACATAATATTTTTGGAGCCAGTAATTCTTCTGAATGTCAGAGCATAAGCTCTGCTCATCAGATCTTAAGACTGAGATTGCTTGAAAGGACAAAAATCTAAGAACTGGGGATACCATTAACAACAGATGAGACAGTATTTTTCTCTACCTTTGAAGACCAGGTAACTATTTTAGTCAGTATCACTCTCATTCAATTCTGAACCTTAGCTTGACCCAATATCAAAATATATACATATCAATGTCTACAGATGAAATGTCGTCATTTAGGACCCATTCTGTTAGTGTAAAGTATGAACATTTTGCTAGCTTAACACAGACCAGGTATCGCTCCATGAACAATCATTCTAACAAAACATACTGAACAATGGTCCCCTGAATGAAGCTGCAATCGGCAATTCACATACTTATTCAAGCACATTATCTACTACTGGAAAGCAAGAAGAAGGGCAAGCTTCAGGGACTTCAGTCTTAACAGTGATGTTTATACTGGCTAGAATAAACATCCTAATGGATATGCTAATAGTCATTCCTTATTTACAGACAGTAGTACTCTAAACTTGACCTACTGCTATATACACACAAACAGACACAAGATGATGTATTTCATGTATCGTACTATGACAGCAGCAAAGAGAAGGGGGAGATCGTAATACTCCAAACTATTAGGACTCAACATTAAATAAAGGGGAAAAAAACTCACGTAAACACCACCTATTAATTTATGCTGTAAGAAGAAGGGGTAAGAAGGCTGCCCAGCAATGTGTCAATCCTCTTTGCTGAGTTACACAGCAATGTGTTCAAAGTCAAAGAAAATTTTAATTCCTACGACTTAATGCCAATTTGAAAAATCTAAGTTTCTATTATTTTCCCAAAGACCAAAAGGTTGTCTCAAAGGAAATACAGTCCCTTTGAGAAAAGAGGACAAACCATAAGCCCAGCTTTGGCTACATGGTTTTTGTGTTCTTCCCAAAAGACTTTTTATAACCTGGGACATGTTACAGCCACAGCCTCCTCCATACAAGAAAAGGACGGTCCCTATTTATTTGGCCCCCAGCTTATAAACCGTAAGAATGAAATTGAGAAAAAAATTCTACAAGGCACTCTAAGCTCTCAGAAATCATGCTATTCATACATGAATTATTTTTTCATCTACAGATTCAGTCCATCAGAAAGCCTCCTAGAGACGGGAAGACATTATGCTACCTGATAATTTCTAAAAGTTGATTTGGACTAATCAAGTCCATCATAATGAAACTCGTTTATAGAATACAAAAAATTTAAAGTCATTAGGACTGAGTTTTGATTCAAAATCTACAAAAGTATCTAAAAAAGTAATACTTTTCCCTAAAGAATACAAGCTTAATAAAATCATGCAATTTAAAAAGTATCAGAGATTACAGGAAAGTCAAAGAAAGTAAATACATAATTAGTTTCCTTCATATGTCATGGAGGAAAAAGGACCATGTTGAGCACACAGACACAGAACTTCGTAATCTGTAGAGCTTCTCTCTAACATCTTTTGTATCCTGTCCTCAAGAAGGGGAATCAGCCTGTGAAAAAGATTCCCATCCATGAGGGTTACAACAGAGTGCCATGCCATGTGAAGACAGAGGGTCCTAGAAGCACACAAGTCGTAGGATATCCTCCACAAGACATACTACTAAACCCGGAAGTTCTTATCATGACACCTCTTTAACATGCTATCCACTCTACAGAAAGACGTATTATACTGACAATCTACCAATGGCAAAGCATGCACTCAGTCTTCTGTTACTGACGCCCAGTTTGCACTGGAACCTCCTCATGCTCTAAGTGAATGTAACTTTTTTAAAAATATAGAGGCGTGTACAGATGGCAAGTCTTTCAAAAAAAAAAAAAGTAAAACAGAAAAAAAAAACCACTTATAGGATACAATATGATCTCAGATTATATTTTCCCTTCAGAAGTTCAACTTCAATATATCATGATCTAATCAAGCAGGGCAACCCAGAACAAAGGCAGTGACAATTTTCTTCAAATTTCTGGACATATCTTCCAACTGAATCCACTTGGAAAAGTGTGTGGCTAATGAAAAATGTTACCAAATGACAAGAACAAAGAATAAAGCTAGAGAATTAGTGGAGTATGAGTAGTCACCTGTTTAGCCTAAGCTGATCAAACACTGCTTGAGGACTGCTAATTCCCAAACTATATAAACAACCTTAACTTGGTCAATAAATTTGGGGATCATCAGCAATGTTTACTTCATTTTCTCCCCTAATCGTCTGACAATACAATCATGACATAACTTTTTATCAAGACAGAGTTGGTGGTCATTTGAGTATGGTTCCCTTAAACTGCAGTCAGAGTAGAAAACAAAGAAAAAAAGGAACTGGAACAAACTTTTTACCAACATTCCATATATTGGTGGTGCAAGAACAGCTACAGGAAAACATTCTTCTTCCTTTCTTTTGGCAATCAGAATCCACACAGGCTCACGCTAGCAAAATGAACCTGGCCAACAAACTAACTTGTCCTGACACAAGGACCCCACAAGCACGTCAGTTAGGTTTTCAGTACACAACTGATTACACAATGTCTACGACTTCAGTTTTAAATGGTAGTAGGGATTACAGAGACAGAGAAAAAACTTTGAAATGAGCAAGTCTTCCACTTCAGGAGAAGAAGGCCTACCAAGATTTGGCAGTGCAGACAGTATACCTTATTCATAATAATGGTAGCATATTTTCTGCTCTACATGTTCTATGAGAATAATTGGTCTCTCCTTACTTTGGTATGGAAAATTTTAAACCACATTTGCACAATTCAGTCTGTTAAACAAGTTTTACTTCATTTAGGTTGAAAATTTACTTTCATCCATCTCTGGGAAAATAAAGTCTTGCAAATAGATGATTTTCTGCTAAGTAAAATTTGGCTAAAACCTATAGCGTAAACAATGCCTGAGAGATGCAACAGTTACATAAGTTTTGTTTTTGTTTTTTTTCCAAAGACCAGTATTTTCTTAAGTTAGTGTCTCATCATATCCTTAAAAAGTTCATAAGGAGAAATAAACAAACATGAAAATTCCAAGTGAACACACAGCAAAAAGTCCGATATTCAGTATTAGTTTAACTTGTGGAGGCTCTTCCAACATTTGTAAACAGACAGCCTCCTCCTCCATCAGGTCTCTGAGACTCCTCTTGCTGAGGCTCTTACTTTTAAAGCCACAGAACCAATCTATGAACTTCCAGTACTGGCCTCCATCCTCTGTTTCCTTCTTTCTCTCCTTCTCACCCATAAGAGCTGCTTGCCCATTGGAATAAGCATCTACTGGTGTTTCTGCCTCTGAATGCCCTAATGAAGCCACTGGATTGCCCTCTTCTCTGCAGGTCACCAACAGATTAACATCTTCCGGCTGAAGGCCCTTGATGCTATCTTCAGATTTCCCATTGGGAATGATGTGGTTGATGGCCTCACTGTTCTCACTGCACCTCAGAATGCTCTTCTCTTGCATTTTGTATGGTTCATCTTTCGGGGAGCAGCTTTCCTTCACCACCAGGCTCTTCTTAGACCAAAAGGTGGTGGTACGAATCTGTTCCTTTGTGGGAGGTGGTGTGAGAAGGCTAACAATTACAGTAATGAGTCCTGTGACCCAAAACAATGCTGTGGCCACATACATGTAATGGATGTCTTTGATGAAGCCTGGCCTGTTATCGGGTTGGTCACATTCTGGGGCACGGTATGCAAAGGCCAGTGTCAAACGGACCGCTCCAAGAACAAAGCCAGCCATTCCACCATAGAAAGCCCCTTGCTCATTGCAGCGCTTCCAGAAAATTGCCAGAAGGAACAGGGCCGCAACTGGGGGTGTCAGGTAATCTGCTACCTCCTGAATATAAAGGTACATCTGGCCTCCTTGCATCTCCACGATGATTGGCACCCATGCAATGCTGATCACCACCATAAAAGCCACAAATATCCTCCCCACAATCATTAGTTCCCGGGAGCTTGCGCTCCTGCGGATGAGTTTGTACACATCGAGGGTGAATATGGTACTGGCACTGTTAAAGATAGAGTCCAAGTCGCTCATCAGAGCTGCAATCATCACTGCCATCATTAAGCCACGGAGGCCCACGGGAACCAGCTTCATCACCAGGCGTGGGTAAGCAATATTAGAGCACCCAGCTCTGCTTCCACATACTTGCATGCAGTGCTCTGGGTTGATGCAAGCTATATCATCAGCAAACAGTATCCTGGAAATCATTCCTGGGACAACTATGATAAACATTGGCAGAAGCTTCAAGAAGCCAGCCATAAGAGTAGAGCCTTTGGCATGAGCAATGTTTTTAGCTGCTAAGACTCTCTGCACGATGACTTGGTCAGCACACCAGTACCATACTGAAGCTGGGGTCTGCCCAAGAACGAATCCAGGCCAAGGAACATCTTCATCTGTTGGATTCCGCAACATTTTCAGTGCATCTTTCTTAGGGTGAACATTACAAGAATTTGTGTTGGAAAGGTTGTATGTCAACAAGATGGAAGTAACATTGGGTGAGGCCAACATGTACCTTCTCTTAACTTCCTCAAACCCGCCAATCTCCATCATGCTAATAATCATAAGTGTGAGTGCCCCAACGATCATAAGCAGAGCCTGCAGAGTGTCTGTGTAGATCACTGCAACAAGGCCTCCGGTGACAGTCAGCAAAGCAGTCATGCCAATGAGCAGGATGACAGACACATAGAGGTTCCAACCCAAAGACTCCTGGATAAAGAGGGCACCCGAATACAGATCCACTGAGAGCTTGGTGAAGATATAGAGAATCAGAGACAAGGCTGCGAAATAGACCTGAATCCTATGGCCACCAAATCGCTTGGATAAGTATTCAGGCATGGTGTATACCCCTGACCGGATGTAAATAGGGATGAAAACCCATCCCAGAAGTTGCAAAAGCAGTAAGGCATTGAATTCCCATGCGCCCACTGCAAATCCACTTGCAGCTCCAGATCCTGCCAGCCCAATGAAGTGCTCACTCCCAATATTGCTCACAAACAGAGAGGCACCAATTGCTACCCAGGTCATAGAGCGCCCCGCCAGGAAGTATCCACTCACGGTGCTTCTATTAGATTTCCACATTGCAAAAAAACCAATGCACATGACCAGGATAAAATACAGGGCCACTATGGCAATGTCTGCTGTCTCCAGTACAGCCCTCATTTTGGTAACTTTGTGACTCAAAGTGTCCAATGACAGAAGTGTCCGACTTTTATGTACTCATTAGTAACCCCAGCCAAGTCTGTAAACCATACGTGAACTGGACTACACAGAGCAACACAGCAGGTCAAAGTCTTTGTCCTTTGGTTTGCTGTCTTGATGGTGGTGGTTGTGATAAACTTTGAAGGAGACAGTTTAAATTTTCCTCCGCTTCTTAATTGGGATTGAGAACTTAGCTCGTACTCTTAATCCACTCTCCACAAGACCATCAGCATTTACTCAGGTGCTGGAGGAGAAATTCTGAGTTGCAGCTAAGTTAGTGAAGCCTACTGTACCAACCCTGCAAGGCAGCAAAGACAAAAGACAAAGATTGAATTAGAGGAGGGTCTCACCAAGGGATGAGGAAACTTTCAGTCTAGCAAAAACGGCGCAATAAGACATTCTTTATTATAAGAAAAAAAAAATTTTTTTTAAATATACTTCAGTTCCACAGGAAAAAGAAATCTAAACTAACACATCGGGTACTTAAAGTCATGAGAATATTTATCATTTGAACTAAGAACAAAAATTCATTGACCTCATAACTAAGTGACCTAACTTCTCTAGCAAATAAGTACTGCCTACCATGACATTGCCCTTTTTTTGTCTTGCTGTGGTTGTCTCAGATTGGAACAGACACCAAGATCTTAAAGCACCTTAAGGGAAAAGGTCAGGGGAAAAAGCTCTAATTATTCATAAGGGCACCAGAATGAATCTTCAAATGGTATGGATCCTGAATAATGCACCTTATAGCCAGTTAGGGGCCTGGATGGAACAGGCAGGTAGACGCAACCCCGTGTTATCATCTACCCCCAAACCCAAATCAAGCATCACTTAGTCAACACAAATTTATTATTATAAAATTTTCCTAAATTCCTACTGCAAATGTGTATGTGGTAGTTATCATACAGTAACAGAGAAATTGTGAGATGACTCCTGCCCTAAAGGAAAACAAGACATTCCACAGACAAAAAAAAAAAAAAAACTAGGAACACACAACTTATAAAACCCTAAAATTTTATTATTTCTCCTAGCTAGAAGGAAGACATCAGAAGATTTTTGAAAAATGTTCAAAAAGGTAATTTCCTTCCCTTCCTTTTCATCAGGCAATAATTCCAAGAAAAATCTCTGAGAGGATAAAGGCACAGTGACACAAAGTTTGATTTTGTTGAGGTTTTCCTTTTAATAATGCTTTCCTGTTGAAAGGTATAAAAAGCAAGGAGACTAGGAAGGAGAACAAAATTTCTGAAAGACTGAAAAACAATGTATCATATCTTCCAAACCTCAATGAAACAAACATTGATCAACCATTAAATAACAAGTTATCTTCAATTAAGTCAGTCAGATATTTTTCAGTCCTGGATTAAGAAAAAAAATCACTCTGCAAAACAGACATTTAAATCCATCTAAAATCAAGTTTATGAATCTGATGATTTTCTCCTGAAAGAGAGACAAATTCTAAATCTACAAAGTTAATTATAATTGTAGCTGAGAGATCAACATGAAGAACATTTTGTTATCCATCCTAATGCCTGCCCCACATCGACTTCTATTGCGAGTTTTCCTTTTGTGGGAAAGCAACCTCAAAGTGAAATGTTTTTCTATACTGGACAAAGTAGATGTTTTTTGATGAATCTACACATTTTCCTTTGAAAATCAGTAGGAAACTTAAGACCTATAAATGATACTAAAGCTACTGCTTTCCAAAACTGTTCAAAACAGACCACAGAATTTAAAAAAAAAAAAAAAACCACAAAAACAAAAAACTTTCAAAAACACACCTCTCACTGACCAGGAAAGGCACTGGAAATAATGGCTAAAGATAAACATTCTACTGAATTTGGTTATTAGGTCTAATTCAAAATGCAGCCTAGATGGAAATGTCTTAAACCCATCTTTACGCCTTCTTTAAGCATACAGCACTATATTATACTAAGAAAATGGATTACTATCCTTCCTCCTAAGAGCCAGTGTCACTAATGACTGACATGAATAAAACTCCCACACACAACAGCATCAAATACACTAACAGTTGTGACTTGTATCACTTCATACTTGCCAAATCCTGAAAGCTGGTCATATTTCTGTGACCACTTTCCCACCCCAAAAACTTTCTAAAGAAACACTTGGACACTATCTAGAAGGATCACCTAAATTTTTAATAAAATACAATCAAATGACTAATAAACATTAACTACTTAAAAGGTGCCTTTAATGTTTCAGTAAAACAGGCAGGTCCTTAACTACAAAGAAAATAGCTGTTGGCATTTGTGAAATCCTGCCTTGGACAAAGCTCCCCACCATTCATCATCGAAGCCACTTGTTCCAACTTACACAGAAAAGCCTAACTTCCCGGGCAGAACAGTCTTTCAGGTGCTGCTCTTCTCAATGGCAGCAGCTGACCAACCATGTGTTTCCCCCAAGTAGGGACAAACAAAACCCTCGGTGTTTCTGCTGGGAGGGGAGGAGGGGAAGGTACACACTGCAGCAGCCCCTGCCAGCAGCTTGTTTGCTCAGAGAACCAAGGGCTCAGAAACAGAACGAGCAAGCACCTTCTTCAATCACTGGTAAGCACATTGTTCTTCTTGTCAAATATGATCTATATCATATCAGTCACATTGTTCTTCTTGTCAAATATGATCTATACAAGTCTAATCTCTGAGCCATATTCTGTTCCCGAAGTTCAGACTGGTCTAACCCCTAACTTCCCTAGGACAGCAGGTAAGCTAGAGAGAAAAAGACATCCTGCCCACAGCAGAGGTAGCAGGGAGCAGCCAAGCACCAGCTCAAGGCTGACTTTTCTCAATTCTGTCTGCCTCTGCTTCCTCAGACCATTCGGAAGCCACTGCTGACAGTCCCCATCTCACTGGATACCATACCACTCTGTGGGCAGGTTTAAGATTTTTCCAATTTAGGGGCGCCTGGGTGGCACAGCGGTTAAGCTCTGCCTTCGGCTCAGGGCGTGATCCCGGCGTTATGGGATCGAGCCCCACATCAGGCTTCCTCCACTAGGAGCCTGCTTCTTCCTCTCCCACTCCCCCTGCTTGTGTTCCCTCTCTCGCTGGCTGTCTCTATCTCTGTCGAATAAATAAATAAAATCTTTAAAAAAAAAAAAAAAAAAAAAAAAAAAAAAGATTTTTCCAATTTAAACAAAAAACATCCAGAGACCAGCACCTGGTAAAGACTGGAAAAGGGAAAACAAACAAAATCAAAAATAGGTCAATTTAGTTTATAGAAAGATATAAAATACTATAATACAATGCAGCTAAATTTCACATTCTAGTCATGAACAGATTGTCACAGCCTTGAACTCTACTCTGTTAGGAGATAAGTTATGCATTCCTTAAAAATGGTTCCAAATAAAATATACAACATAAATTCTGCATATTTTTTCTTTCCTTTAGATAAGTAAATATTTCTAGAACAAAAATACAATGAACACTAAGCAGAATTCCTTTATTTTCAGAAAAAATATACATGGAAAACTTTTTCATCAGCTAAAATGAAACTTTTTAATTTATGTTTTTATATTACTAGGACTAAGCTGCTGCACAAGTCAGGTAAATCCTGTTAAGGGAGAAATATGAGACAAATAATAAAATAGATACAGGAATGATAAAATACATGGGTTGGTTCCTTGGTAGTACATTTTTAAGAAAACAAGTATTTCTACAATAAGAGTATTATTTGTGGAACGTATAAAGTTGTCCCCTAGTGGTGATGGGCAGTATAATAAATTCTGCCAAACCTCAAAACATAAGGGCATTCACTATGAAACAGAGCAGAAGTCCCCAACCCCCCAAAGGAGAGGGCTTCCTTCTCATAAAGTGTTTTGTTGACAGTTTTGCACAAAATTAGACTACAGTTTTGGTACTGTTTCATGCATCTAGATGAATTAAATTACAACTGAAGAATTAATCCAAATAAAGAAGTATACCTAAGTATTTGCTGTGTTTGAACTAGAAAGAGGAAAATAGGTAACACCAAATTAAATCAGCTATTAACCCCCCTTTAGGTAATATAATCAAAATATAATTAGTTATAATAATCAAATCCAACTTCTCTTTTCTATTATCTAGGGTGACCATATAATTTATCTTCCAAACTAGGAAATTATTCTGGGACAATCTGTAAAATCCAGGACATATAGTCACTCTAAAAAGAGAGTCACTGTCATAAAAACCCAACTGAGAACAAGAAAAACAATTCCTAAAGCCATCAGGGCTCCACGTCATAACAAATTCAATCAGGCAAGGGGACTAAAAAAGGGTAGAAAAGTGACATAAAAAGTAACCAAACAACAATCTTTTTAGCTTTAGAGTCACTTTAAAAACCACACACTCAAAGGACAATCCAAACAGGCCAGCCCAGCACTGTCAATTGTAGGCTTGCCAGATCTTGCTTCTATTCTGATCCAATTAAATGTTCACTGTACCAGCTAGTAACTTAAGGATTATGGAACACATGGACACCTTTGCAAACTTACACGTATGGGTGTCATGATCAAGAAAGCAGACAAGCTTTGAAGGGCTGGAGACCAAGTCGTTACTTCCAAAATGCAGGATCTAAGCAATAACAATCTATGAGCCTCAACAGTCCCATCTGTAAAATGAAATCATCATCTGGCTACCAATGGTTTAGTAAAGAATAACTGCCATACAGAAAACATGTTAAGATTGCCCAGTGCAACGAGCAGGTACTCAGCAAATGTTGTTTTACCTTTGACAACTTGTACGGACTAAAAGTTATGATATCAGCTCCTTTCAAATTAAACTGTCAGCTATATGCCAGATATATTAGGTTCCTCACAAAAGTTACTTAGAGATAAAAGAAGTAGATAAAATATTAAATATTCAGTTCCCTCACAAATATTTTAAAGAGGCTCTCAACCATCTCATGAACAATTAGCTCCTATTTACATCACTTCAAGTAAAATAAAAAAAAAAAACCCTAAATTTATACAAAATTTTACTTATGGACTTTTCATACACATTTTCACTTTTGTCTTCTTGATTCAAGGTTCAATAAAGCAAATTCCACTAGCAGGGTAAATTAATGGTGCATGGTACAGAATATATATGTATAGATATGTATAAAACCTTCCTCAATCCATTGTTACTTTAAAAATGTAGAAATGGATATTGGTAGCAGTTTATCAGTGACACTTAAAAGCAAAATGAGGCTTTCTAATACAACTCGTGAATTCCAGCCAGTTCTAAACTACAAGTGGAGCTAAAGTAACACTATATGTAATGATGATACGACAGTCCCTAAAACATGTAAGGAGTTTGCCCTTAAATCTTTTTGGCAAAACATTTCTATTATACCTACAACCTCAGCTATTCAAATTTCTAAAAGTATGTAAGAAATGCATGAAACCCTGATTGAACTCCAATGGCGTTTAAACCATCTTCTGGGGATTTCTACTCCCAGTGTCTCATCACAGGGGTGGGAGGCAAGGCAGAGTGGGCAGGGATTTGAGCCTCCCTCCAGCAGCCCTCCACCAACCAGACCAGCTCTACTTTCAGCAAAGTATAGGGGAGATGGTTTAGGAGAATGGTTTCCCATGTAAGTAAACCATTTCTTCAAATAAAATTTTACTCACCTAAAAAAAGCCATACAGTACTAGATTTATCATTTCATCCACATACACACATCCCTCGAGGCACATTCATTTTATCCTGCTTCTATCAATACAGAAGTCTGGCTCACAATGTTCTGTGGTTTGGTTTTTGTTTTAAGTCTCAGAGAATGAAAACCGTTTCGGTACGGGGACAACTTTCAAACTATCACTGGTTTCAACTTTAATGTGGGTTATACCAGATCATGTACATGGAACAAACTCCAATAACGTTTTTGAGAGAAATGAAAATATGAGCAGAGAGAACAGCAGTGCCTATGTTTGCTTATAGGAGGTTGGTTGTCAAGGATGAGTGAGTTATAAATGATGGAGATAAAAAAAAAAAAAAACCTGACACTTACTGCCCTAAGTCCTAACACCTTACAGATACTGTACCCAGAGTGCCGTGTGTACTCCTCACAGCAATCATGGGACAAGTACGGTTACTACGATCATTTTATAGATGAGAAAACAGAAACCAAGGAAGCAGCGTAACCTGCCCCAGGTCAGTTATCTGTATTTACATCAGGATCTACACTCACATCTATGGGTCTAAATGGTTTCTGCCCTTGTAATAATCACTAGGCAATACGACCTTCAATGACAGGAACACATCTCTACTAATAGATAAAAACATAAACAATATCAATTAATAAAAGATCATTCCGTATCATCCATGTTTAAAAATCTGTGCTTGTAGAGAAAATACCAGATTTTATATATATATATATGTATATATATATACACACACACATATATATATAAAACAAACACTTACAAAATAAACCACAACAGCACACGGGATAAAATCCAACTGAAGTATTTATGTATGGTCATTCATAGATATAGGCAAGGAGAAACTGAAGAGAATCAAAACAAAAAGAAGTCCCAGGCACAGGCTTCTTAGGTAAGTAAACAAATAGAGCTGAAAAACCCTGATGAGTCAGCTGTAAGACTAGGGCTTATCCTGGTTCTCACCAACCAGACCCAAGGCTTGAGCCTTCATTCTCTGCCGTGTTAATCAGCTCCTTCACCAGAGGATAAAAAATCAGATCTAGTGCATCTACACCTGACTGTTACCAAGGACTATCTGAATCCACCCAAGCCAGTCTTCCTTCACTTGCTAACTCCTCTACCCTCAAGACATTAGGTTAAAAGAATCAGCAATGTATGATCTACAGATCAAAGAGTTCTCATAGCAAAATCTATGGACCGTGGCTCTTACTCAATAAAGTGTTTGTGACCACCTACCGTTGCTGGGGAGTGTGAATAACTTGGCTCATATCCCTTAAACCTGTCTCACTCCCGGTCCTCCCCATCTCAAGGAAAGGCAACTCCATCCTCACTATTGCTCGAGTTCTAGCATATCAGTAGTATCAGTCATCCTTGACTCCTTGCTCATTGTCTCTATCAAGCCACACACAATCAATCCATTAGTCTGAGGGATCTACCTCAAAAAATGTATCTAGAATTGGGCCACTCGTCATTTCAACCGCTAGAACTCTGGTCCAAATCACCATCCCATCTAGTTAACCAAATGCCCTCACCTCTTAACTTATCTGCAAGCTTTGGCTCTTGGCCCACTGCAGGGCATTAATCAACACAGCAAGCAGTTACTCTTTTATTAACAATTCACAACGCACTAAACCCACCTCTGGGCCTTGACATTTGCCGCTCCCTATGCAAGGTATGTACGCTCAGCAGTCCTAGATTTTCACAAAACTTGCTCCCCTCTCATTTACATCTTTGCTCAAAAGTCACTCCCCTAACCATCTCAGCCCTTTATTCTGCTTTATTTTTTTAATTTATTTACTTTATTTTAAAAAGTAATCTCTACACCCAATGTGGGGCTTGAACTCACGACCCCGAGATCAAGAGTTGGATGGATGCTCTACCAACTGAGCCAGCCAGGGGCCCCATTCTGCTTTATTTTTTTCCCGTAGCACTCAATACCTTCTAACATATATAGAACTTATTTACGTTTATTGTTTCCTCACTACAAAATGTAACCTCCATTAGGCCAGAGACTGTCCGTGCTGTTCAGTCATGTGATCTGTGTCTAGAAGTCTGGCACACAGTGTAAGCAAATGTTTGTTAAATAACACGTTAATGATGAAGTACCCAACCAAGAGTGTTAAACTTTCAATATCCTACACAATCCTCAAGAGCAGGGTTTTTTTTTAAGCAGTAAGTGATGGCAGACTAAAAGGCCAAAAGGGAGTACGGCACTTCCTCCCCTACCAAAGTGATCAGCTACTGCCAACAGTTTGGAGGGTGTGTGTGTGGAATGACAAGGCCAATCAAACTAGGCAAGCAGCCCTTTGTTCAGATAAAAATCTCAAAGGGCCATGACACAGTAAAAATTTGTTATCTGGAGCCACTATCTCATCCTACCCACCCAATAAAAGAGTGGTTACTTACTTCATTGTACTCACCCCACTTCAGAGTGTGCTCTAGATATCAGCCCTGCAATTACCAACATCCGCCTCACAGTGTGCAACGATACCCAGGCGCTTCTTGTACTATGGTTGTTTCCTTAACAAAAGGCAGGTCAGTGTGGGCAAGCAGTACTTTCCTTCAGCCCACTCTATACAAACCCAGCCCTCTTGCTGATCTCGGCTTACGAAGACTCTCTCCCCACCCTCCAGCTCTCCATTACACTTGAAGCATTAAATGTTTCCACAAAACTGAGCAAGTTACTTTAGGAACTACCATTTACCAACACTAGCGCCGGGCACCATTTCTACACTACGTGTACCAGCTCATCCAATCATCACAAAAACTCCAGGAGGAAGGCATGATAATTATCCCCAATTTATAGATGAGAAAATTAAGGAAATATCGGATGATCACTAAGGAAGTCCAAAAACATTGCTCTGTGAAGATCAAGAATGTATTCTCTTAACACTCCCCAGGAAGATACACATAAAAAAAATAGGAATAAACATAAGTCGGAAAAACATCTCACTGATAAAGAAGGAATGATGCAATTAGAAAATCACCCTTTGCAGTCCCTAATCATCAACAAAGTTTAACCTTATTTCTAACTATGAGAAAGCAACTACACAAATCCTAGGCAATGATTACAATGGATGCTAGAATCCTTAGGTGAAAGGCTGATGGGGAACTTTAAAATGGATGGATGAGACTGACAGTATTTGCATCCACCAAGAATGAATCTTCTCGAAAAGGCAGACATGTGTGCAACCTGATGGGATGCTACATCCAGGATATTTACATGCTCTTGCAAAACAAAATCTGAAAACTAATCAAATTTCTACCTGCCAATTTACAGAAAATACCTGGATTAGATGAACATGTAAAACATCAGGAAATGATCAACCAAATTCAGAAAGGAAGAAAGGGTGGGGAATCAATTACAGTAAAGACTCAAGGGGCCATTAAGTAAATGCAGACTGTGGACCTTGTCTAGCTTCAGATTCAAGCAAACCAACTGGGGAGAAACAAGACAATTCAGGGATTTGAACATGGAGACGTTAAGGAATTCATTTGGTGTCATAAAGGCACTGTGCTTGGGTTTTTTCTTTAAAGCCCATATCTTTTGGATACGTACTAAATATTCACAAGTAAAATTTTATATCTGCACTTTGCATTAAAGTACTCCAGCAATAACAGATTCAGAATCATCAACAGATGCTAAAGCCAGTAGAAGACTGAAGAAAAGAATACTCAGCCTCAACTTTGTCACTATATAAATCACTGATTACAAAAGGAAAAAAAGGCAGTTTACAATAAGCAAATCTGGTGGTTATCACCTAAACCAAATGACTGCTTGACATCAATAGTGAGACAAACTGACATGCCTCCTGATACAATACACGGATATCACTACTTAATAATTATGCCAACAATGTTCAACCTGTCTCTAATCATGAGAAAATCAACTAGACAAATCCAAATTGAGGGATTCTGCAGACCAGCGGGCCTGGACTCTTCAAAGTGCTACTGTCACTAATGACAAAGACCAGGAATTATTCTAGGCTGAGGACACTAAACAACTAAATGCATGATATTTGATTGAATTCTGGATTAAAAAGCTAAAGAATATTAATGGAATAACAGGATAAATTTGAACATGTATGTATTGAACATATTATAATAGCACTGAAACAATGTCAAAATTGGGTAATGGTTATGCTGTGGTTAGGAAGAAAACTGCTCTTATTCCTGACAAAGGTATGTCAAGATGGAGCATCTCTCAAACACTGCAGATTTAAATAAATAAATAAATACAGCAAATATGGCAATTTTAACAATTGGTGATCTAGGTGAAAAGCATGCAGGTGTTAAATGAACTGGTCTTGTAACTTTGTTAGAGAAAATATAAAATGCTCCAGAAAAAAAACCAAGGGCAGGGGTGGGAGCGTAGATGAAGCAAGACTGGTAAATGCTGACTGGTTGTTGAAGCTGGGTGATGGGCACAGTATGGAGAGTCATTAAATTCCTTTTATGTGTGCCCACGTCTGCATCTTAATTCTCACCTCTAGAAAATGGGAAAAACAAGTATCTCGAGGCAACAACTAGATTACTAAATAAAAAAAGCTCTGTGGGGGAAAAAATAAGCATTAAACAATAATTATGCACTTTCAGGAAAGGCTTGAAGATGACCTATAAAACAAACCAAAGCCTGCTGAGCTGAATGCAAGCTGACCTAACTCTAAGATCTCTGCGCGGGTTCTTGCTCTTCTGCCCCAAGTCAATGGCAATGGCCTCACTTAGGTCCCTCACTTCAGTCTCTGCCTCGCCTGAGCACTCTAAAAAAAATGAAATTTACCACATTGGTTTCTCATTATGCTTTCGCTAGCATTTGCTGGTTTACTAGAATACTAGAATGTAAGCTCCAGGCAAGCTGAAACTCTGTCTTACAGTTTACCACTATAATCCCCCCAAACATGGTAATGCTGGTACCCTGTAGGCACTCAAAATAGATGTGAAATACTTCCCTCAGTCTAAAGGCACTTTAACTCTACTACACCACTATGTTGCACACTCCTTTTACAGATACAGTGATGCAAAGTAGAGCTTCTAGGTTGAGACTGCCCTTGGAATGCTGGCCCAGCCATTTACTGAGCTATGTGACCCTGGCTCGACACCTTTCTGCTGCAGTTTTTTCACTTGTAAAATGGAGTTCACACTACCCAACCCCGAAGATGGCTGAGTATTCAAGGGGAAAACACATACACACACACACCCCGCTTAAACTACCCACTAAGGTTTAGACTATAAAGCACAGGGTGTCAGAGGGAGAACATCCAACCATGTCAACCTTGTGGTTCACCTTCACGTTTTCTCTACTCATCCTACTTGGTTCCAGTCTTAGGTTCCTGGAAAAATCATTCCTAGAAGAACAGATGCCAATAAGTCTCCTGTTTTTCCATGTGACTGGGGCCAGAAAATGTAAACACAAGCCTTCTTGTAGACCAGATTCTAATTCTCCCAGGAGGCCAAGTCATAAATAGAAGATCCTGACAGTGGGATGTTTCTTCAAGCAGATACATTTGGTTGGAAAATTTTTAAACTTTCTAATTTTCCTCAAGGTTTAGGGAATGTAAGATTTTTAAGAAGAAAAAATAAGACCACAAACAGGATAACTTGACCAGTATTTGGAAGGACTGATAGATATTATGGCCTGAATTTAAAGTAAAAAGCAAACATAAAACTGAAGTATGATGTTAAAGATAATGAATACAGCTATATTTTCCTCTTGTATTTCAATGACAGGACAAGTAGACTGGTCTAAAAATCCAGAGGAATAGGATCACAACTGCTTTTTGTGAAGGTTAGAAGACAGGAAGATCCTGACGTTACAGGTTCCAATTATTTCATCCGAATCAGATAAAATATTTAATAAAGAAAATTTTGTTAGGACTCTTTCTTCACCTCAACCTTCTTAAACTGAATTTGCAAAAGCTCTTGACCCTCAGTCCACACATGAGAACAGCTTTCCTGAGACCAGCAGAGCTACTACGGACTCAAGATTGTTCCTGGTGGAAACCTGGTATCTTAGGTTTTCAAAACAGTATGCTTCACACAATTGCTTTCTCATGTAATTGCTAACAAAACAGAAGGCAAAAGTACACCAGCAAAAGAATGAAAATCAAAACAATATACTACTGGGTCATATATTTACTTAACTGGTAAAACCAAATTTTTTTAAAGAACACTTAAGTACATCTTTTCTATATATAACATATGCCTGGCAAAGACCCTACCCTCAAATATAGCTGTTCGTTCAGCCTAAGAAACTCACCTGTATCTGAATCAAACCCAGAACTGAATGTTTTATATTCATAATTTACCCACCTAACCGAAGCAAAGATTGCACGTGGGTTCCCACACAAGGACCTTCCCAGTACCTGAAATCCAAGTGCAGCTAAGCTCTTGCTCACCAGTGAGAATTCTCCCATACTGGACTACACCCACAGCAATCTGGCTATGATAGTTGCACTTGGGTTTCTTCACTTGACAAGATTCAAGCATTTTAAACAGTAAGGGTAGTTGTCAACAAGAACATTTATAAAAACTAAAGTCTAAACAAAGACAATACCAGCATATCTTGATTCCTGGGCAGAAGCAAGCAAATGCCAGTTTACAAGCACTGAGGGCTCCAGGCTGAGGTTTAAGGTTTTGTTAAGTCCAAACTTTCACTTCCAATTCCATTTTTAAGTTCCCACCCACACCAGCCACTCCTGAAGTGTTCCCAAAGTGGGTAGGGATTCCCTTAACTAGAATGCTGCAATCATAGCAAAAATGCTTGGGGGGGGGGGGGGGGGGAACAGCACGAATCAATTATACCCTGGACT
Source organism: Ailuropoda melanoleuca (assembly GCF_002007445.2). NCBI lineage: Eukaryota > Metazoa > Chordata > Mammalia > Carnivora > Ursidae > Ailuropoda > Ailuropoda melanoleuca. Next base: position 10,458,080 of record NC_048218.1, read on the forward strand.
TGAAAGGTAGGAAAGAACAAACTGAACCTGAGATTTTTTTTTCATTTGCAATTTGCTGTTATGTGTATGAAGTGAGAATGGGGAAGTGAGAAAGACAAAAAAGGAAAGTCAGTCAAGGCAATAGCTCAGCTTCCACTCTATGGAAACATGAAGCCTAGTCAAAAATAAAAATATGGTATTACCCCCTTTTTCTATACTCTGACTAGAAGAGCACCCACATTTCTTCATGGTAATACTATGTTCCAAAGATCATGGGTCATATAAGCGAATGTAAACTACAAAAAATTTCATTTTCTAGACAGTCTGTTCAGAACAGTATTTCGAACCCCTAAGAGGTTAGTATAATGGGTATAAACCAAAGTGCACTAATGCATGCTTAAAATAAGCACTCACCCAAACATAAAAAAAAAAAAAGTAGACTATGAATACCAATTTCTGACAGTTTATACTGTCATACTTCAGTCTTTGTGCTAGTCTCTGAAGACTGTACATACACTTTAGCCTATATGGACATACATAATCCAACAGTCCAAAACTAGAAACCAGTATTACTTTTAAGAATGGAACACGTTTGCCATTTACTAATTAACTATCAGTCCTACTGTAAACCAGTAACTAATTAACAAAGTGGATTTTATCAACACGTGAGCAGCAATTTCTGAAACCTAAATGCTAAAGAGGTCCAAAAGCAATCATGGACATCTTTAAAAAAATGTCTAAAGCCAACCACCTCAATCAGAAATTATAAGGTGGTAACATATCTGACCAACAGATATATTTCATTTGGTCCATGATGCTCAAATATTTGAGTTAGCTGCCAACATCTTAAAAATTGGATTTCCTGAAAAATCTGGATTTCTGGCTACAAACAGTAGGAGAGAGAAGGACGAGCTGGTAAACCAGGCCCACACTCCCAGGCAATAGGCTGCGTTAGTAAGCACCAGCACTACCAGCACACACACTCTCCACCCAGCAGCTCTTCCATCTCGCCACTGGCCCACCCACCCCTTCACAGTCATGAATTAAAATGCTCAAAACTATGACAAAGTATAATCTAAACCGAGGACAACCCTTTATACTTACCCAGTTTTAAAACAAAATAGTTAAAAGAATTCAACACACGTCCTGGCTATTTCTCAGGCAACTTTGTTAAACAGCTTTTATTAACTCATGAATACATTTACAATTCACATTGCCATCTCCCAAACAGAATGAAAAGGACTTCAGTTACCAGCATTACTATTCCTCTTGGTCACATTATACGCTCACACACACACATTTCTCAAGTCTGCTCCAAGAGGTGCCCAATACCTTATACCATCCCCAAGCCCATTATGTAACTTCAGGTAAAATAAAATAATCAGGTACCAAGTCAAAGATTAAGCCTGAAATGAAGTTGGATTTAGAAGACTGACAATTAAGTAAACATAGAAAAAAAAAAATGTATATTCTCTTGTAGAAGGTCTTATCTTGGACCCGTTAGATCACAAGTATTTCTGGCTTACAAAACAATTACTAAAAAAAAATTAAGCGTATTAATGAAATATATACACTCCAGCAACATGTGCTATAAAATAATACTGTTTTAATTCCTTTATAAAAATAAAATCTGTTACCAATAGGAATGAAACAAATTCTTAGAATCACCAATAAAAATAAATATGTAGTAAATATGTAGTTCTATAATACACCACTGCATCAAAAATGAAAAGTAGAATACTAACTGAAAATACCATGTAGTGGCAGAAATCAGGCTACCATCTATCTGCTACAACTGTTTTTCCTACTGAAAAGAGGTCATCCTTACCGCTTTAGCAATTTGCCCATTAGCAACCAAACATTTACTAAATAAATTAATATACTAAGTTTCCCCCTACACTTGCCTCAAATCACCTTAATAATTAAAAGCCTATCTAAAGTAATTCTTCTCTTTAGATTTTCCCTATTTTTCACTTTTCCCAACTTCTCACCTAAAACACACATTAAGTCTTACTAGTACTACAGTACTAGTTATAATAAAGTTGGGTGGGAGAGATAAACACAAAGACCAGATGCAAATAGTTCAGTTCTTGATGAGGAGTCCCAGTGCACAGCACCTGGCAAAGGCCAGCAGTTGTTACTAAATGACAGACATCAGTCTAACAAAGAGGACGTTCTAAGCTGGTGGAGTCCACGGGAAGCCTCATACACACTCTACATCTCACATGCAGAAGCTTGCCCTTGCTATTATGCAGTAGGACTCATGTTCACAACTTCAAATACTTATTGAGCAACTACTATACTCCAGGTCTGACGAACCCTCAGATTCTGATAAAAACAACTTACGTATAAAAAAAGTTTACCTTTTGGAGTCTCTTCATCATTAAGGTGGTAATAATGGAAAACTAGGCAATAAAAGTTCAATAACTTGCCTGATATCACAAAGCTATTTTAGTGACATACTGAACACCTATTACGTCCAAGATCATGTTACCACTTTATCTTCAGACTCTCCAACTTAGGGATCACTCCCATTTTACAGCGAGGAAATGAAGATCCAAAAAGGTTAAGATCCCTAGGAGGCAGGTGCCAGGAACCAAAACCAGGTCGATCTGTCTCTAGCTCTCTCTAGTTTCCCAGTGCCAGTTCTTTTGTTTATCCCGACATAACACAACCAGTATCTTCACTGAGGATCTTACGTTCTTCTATTCATTTAGAAAACAAAAATCAGAGCACTTACTGAAGCAGAAGCTTTCATAACCAAAACAATCATATCCGAAAATAATAGGTAAAAAAATGGATTAAAGCTAAAGGAGGAAGTCAAAATATCATACATACGTACCTTAAACCTTTTATTTAAGTTTAACACATAAATGTACATTCATTTGCCAATCTTAATATGGGGTGAAAGCACTTGGAGAATAGGATCGATGATGAGGAGCTTCTTGCTGATTGAAGTTCCTTCTGCTTGATCTAAACCATACCTATAAATGCATCATCTACAATTTTCCATTTTTAGTTTCATTAAAGTGGAAAGCTTTAAGAAATCCTTGGAAAGCAATCTACATACAGAATCCTTTGGGACTAATGCTCTTCCTCCACCCAAACTTTTAGATACTGCAGCCATGTCTAATTCTACAGCCATTACTTCAGTAACTCACCTTTATCAAGTCTTTCCAAAGATCCAACTTGGTTTTCAGGGAAAAAAAGTTTTGCACTCATTTCATCAGTTTACAGGATATTTAAATTATTTTTATTATAAAAACAAGATTACCTGCCATGAAATAGTCTTGGAAACCAGCACAACTTCTGGAAAGCATACACCTTGCCCAGTGCAAGCCAAGGGAACGGACTTAAAAACAACTTACTAACACAAGAGGTCAGCATGAGATCACCCATAACGTTTCAGGGACAAGAGTAGGAATCCTTGCAAGGTAGCTAAGTGAACATGGATGGACATGTGCAGTGCAGAGCAGAGGACAGAAATGAAACAGGCTTAACCCTCAAGAACTTGTAATCTAGCAAAGGAGATGAACATTCACCAGTTAACTACAGTACAAAAGTGATCCATGTGGTAAGACACAGGAAAACACCATGCAAATCCAAAGGAAAAGTTATAGGTTATAGTCTGTACTCCTAACAGTATAGGTCCTCAATAATTTTTGTAATTATCTAAAAGAGATAAAATGGACTTGAGGCAAGTATTCATGTAGACCATGGGTAATATGGAAAGGAAGGGCATTCCAAGAAAAGCAGTATGACACAGGCACCAAAGAAAATGAAAGGCAATGGTATTTATGGGGATCTGCAACAGGTTGTTTACTTGGTATATGGAAAGGAGAATGAAAGAAATTGAGATGAAGTTAAAAAAAAAATTGGGGTCCCATCAGAGGTGGCCTTAGATGCTAGACTTCACTGTGAATGTCTCTGAGAAAACAAAAGGTGTGCTGGAATCTGGCAACTGTTGACACCATCAACTATTACAGAAAGGTAATAAAGTAATCAGAAAGCTACCTCTATACAATGCTTTGTATTATTTCCTTACTAAAAATGAATATCAAATGAAATCTCAATTTAATTGTCTTAATGTATCTCAAGAACAGCTATTTTTGCACTCCAAGAAGCATATTTACTACAGGCATTAACTATCCTTCTCCCCTAGGCAGTGCATTAGAGAGACCAGCTAAGAAACTGCAAGAATCAAGGTAGAAATATTAGTGGTTCAGCTAGAACAGAGAAGACTACATGGGATTGGGATTACAGGAATATAAGGAGTTGAATTTGTTCAGCCACAGGTGACAGAAGACAGAGAAATCATAAACAGACTAAGTTAGACAAGTTTTAGGGTAGGCAACTCAAGCTGGAACAATACTGAGTTTGCAGTGCCAAGGGAACATCCAGGAGGCTATAACCAACACACAGGAGAGTACAAAATGCCAAAGTTCTTAGCTTGTTACCAAAAAAAAACACATCCATATGAAGGTGAAAGGTATAGTAATACAAGGAATCAAAGCAGGAATGTCAGAAAACAGCACCATAAGCAGCCTGGAGAAATACGGAACCTATGAAATTATGCGTCTGTATATTCTAAAACAAGGGTCAACAAATTTCTTCTGTAAAGAACGAGAGAACAAATACAAACAAACGAACAGCGTTATGTTCCTATACACCTACATTTATGGACTCTGAAACTTGAATCTCATAGAATTTTCACATCATAAATTATCCTTTTGATTTTTTTCTCCAACTACTTAAAAATGTAAAATCCTTTCTTAGCTCACAAGCCATAAAATACAGGTGGCACGTTTAAACTGGCCTGTAAACCACCATTTGCTAACTCCTGCTGTAACATAGAACCACGAAGATAAGAGAACTGGATTAACTGTCCTTTCCAAACTTCTGAGAGCAGTTTTTCCTTTAAATATATTAATAACTTACCAGATGTTCATTAAATTTGAATGATTTAGTTAAATTTGACTAATTCCTTAAATTTGATTCCACCAAAAGATAACTACATGTGTTGACAATAATCCCTGTTAAGAATACTGCCTTCCACTAAAAAGAGGTATTATCTTGAACAGAAAAATCACACTTGTACTACAAACACAGCAAAGGCACTGGATGAAAATTATTACCTTAGAGTTTGTCCCTCAATGCTTTCACGCTCTTAGTTTTCTTTAAAGTGATTTTATAATCTAAAGGTGAGAAGATTCAATAGCAGTCTGCATATAAATTCCTAGATTTAAAAAACCTATAACATCAGTAATGAATGTATGAGTCATGAATAACAATTAAGGGAAAAAAATCAGTGCAGAATGTCAACTTCTGACAAGCAGTCTTAATGAATACAAACCATGTCTGGTGAGGAAGGACTCCTTACCCCCAAGCCACTCCTTGCACCTTAGCTGTAGCTCAGGGGCAGGAACAGGACTCCTTCTTCAATCACTTGCTGCGGCATTGAGCTGTAACCCAAGAAAACTGTAATACCAAATGAGAGTGTAACATTGCCCACAAGGCTCAAGTCTTTCATTACTGGATAACTATTTTAAGTTGTCTGGTTTCAAGCAGACAAAACACAAAGGGTGATTATTAAAGATACAAGCTAAGCTGTTCAAGGAGGGCCCATGAGAAGAAAAAGACTAATGTAGCCATCTGACAGCTAGAACAAAGAGGTTTCCTTTTGGACTTTGGTCTGCTACCATCTGAGAGCAGAAATGTCCCTATTTCCTCGTTATCAAATGTTGCCAACAAGTGGAGCTAGAATGACCTAGGTCTGGCTAGTCCCATACTTGAGTTCATCTATGTCTCCAGAAGTTATCTAAACTGTAAACATTTTGTAGGTATTACTTTCAGAAGATCCTACCCTGGATACAACTCTAGAACAAATACAAAACTTCTGCTAGTTTTTCTAAGCAAAAAGGCTTGAGTAAAGAAAAACAGACTCTTCACCGCAGTCAGAAAACCTACTGCTTTCTATGTTTCAAGAACTATAGTATCACTACACTTCTATTTCTAAACTTATGAAACCCAGGTTATAAATTAAACTCAGATTACAACATAAAACGCTTTACCTACGAAGAACTATTTCGATGAGTGATTTTAAAATTTAAAACATAATCTGCTTTTCAATGAAATTTCAAATAAAGACTATTAAACATAAAGTAACTGGTGAACTCTGTTTTAATGAAAAAGAACTCAAGATTTCCAAAGTATCTATCTCCTTTTATTCCTATTAGGAAAATATATACAAGAAGTTCTATAAATGCTTTTATCAAACACACATGCATTCATTTAGCAATTAAACTAGTTATTACTTAAACCATTAATCTTCAATTCCTCATGTAAAAATTCCTGAGTAGCAACTGAGAAAACTTCAGGAAAAAATATTTGCCCAGGGCTTTCACAACTCTAAAAATGCCAACTCTGGGCAAACATACTAAGACATGATAATTAAAATGTTCCTAAACTTTAAAAGTTCCTAAACTAAGTAACCACAGAATACAAATGTTCTGCATAGATCTCTCTTTCACCTCAAAATTCCTCTTTCTGAACCCATCCTAAGAATAAAAATTTTATACAGTTTATACAGCTTTTCCTAGGCTTTTCTACACAGTATGTGGCTTTATCATTCATGTATTGGCAGTTCTGTCTTCTGCCTAACTGAAATTAAATGCCAATCTTTAAAATCTAATTTCAAGGTGAAATGAAAGGACATCAGCCACTTCCTCAGACTCGCCAGAGAAGGGTCCTCAGAAATCAGCGTCAGACCTTATCCACCAATGCATGACCCCTCTTCTCCCTACTTGAATGTTCCCACTGCAACAGGACAAGGTAGAGGTGAACAGAGAACTCTCCATCTCACAGACAGCTCAGTTTCTTTTTCAGCTGTTAGAAAACTCCGATGTTATCTGATACAGGTGTAACACGACTCAAATCCTTTTATTCTGGAGACCCTTCTATAAATATGGTCCAAGACTGCTCTAAACAACCGCCTTTTCAAATGGCTTTAGTCATCACCTCTGACGGCCTGGTTTCACAACATCCATTACTTGACCATGCCCAATTTCAGAATCTAGCCACTTTCACCTACTTTTCATACTAAATTAAAAGTTGGGAAGAAACAAAAATGAGACAACTTTTTGAAATACACACACTAAAACAAAATTCCAGCTAAATGGCACCTGCAAATAAATTTCTTCTTGGGAGGATTGGTAACTACATTCAGAAATGCATAAACTTGGAAGTGCGACAAAAGCAGACTCATTTCACTCCCAGTTGCAAACTGAGAAAAACATAGCACTGGAAATTCTAAGTGACTAAACAACACAAAATTGTACAGTTCAAGAACTCATTCTGTATACTACACCCTGAAACCTTTCAACGGGAAGCCCCACAGGTGACTGTGCTACAACGCAAGGGGTCTCCCATATAAGACATGCTGAGAGCCTCAATACAGTTACTGCATTTTCAATTTAAAAATTCGTGTATGTTCGTTTTTAAGGAGCCCAGCTAGGGGTCAAAGGAAATAAAACAGGGGAGGGGGGAGTAACACACTCCAAAGAGACCAGAAATGTTCTTCAGGCTTCTAGAGCAACTACAAAAAAAGAAACAGAAAGGAAGACACCTCTGGGAATCCAAACAAAAATGCTGGAAAAACGACATCAGTCTCAACTTCCATGTCTGCTCTAAGAGTTATCAACATAAGCCTATTTTCCTCAATTTCAAGTAACATCAATGATTGGTTGGGGGTTAAGGGGGGGTTAAACCATTCCATTAAAGGGGGTGTACACTTCAGGATCTAAAAATATGAAAAACATGCCACTCAGAACTGGGACGTCACTAGAGGCCTCCTGCAGACGAAACAAACTGCCACAGACTCACAAGTGGCATTTTGCATCACATAAACCCAATGTGAACTTTTTCATTCATTTACCCAAGTATTGATCCTATTTTAGAATCCAAATTTCCTAAGGTGAAAGCAAAACTGTTCAAAACCAGGAAGTCTGTTTGCTATACAGTTACAACCTACTCCAAAACTAGTTTTATGAACAGAAAAAAAAAAGAGAGAGAGAGACAAAGTTTTTATTGCTGTTTAATCTGACTTTATTCAGGTCAAGAACTCTTCAATACAACTTCACCAATGTTACAATGTCCTATCTGTATTCATGGAGGAAGGACTCCCCCTTCAAGGAGGAATTCACCTTGATTATCTGCTAACCGGCCACACCCCCCACCTCAGGGATTTCAAGGAAAGTATTGAATTATCATTTTCACCAAACTGTGCTATGTGTCTTACCTGAACTAAAGTAAAAAATGTTTGTGCCACATACAGGAGCATACAAAAAAGCAGGATACAAAGAAATACAAGTAACATGGTAAAGCAAATACATTTAAACTAATCTGCTTGGAGCCATGTTAACTAACCGATGTACTTGGCGGCTATGCTAAAAACAAAGTGTGGAGTTTCATTTCAAAGGTTTATGGAATAAACAAATATGCCTATACTCTGACTAATGCTACCCGTTTGGTCCCTAAAACAAGGTACAATAAATTTCAATAACCACATTTCCAAGGCTTTATGGTATCACCTAAAAAGCACAGGTTAAAGGGAGGGCTTAACCAATTTCTACATAATTAAAAATGTTTCCTTTTTAATAATGTGCTACTGGTTTTTACTTGTTCCTATTCTCCTTAAGCAGTAATATCTTAGCGTGGAGGGAGAAGAGCCAGAAAGAGGGAATACTCCAGAGGCTAAACAATACAACCTTATCTTCTCCCAAATTCTGGGAGAACAAGCTTAGGGACACAATGGCACGCCTGACCAGCTCTCTAGACCTGATCAAGAGGCACTGGTGTCCTCTCTCCCACTTTGTAGTGTGCGCTGACGCTCCGTGACCGCCAATTTTTCTATAGAGGTTGGACCGTGATCCCAAGCTTAAATTTAAGTTCAAACTTCACTGCATTGCTACTCCTCCAAATTGACCCAAAGCGTGATTCTAACGCTACAGAAAGTTCTGCTTGCAAAGTTCAGACATAATCGAGTTGTTATTTTTTTATCATACCTGGGCGGGGGTTGGGGGTCACACACCACGCTCTACGTTACCGAATTCACGGGAAGAATGGGGATTTCGGAGAAGACTTGTGGAGTACCTGACCCAGAACAGAGGACGAAGAGCTGCCTCCGGGCCGCGGGGCCCTGTCCTCGGCCACACCATCACTTGCAACGAACGGGCGGCAGGTTCGCTTAGCATCCCTCCAAACCTGAAATCCCCTACCTCAAGATCAATCAAAAGCAGGGGGAGAAAAGTTTCTTCCGGAAGGCGCAAAAAAGGCCACAACTTGGATGAATGAAACTGGGCTAAGGGCACCCGGAGCAGGATTTTCGCTGAAGTCAGAAAAAGAGAAGTCAAAGATTTTTTAACGTGAGATCGGTTATAAGCGCCCGGTAGTCCAGAAAACTGCACGAACACGCTGTGGAGAACATTTTATTGAGCGCGGACGGCTCCGGGGCGGCCGGCGGGCGCTAGTGTGGAGGCAGAGCGGGCGGCGACGGCGGCGGGGCCGGCGACGAGGCAGCTTCGCGACGGCGGGAGCGGGGCCGGGCGCTCGCGCGTGTCCTCCCGCGGACCTTCCAGGGACTCCCGCGGNGACGCAGGAGGGGCGGGAACCGCGGGGGCCTGACGGACTGCTGGGCCGGAAAGCTCCTGGGCGGCGAAAGCACGCTCCAGCCGAGCGAGCCCGGGCTTTAAGGCTCTGGCAGCTGCGCAGACAGCCCGCCACGCCCCCCTCAGCGCGCCCCGCCTCCCGCGCGCCCCGCCCTGCTTCCTCCTTAAGGCGGCCGCGCCGCGCCCCCTCGACAGTCCGTTTCCCCCAGGCGCGCCACCCCCGCCGGGACCCCTGGCCCCGCTGTCGCCGCGCGGGGGCGGCGCCGCGGGCTCGGTCAGGAGGGGCCAGCGCGGGCCGCACTCCGCCTCCGACCCTGCCGCCGCCGTTCCAGCTACCTACGGTTCTCGAACCAGCTGGAACTTTCCATGCCTCCGTCTCATTCCGGGCGGCGGGCGAGCGTGCGCCCTCGTGTGCGCGTGCGCTAAACAGTGCGGTCTTGTCCATGCGCGCGCCCCTCGCCCGCGACTTGTGGGCGCGAGGGACCTTCTAAGGCGGCCACGCTCTTCCGGATGGGGTCGCGGCCGGACCTGGGCTTTCCCCGCCCCTGGTTGCGCAGGGGGGTTCCAGAACGTTCCGGCTAAGGAGTGCGCGTCCGCGAGCAGGGGATGCCCGGGGCAACCTGCTCCTCGCGCCCCCTTCCCACGGCCGTCCTCGCGCGGCTACAGGCGTGGATTCCCGGGGCCCCTTCGGCGGGGTGGGCGCAAGGCGCAGGCTGTGGGCCGCTGCGCGCGTGGTCGGGTGTGGCCTCATCCCTCGCCGGCTGCCTGACCTTGGCAGGCTCCTGCAGAAAGGGGATGTGAAGGGCACCTACTTCCCAGGGCCGCGTTGCCTTTGAGTGAGCTGATGCACGTAAACCGTTAAGAACAGTGCCTGCACAGACATAGGCGCGACACAGTCATCTGTTGTTGGTTGAGCCCGGCCTGCCCCACGTGTAGTTGCCAAGGGCAGGCTAATACTTTGGCTTTAACCGATATTCTTTAAATGTTTGCTCAGCGTTCATTTAGAGGACCAGCTGAGAACTTGGAAAGCCGTTTAGTAACCTTCCGGGAGCATGAGCGTGCCCTGGAGGGAGGAGAGTCTCGTGGTTCATTACCCCCCAAACAGGCACACAGGGCTCACCTTTCCCTCCAGCCGTTGGCTGTACTTCTGGCAAGCCTTGTACAAAATGCATTTTTTCCAGCACCACACCTTAGAGGCTGAGCCCCCTGCAGTTGTCGCCCTTGCATACTCGACTTGCCCCTTTAAAAGGGCCTGTAAGTGAAATGTTTGTCTTTAAAGTGCTTTAATGCTAATAAGTAAAACTTACTGAGCACTTACTGTGTATCAGGCCCCACACTAAGGGTTTTATGTGCCTCTCCTAAAATTCTTCCTTTGTGAGGCACGTACTATTATTAACCCCCACTTTAGAGATTCAAAAATACAGGCACACAAAGGTTATGTAACTAGGCCCAGGTCAAACAGTAATAGAGATAAAATTTGGACCAAGACTATAGGAAGGCTGAGCCCATACTTAGTCCAGCTTCTGGTTCTCTCCACCACGTAGATTAAAGTGCCATTAATATTACTCAGTAGATTTACCACTATTCCATGTAAACCAAGAATAGAGTCCCTTTGTCACATTATCTGGAGACCTTGGTATTTCTCAGCTCTTAACTTTCCATCCCCCATCAAAGATAAAGACGATTTTTGAACACATCTACTCTGTGATTTTGGGGTTTTAACATTTTCTATTCTTGGACTTTTCCACAATCCCTATTCTTCTGAAGAAAATTACACAGGTATTAACACAAATTACCTAGTTAGTATTGACTCATTTCACTTTTGTTTAAAAAAAAAAAAAGTAGAATATTATAAATAAATAGCAGAAGAAAGCAAAGACTTTTTTTTTTTTAAGATCTTATTTATTTATTTATTTATTTGACAGAGACAGCCAGCGAGAGAGGGAACACAAGCAGGGGGAGTGGGAGAGGAAGAAGCAGGCTCCCAGCAGAGGAGCCTGATGTGGGGCTCGATCCCAGAACGCCGGGATCACGCCCTGAGCCGAAGGCAGACGCTTAACGACTGAGCCACCCAGGCGCCCCAGCAAAGACTTTCTGAACCTTAAGTTAGTTACAGGTTTTCCGGGATGGTTCCTACTTGAACAGTCCCTCCTGTTATCAACCACATACCCCAGTTTGGGAATGAGTAAATATGGACCCCAAAGTAATATGCCAAGCCAAAGACCAGGGCAATACCACCAGTTGACTTTTAACTTTTACCATGTCTTCTTGGAAGCTCCATAATTTTTCCCTAATGGCCAGGGACAAGTGAAAGGTCTAGTTTGTTGATAATTAGTATAAGGAAATTAATCTGATTGCATAAAGCCTCAACACAGCACCCCCAAAGCTCCCAATCTGGTGGCTGCCCAGGGGGCTTACTCCATTTCTTCTGAAAGGGAGAGAAAGAGCAGCTACCCTCATTTTCCTGCTTCAACTTTTTTTTTAAAGCACAGCACCAGGATGCTCATGGGTTCCTTAAAAAATAATAAAATCACAAGGAATGCTGATGCAAAGTTCATGTCCTCCTGTTATAACTACATATTTAAATTCACCAGAAAGATATTTTGAATTTTATACTATGCATATAAGTCGGCATTTAGAATTATAAAATATTACTGTAATATTTAATGTATTAGAATTACTCCAGCTACTTAGGAATAAGCTTAACCAAGGAGACAAAAAATCTGTACACTAAAAACCATAAAACATTGGTGAAAGAAATTGAAACAGTCATGGATGAAGAGATATCCATGTTCACGGATTAGAAGAAGTAATGTTAAAATGCCCAGACTACCCAAAATGATTTACAGATTCAATGCAATCTCTATCAAAATCCCAATGTCATTTTTTAGAGATAAAAAAAATCTTAAAATTCACATGGAACCACAAAAGAATAATGAAAGCTTTTCCACAAGAAGAATGAAGCAGGAGGCAATATAATTGTAATTGCAAACTATATTACAAAGCTATAGCAATTAAAACAGTAGGATACTGGCATAAAAACAGACATACAGACCAGTGGAACAGAACAGAGAACCCGGAAATAAACACACATATATGGTCAGCCAATGGTCAACTGATCTTGACAAGGGCCTAAGAATACACAATGGGAGAAAAGCAGTCATTTCAATATATGGTGTTGGGAAAACTGGATATTCACATGCAAAAGAATGAAATCACACCCTTTTCATACACCAAAATCCACTCAAAATTGGGTGACTCAGTTGGTTAAGGGTCTGACTCTTGATCTCGGCTCAGGTCATGGTCTCAGGGTGGTAATATCAGCCCTGCACCAGGCTTGAGATTCTCTCTCTCCCTCTCCCTCTGCCCCTTCTCTTTCTCCTGCACTCTCTCTCTAAAATAAATAAATCTTTTTAAAAAAATCAACTAAAAATAAACTAAAGACTTGAGCATAAGACTTGAAACCATAAAATTCCTTGAATAAAACATAGGGGAAAATCTTCTTGATGTTGGCCTTGGTAATGATTTCTTGGCTATGACACTAAGAGCACAGGTGACAAATGCAAAAATAGACAAATGGGATTGCGTCAAACTGAAAACCTTCTGCACAGCAAAGGAAATAATGAACAAAATGAAAAGGAAATCCACAGAATGGGAGAAAACATTTGCAAACTATATGTCTGATAAGGGGTTAATATGCAAAATACATTAAGGAACTCATACAATTTGATTTTTTTTTAAAAAGCAACAAACACAAATAATTACCTGATTTAAAAATAAGCAAAGAAAATAGACTTTTCTACAAAGAGGACATATAGAAGACCACCAGGTACACAAAAAGATGTTCAATATCACTAATCATCTGGGACATGCAAATCAAAACTATGATGAGCTGGCGCCTAGGTGGCTCAGTTGGTTAAGCATCTGCCTTCAGTTCAGGTCATGACCTCAGGGTCCTGGGATCAAGCCCTGAGTCGGGTTCCCTGCTCAGTGGGGAGTCTGCTTCTCCCTCTCCCTCCGCCCCTCCCCCTGCTCATTCTTTCTCTCTCCCTCTCTCTCTCAAATAAATAAATAAAATTTAAAAAAAATAAAAAACTACAATGCGATATCACCTCACACCTGTTAGAATGGTGTCAAGAATTAGCTAGTGTCTGCAAGAATGTGGAAAAAAGAAAACACTTGTCACTGTTGGTAGAGATATAAGTTGGTGCAGCCACTGTGGAAAACAGTATGGAGACTCCTCAAGAAATTAAAACTAGAACTACCATACGATCTAGCAATCCCTCTTATGGTTATAAATGTAAAGCAATGGAAATCAGATCTTGAAGAGTGATTTGCACTCCCATGTTCATTGCAGCCTTATTCACAATAGCTGAGACACGAAAGTAATCTAAATGTCCATGGGCAGATAAAGAAAATGTGATGCAATGGAATATTAGTCAGACTTAAAAAAGAAGGAAGTCTTGCCATTTGAGATAACATGGGTGAAACTGGAGGAAAAATATAGACACAAAAGGACACATGCTACATATCACTTACAAGAGACGTCTGAAATACTCAAACTCCTAGAAGCAGAGAGTAGAATGGTTGTTGACTGGATCTGGGAGAAGGGGGCCATGCGGTGGTATTAGGGAAAGAGTCCGAAACTTCGGTTATACAGGAAAAAAAATACTCTGTAACCTAGAGTCTCCAAATATTTAATGTGGTATATATTGAAGATTTGATTAACCGGAAATCTGGATTCGTTTTCAAGTAAGGTTTTATAAGAGGCCATAGAAAAGAAAAAAATAAGTTGAAATCCAGTCCAATTTCAAAAAAGTAACATCAGTGTGTGCCCTGGGGCAGCTTAATCATCTTTACCTTCTTATTTTATATTACTGTATAATAAGGCTTTACCTTGAGCTCACAGAAGGACGTTAATTCTCAAAGATATGTCACGGACAGGCCTTGTGCATCTAAAGACAACTGTCAAAAAAGTGAAGAAATGGGAATGTTTTCAATGAATGAAGAAAGTAATCCCACAGTTGAAACAAGTCATATTTTCAGCTGTCAATCATCACTCTCCTCAGTCTACCGTCCTCCCCCTAAGGAAAGTACACCGCCATTTCTCGCTCTGACTGCTCAGCCCGTGGCCCAGACCCAAGTCACAACATTTCAAATTCACTCTGTTTTTAAATGTCGTACCGGTGAACTCACTGGTATTTCTAAACCCCCTTGCGCACACAGTCACCCACCCTTTTAGAGACTCACTGGGTCATCTCACAGTGCTGTTGGCTGTGTGCCTTGCAGAATGAAACACGGTGTGCAACATACCCATATTATTAGGTCAGGCATTTGGGGAGCTCTTTTACTCCACTAATTTCCAAATCATTTTGCTAATTTTGATTATGTTTGTTGGGGGGAGGGAGCTCAGATCTGGGTTCCACTTTATAAGAAACAAAAAAGGAAAGCAAAGATTGCCTAAAGGAAATGTTTCCTTACTTTCACCTCTGCCTACTCTCTCTGGCAGGGGAAAAAAAAAATTATGGGGTGTTTGTGGGAGATGTTCTTTTTACCATAATATCTTTTTGAGGAAAATATACTTAATATATTTTGTAACATTAAAAAAAAACAAACCCAAAATCCTTCCTACATCTTCACTTATTGAAGGACTTAGCTTTCCTTCTGACATTGTTAGAAAGTGTTGGGGTGCCTGGGTGGCTCAGTCGGTTAAGCATCTGCCCTTGGCTCAGGTCATGATCCCAGGGTCCTGGGATCGAGTCCCAAAATGGGCTTCCTCCTCAGTGGGGAGCCTGCTTCTCCCTCTCTTTCTCTGCCTGCTGCTCCCCCCTGCTCGTGCTCTCTCTCTCTCTCTGTGTGTCAAATGAATAAATAAAATCTTAAAAAAAAAAAAAAAACAAGGGAAGAAAAGAAAGTGTCTCCAACAGCCTATTGTGGGACATTCATGTTCAATGTCAATAATGTTGGAGGTGTTAAACAGCTGTATGTTCTTCCACAAGTGCAAAATCCAGAACGCATGTGGAAAGATTTTAGATTTAGTAAAAGGAGCAAAGGCTGTGAACTGGAGAGGGCGCAGGAGGATGAAGCAGTGTCTGAAGGGGGCTGAAGGGGGAAAGGCACTAAACAAAAGCCAGTAGGAGCGCCTGGCAAAATAAACTGGGCGGGGGGGGGGCTCCCTCAGGGTGAGGCCTGAGAGGTACACAAGCCAGGCCTGCTCGGCACAGAGCAGTTTTAACGCTGGATGTGAAAGGGCCAAACGTGATCCGGCCTGAATGGATTCAAAGGAGGCAAGTGCACAAGCTGGGTCAAGCCCCGAGGGCATGGTGCTGGCCCTGGTTGAAGGAAGGAGTGTTAGGAGATAAAATCTGTAGGATCTTGGTGACTGATTGGATATTTGAGGGGCAGTTAGTGAGGCAAGCATCAACAGCAGATCCTGGGTTTCTCTTCAAGAAGCATTCCGGACTGACTTGCCTTTGTTCTGGTCATGCCCCTGTGTGGTGTCTCCTCAGCTCCTAAGTCATAAAGCTTATATTACAATTAGTATTTTTTTCTCTCTCTGGATGTCTTATCTTCGCAAACCTTCATAGCAAGATTATGATCTTCTGAAGAACTGAGGTGATAGCCTTTATTTCCCTAAAGAGTCTCCCTCTTCAGGGTTTCAACCAAAGGAAAGAAAGTGGTAGTCCTAAAAGCCCGCCCAGATCTACCACCTAAATGATCTGGCCATCCAAGGACTGTTCAAAGTTGGGGGTCATGACACCACCAGTCAACACTTCCTGGTAAGAAGGTCAATATCCGCCAGTATCATCTCAAAGTCCACAACCTCCATAAGGATCATCTCACCCATGTTGCTAGGGTTCCGTTGATTCATGTCAGGGAGAATGCCCTCATTGTAACAAGAAGGGGTTGCATGGATTTGGTACAAGGGGCAGAGCCCATAGGCACTACATTACATCCAGTAGTTACACAGCCCCCCCCATTGACTCAGGGTCAAAACAGAGTTGTGCCCTTGATCTGAACTTCACTGGACTTTCCTTTTACTAAGGCAGATGACAGGCAGGTAAAGAGTGTGTGGGAGGCAGAGGGGATTCCAACGGAGCCCATATTCAGGGGAAATAAATGATCTTTTGCAATGGAGAAGGTATCTGGTAGGAAGTCAAACTCCTCAAAAGCAGCTGTGAGGAAGATTTTATACTTTAGAGTGTAGCGCAAATTAGGATATAGTGTTTTAGTATTAGATAATATCTATTTTTTTCAAACTGCCCATATTTAAAAAAAAAAAAAAACAACTTCCTGGCAACAATAACAGCAGCTATTTATGCAGACAAAAAGAAGAAAAATCCTTACATGCAATTAAAATCACAAGATGATTGGAAGCTATCAGGGGATCCCTTCTACAATAAATCATCTTGAATTTTCAGCCTCCAGTTACTGAGAGCTTAGGAGAATATGCAGGAAATATCTTGGGGATTTAGCTCCCAACTTGAATAAAAAAGTCCGCAACTGACCTTAATACTAAATACATAGTTACCAAGAAAAATTTAAATAACCATGTTAACCAACTGCTCCTCTATATTATCGCAAATGAACAAGTCACTTAAGCGATTGAATAATCATTACATGTAGCGCTATCATTAACGGACTCCCCCTAGGGAATTCCCAAGGGGTTCACTTTGGCAATGATCAGTTATCTACAAGTCCTTTTTTTCTTTCCCCTCTGCCCCAAAATGTTCAGAATCCAGAAAACAGGGCCTTTGGGAGCAAGGACAACACTTTGTCTTCATACAAGAATATGCCTGGTTGATATTAGAGAGAAGCCAGATTGGAGACCCTCCTCCGTGACTAAGACATGGCCAAGTTCTGGGATGCAGAAAGGAGGGCTGTGGGTCGGCTGGTGAGGAAGGGCAACCTCAGGCCTGGGAATCAGTGCTATTAAACTTGACTCCAGCTGGAAGACCTGGGTAAGTGCCACCAGTGACATGAGAGGACCAGGGACCCTTTCTCCGACCACCTCACCTCCACTCACCTGGGTACCGTGAGGTACCTTCTCACACCATGGCCATAGGATCTTCTCCACAGCTTAAATACTTCAATGGTTCCCCTTTGCACTCAGGGTAAAGTCCCTAACTCCTCAACAGGGGTTTACGAGACCCTTCCTTCGGCAGCGTGACCCCACTCCCACCCACCCCCACCCCATCCTTCTTGCCACTCCTCAGCGTTCCTCCATGGTGTTTGCAATCCCTGAGTTCTGCATGCATTTCCCCTCCTGCCTTTTCTCCTCTGCCTGGAACACACTCCATTCCCTTCCCCTCGCCTACTTCTATTTGCACCCCACCTTTTTTTTTTAATTATGAGACATACAGATAGGGATTGCATGAAGCACATACAGAGAATTACAAGAATTACTTCACAAGGGGTGCCCAAGTGGCTCAGTTGGTTAAGCATCCAACTTTTGATCTCAGCTCAGGTCTTCATCTCAGGGTCATAAGTTCAAGCCCCACTTTGGGCTCCATGCTGGGCGTGGAGCTGACTTAAAAAAAATTATTTCACAAGCACCTCAGAAGCCCACATCCCAGAATATTCTTCCGTGCCTCCCCAGAAGTACAACCCTTCTCCTTCCTACTTTTCTTTGGTTTCCTTTCTGGTCTTACCATCTTTGGATGCATTCCCCAAGCAGGAGCCTGTGTCTGCCCGCTTCCTGAATGTTGGGTAAGTGCCTCGCCTTTTCTCCCCTCAAAATTGTGTTTAAGAGATTCATCCAAATTACAGAGTGTAGTTGTCTCGCACTTATTTTCACCACTGAAACTACTCCATTGTACAGCTAAGCCACTCTCTACCTGTTCTGCTGATGGACATGGCTGTTTCCTTTGTGGGTGGCTATGACAAAGTACACGCTGGGAACAACTTGCGCACACAGATTAGTGCATATATGTACCCGTGCAAAGAGTCAATGCTCTCTCCCTGGGTGTGCAAACCCCGAACTGTTCTACATAATGCTCAACGGCTCCTCAGAGTGCTGGTACCGGCATGCACTTCTCTGGTGGTATATGTCAACTTGCCTTCCTCTGCTCACATCTCAGTTTCACCACTGCCATGCAGAAAGCCTACCCTAAACTTGAAAGTCTGGATCAGGTGCACCTCCTTTGTACTCTTTTAGCACCTATACTTACCCCGTCATCCCGTGAACCATACCTTGTTGCACGCGCAGGACAGAAGTGCAAAGATACTGCTCATGTCCCTAGCTGCTGTCCCTCTGTGTCTGTTGCTCTATTGACACGGAGGTCACATGACCCCTAGACTGCTCCCGGTCAAGGATTGAGCACAGTGAAGGTACAAATTCAGGTTCATTTCTATTACACCCAGGACTCCTCTGATAGGTGTCTTGGGCTCAAGGACTTCCCAGTGACCCGAGCAAACCATTCTTGGAATTGTCCTGCAGTGTGTGACTCTCTGTCCCCTCCCTATCTCCAACACAGATGTCAGAACTGCAATGCTGTCTTCTCCCCACCGTCTCCTCTTCCCTCCTTTTGTCCTTTGCAAGCATTTCCTCCAAGAAATCTCTTACACGTCTGACCCTATCTTGGTGTCTGCTTCTTAGAGAGCTGGAACAAAGTGTCATCCCCTCTTTATCTTGTGGCCTTAGCAATGAACAGATAAATTCTCAAAGAAGAAACTCTTTTTTTAAAAAAGATTTTATTTATTTATTTATTTATTGGACAGAGAGACAGCCAGCAAGAGAGGAAACACAAGCAGGAGGAGTGGGAGAGGAAGAAGCAGGCTCATAGCAGAAGAGCCTGATGTGGGGCTCGATCCCTTAACGCCGGGATCACGCCCTGAGCCAAAGGCAGGCGCCTAACAGCTGTGCCACCCAGGCGCCCCTCAAAGAAGAAACTCTTATGCTCCCCCAGTGCCAAACAGAGGGACTGATACATGATAGATGCTGAGTAAATATCAGAGAAGAAATGAATAAATAAATAAATAAATAAATAAATAAATAAATAAGATTCCCTCTCCGTGTGAATAGGTTTCTGGTGTCATCTTGAAGGCAGAATAAACTACTTGGCCCAAGTCTGATACCTCCCTTCTTTCCACGGGCCTAGCCACAGGCTATACTTCCTACTTAAAAGGTGTGGCCAGTGTACAGTGATGGACAAAGGAACTAAGATTTCACTTCCTTTCTATGAGGGAAGAGCAAAGTCTCCCATTAGGTCATTGGTTTAGGAACTGGCTCCTCATTCCGCAGTTCAGAAGCTTCTGACCACAACCCCAACCTACCAGACTTGTGAAAGTTCTAATCACTGACAGTGGCAAAGAGAAGAGACCTATGGTGAGTGGCCTCTAAAATGGTCTCCTATGATCCCCACCTATTGGTATTACACTTTATATAATTCCCTGTCCTCCAGTGTGAGCCAGATTAAGACCTCTAAGGAATTGAATACAGCAGAAGTGATAGGGTATAACTTCTGAGTTGATATTATAAAAAGATTGGGGCTTCCATTATATAGGCTCAGTGGTAGAGTGAAGAAGACACTGGGATGAAAGTCAGAAGACCTAAGTGTAATCTTTGTCTTGAGGGCCCTGGCCAAGTCATTTTAATCTCTTTATGTTTTAGGTTCTTTATCCGTTAAATGGGTTAGGTAATTTCTAACTAATGACCATGATTGCTTTGTGTAGGAAATAAAAGCCAACTTTTACTAAGTGTTGCTCTACATATCTTTTTTTGTATCAATGCACTTAATGCTCACAGCAGTTCTGGGGGGTGAATACTGTTATTATCCTCATTTCATACAATGGAATACTACTCAACAATACAAAGAAGTCAGCTACAGACATGTTCAGCAACATGGATGAACCTCAATTATGCTGAGTGAAAGAAGCCAGATCCCCCCTACCCCCCCCCCACACACAAAATACTGAATGATTCCATTCCTAT
Organism: Ailuropoda melanoleuca; assembly: GCF_002007445.2. Lineage (NCBI taxonomy): Eukaryota > Metazoa > Chordata > Mammalia > Carnivora > Ursidae > Ailuropoda > Ailuropoda melanoleuca. The sequence continues at coordinate 10,478,657 of NC_048218.1, forward strand.
GAAATTCTAGAAAATTCTAACTATAGTGACACAAAACAAATCAGTGGTTGCTTGAGGTCGAAGTGAGGAAGAGAGATTATAAAGCGTGAGGCGTGAGGAAACATTTAAGGATAATGGATATTTTTATTATCTTGATTAGAGCCAATAATTTCATGGATGCATACATATGTCAAAACTTATCAAATTATATACTTTAAGCATGTACAATTTATTAGGTATCAATTATAGCTCAACACAGCTGTAGGAATATAAATCACATCATTATTATACTTAGGAAAACCATTTTCAGTCATTGTTCTCATATACCTCTACTCATATCTTCCCCTGTTTCACCTTCCCCAAATTCCTGAATAAGAGGTCAAGACCACACTCACCTCTGGTATTCATATCAATTAAGAAAATATGTCCGTGTGGAAAGAATTTTAAATTCTGCAGGAAATGCAAAGATGGGTAAGAAATAGTCCATGTCTTTAAGAAGTTATAATCTACGTAGGCAGGGATGATGTAAGTATGTTTATTTTTTAAATTTTCTTATATAAGTATGTTTAAAACTAAATCATCTAACAGGGTTTAAGTATCAAGTCTAAGAAATAGAAAGTATATAAAAGGAAAGTGATTAACTGCCTAACGAAGAGTACAGGCAAAAATTTCCAAAGACACATGACTTTGGGCTGGGATGGCTTGGGAATGTTTTATGTAGGATGTGGGATTTGAGCTGGAATGTGAAGAATGGATAACATTTAGATAGAGGGGAGCAGAAAAGAGGATACACACGAGATGTTTTGGTGGGGTCAGAGCATGGTGACATTGAGTGAATACGTTTGACAGGAAGAAAGGTGTCTGTAGAAGACTCACAGGAACTTAACTCTACAAAAGTGGAACCAGAGTTGGAGGGTCTTGAGTACCAGATGGAGAGTCTAAACTCTTGGCCTTTATTTCATTTTAACAACAGGAAGGTAGGGAGCCTTTCATCATTGGAATCATTTGGCAAAGAGTGTATGAGCATATATGAGGAATGTGGAAAGGAGATAACTTCGCTGCATGGACAAGTCCCCCCACCTCCCCACAGTCCTGAGACACTAGTCACAGAATCATGGGCTTTGAAAGCATCACGAAAGGTAGCACTGGAAATTTGTCCGATAGTATCCAGGCTTTTCTTGGAGGTAGTGCCTGACTTCTGTGCCAGAGTCAACAAGGACAGACTTTCCACTCTTACCATGTTCAGCCAGCGAATGGAAAATGATCCCATGTGCAACCATCAGACTCTCTCTCATGATTTTGAGTCCTGAGTGAATGACTCAGTGACACGAGGAACAGTTAGAGGTCATTCATCATGCTCACCAGACCCTTCCTTCTCAATGGCTGTGGTTATACTTCCTGCTAACCAGCCCTCCAGAATACTCTTGGTTCCTGGCAGGTACTCTGGACTCTGGTCAATTCTGAGATTCCCCCAAATATTATTCCAATAAATTTCATTTTTGCCTAAGATTTTAGAGTCTTTTGTATTTCTTGAAGCCAACAACCTGGACTGATGTAGAACTCTTCAGATCTTAATGCTTTGGTTCCCTGCATAAACCTGTTGGCCTTAGTTCACCCCCCTGGATCCATATGGAACAAGTCTGTCCCTTCTTCCACATGAACTTTTCCTATGCCTGAAGACAGCTCTTTGGCCTATCCTAACCCTTTCTTTCCCTAGGCTAAATGCCCCATGTTCCTTTGGGCGCTCGTCATCTCACGTGGGCTAGATTGCTTCACCAACCTGGACTGTTTTTCCAAGGGCGCTCAGCTGTTCACATTCAGACCTTGGTGACTCAACAAACATTTGTTAAATGATGGCTACAATACCTCTTGTAGGAAACAGTCATTCATTTTTGGTTTTCCATGCAAAGGCTATGTTACAGTTAGGGTCCTGGTTCAGCTACTGAAATAAAAGTCAAAACAACAGTGACTTAAATAAGATGGCTTATTACATGGAAAGGTCTAAATGTAGGAAGGACTGGGGATCCAGGCTCTTTCCAGCTTGTTTTTATCCATTTGTATCCATTTATAACACGTGGCTTCCATCTTGCGGTCTAGCATAGCCATTCCTACTTCTAGAACCATGTTCCTGTGCCAGGAGCAGGAAGGAAAGGGAGAAGAAAAGTCTTGTGGCACTCCTTTTAAGAAGTGTTGCGGAAGTTTTACCCATCATCTCTACTTATTTTCCATGAGTTGGAACTTAATCCTATAGCTTTCCTTTTCCTTCCAAGAAGGACTGGGAAGTATAGGGTTAGCTGAGAGAGGATGGTGAACTAGCAGTTCCTACCATAGACCATATAATGCAATTTGGGTATTTTCCAATAAAACACTCTAAGTACAATGAGATGTTACACAAGTCACAAGTGGTTTATTGGCTGTAACTTTCTTATATTCAATGTCGAGTATTTTGCAAGTGATGATCAGGCTAGAGTTACATTAAGAACTGAGTTTGAGGTAAATTCAATTGCATGGATTTATCAGGGCGCGTGCCCTGGTAAGTATAGTCTCTATACTTACAACCCAGAAGTCAGGTCTACAACTGAAAAGTTCTTCTAACTGAGACAACCAAGCAGCTAATTTCTTTTGAAAACAAAACCTACAAGTGTGCTTCGCACAATGAGTTCAATATATTTTCACACATATTAGATAGTATTCTTTTGGTAACAAATAATAGAAACTGACTCTAGTTTGTTTATAGGGGAAGGATGAATTATTAGAAGTGTTTCAGCTGTACCTCAGGACTCAAGGTAATGTGTAGCTAACTGGGCCTCTGGGACAGACTAAAACTTGGATGCACAGTAGACAGTGGCTATTCCTAGCCTCTTGGTCCACATAGAGTCCCTCTAGCCACCCAGAGATAGTCTGAGGCTCTCCTTCAATTGGCACATTTATTAGCCTTGGTTGGGTTAGTGGTCCACCTTGGTCAACCAGCAAAGTATAAGGCTAGGTCAAATCTTATCATTATGACAGCAAGCAGCTACCTCTGAGCCCTGCAGATTTGGGGGGTTACAGGTAGAGAGAAATAGTTTGCAGCAAAGGGGAGGCTAGACAGCCATCTCAATAGGCATGTCCTCTACCCATGCGTACATGGGGGGTGTCATAAGCGGAATGAAGTTTAAATAATGTGGCTATGAGGCCTGTGACACTCAGACTAGGAACAGGATGCAGTAAGGTTGGGGGAGCAACTATGTCTTCCTCAAGACTGTTTTGGTTATAATTGAAACCCATCCTAAAGCTCTAAAGCATGTCACCTGAGATTTTTAATATGTGAAGAAGGCTTTCATGTGCACAGGATCACCTCCAGTTACTTGTCTTAATTACCACTCAAGTTGTTAAAGTTGTAGAATTTTTTAAATACCTTATTTTTTAGAGCAATTTTAAGTTCACAGCAAAAGTGAGCAGAAGGTACAGAGATTTCCCATCAGCCCCCCGGTCCCACATTTGCATGGCCTCCACCATTATCCACATCACATGCCATAGTCCATTTGTTACCACTGATGTACCTGCACTAACACATCATCGCCCAAAGTCCATAGGCTACCTGGATATAGCTCAGTCCTGGTTTTGTATGTTCTGTGGGTTTCGACAAATGTATAATGACATATACCTACTATCAAGTATCATATAGAGCATTTTCACTTCCCTAAAATCCTCTGTGCTCCACTTATTCATCCTTCCCTCCTCCCTAACTTTTTAGTGTCTCCATGAATTTGCCTTTTCCAGAATATCCTATAATTGGAAAAATACAATACGTAGCCTTTGTAGATACAACACAAAAAGCACAAACCATGAAAGAAAGAACAACCTGATTTTAAAATAGGCCATGGACCTTTTCACAACACGTTTGCCACAAGAACACAGGTGTCATGAAAACCACCACTAAACCTAAACCAAAATGGGAAAGGAAAAGACTCATATCAACATCATCATCATTGGATATGTGGATTCAGGCAAGTCCACCACTACTGGTCATCTGATCTACAAATGTGGTGGGATCAACAAAAGAACTATCAAAAAGCTTGAGAAGGGGGCTGCTGAGATGGGAAAGGGCTCCTTCAAGTATGCCTAAGTCTTGGATAAACTGAAAGTTGAACATGAATGTGGCGTCACCATTGATATCTTCCTGAGGAAATTTGAGACCGGCAAGTATTTTGTGACCATCACTGATGTCCCAGGACATCAAGACTTTATCAAAAACGTGATTACAGGCACATCTTAGGCTGACTGTGCCATCCTGATTGTTGCTGCTGGTGCTTTTGGAGCAGTTATCTCTAAGAAGGGGCGGGAGTATGCCCTCCTGGCTTACACACTGGATGCGAAACAACTAATTGTTGATGTTAACAAAATGGATTCCACTGAGCCACCCAATAGCCAGAAGAGATATGAGGAAATCATTAAGGAAGGCAGCATCTACATTAAGAAAATTGGCTATAACCCTGACAGAGTAGCACTTATGCCAGTTTCTGGTTGGAATAGTGACAGCATGCTGGAGCCAAGTGCTAATGTGCCTTGGTTTGAGGGATGGAAAGTCACCTGAAAAGATGGCAAAGCCATTGGAACCACACTGCCTGAAGCTCTGGATGGCATTCTGTCACCAACTCGTCCAACTGACATGCCCTTACATCTGCCGCTCCAGGATGTCTACAAAATTGATGGTATTGGTACTGTCCCTGTGGGCTGAGTGGAGACTTGCTTTCTTAAACCTGGCATGGTGGTCACCTTTGCTCCAGTCAAGGTTACAACTGAAGTCAAGTGTGTCGAAATGCACCATGAAGCTTTGAGTGAGGCTCTTCCTGGGGACAATGTGGGCTTCAAGGTCAAGAACATATCTGTCAAAGATGGTCAGCATGGCAATGTGACTCGTGACAGCAAAAATGACCCACCCATGGAAGCAGCTGGTTTCATGGCTCAAGTTATTATCCTGAACCATCCAGGCCACATGAGTGGTGGATATGCACCTGTGCTGGATTGTCACACGGCTCACATTGCTTGCAAGTTTGTTGAGCTAAGGAGATTGATTGTTCTGGAAAAAAGCTGGAAGAAGGCCCCACATTCTTGAAATCTGGTGATGCTTCCATCATTGATATGGTTCCTGGTGAGCCTAAGTGTATTGCAAGCTTCTCTGATTATCCTCCCGGGGGCCGTTTTGCTGTTTGTGACATGAGATAGGCAGTTTCTGTGGGTGTCATCAAAGCGGTGGACAAGGAGGCAGCTGGAGCTGGCAAGGTCACCAAATCTGCCCAGAAAGCTCAGAAGGCTAAACGAATATTATCCCCAATACCTACCACCCCAGTCGTAATCAGTGGTGGGAGAGCATCAGAACTGTTTGTGTCAATTGGCCATTTAAGTTTAATAGTAAAAGACTGGCTAGTGATAACAGTGCATCGTAAAAGCTTCAGAAGGAAAGGAGAATGTTTTGTGGACCATGTGGGTGTGGTGTGTGGTGTGTGTGTATGTGTGGCAGTTTTAAGTTATTAGTTTTTTTTTTTAAGATTTTATTTATTTATTCAACAGAGATAGAGACAGCCAGCGAGAGAGGGAACACAAGCAGGGGGAGTGGGAGAGGAAGAAGCAGGCTCACAGCAGAGGAGCCTGACGGGGCTCAATCCCATAACGCCGGGATCACGCCCTGAGCCGAAGGCAGACGCTCAACCGCTGTGCCACCCAGGCGCCCCTAAGTTATTAGTTTTTTAAAATGAGTACTTTTTCATGGAAAAAACTTGACCAAAAATCTGTCGCCGAATTTGGGACCCATTACAACAAAAGTTTAATGAGAAAACTGTGTCTTCTTTTGGCCCACACTGTAACCTCGTGGAATACTATTCAGGTAAAAGATTAAAAGTCACCTGTAACCTATTTCTGGTGTTATCTTATGCTGAAACTCAGAATTTGGGTTAGCATTTTTTTTACTGGTGGGAATTTTTTGTGTTTTTTTCACCTTGCCTAAGGGAAAGAAATCATCTGTGTAAGTACATAGTAAAAAGCTATGGGGACGCCTGGGTGGCTCAGTCAGTTAAGTGTCTACCTTTGGCTCAGGCCACGATCCCAGGGTCCTGGGATCAAGTCCTGCATCAGGTTCCCTGCTCAGCGGGGAGTCTGCTTCTCCCTCTCCCTCTGCCTGCTGCTCCCCCTGCTTGTACTCTTTCTCTGTCAAATAAATAAATAAAAGTCTTTTTAAAAAAAGTATGGGGAAAGGGGTTCTGTTGGTGCAACAGATCATAGCTTAGAACAGATAGGCAAAGAGTAACACCATAAGATAGCTTATCTTATGGTGTAAGATAACCTTTATTACAGGTTACATTCTGTAATACTAAAGTCAATGTGTTGCACATAAAATCTCGTATTCCATCAATATTGAGGAAATTTGTTGATACCAAGAAAAATGGGCCAAAGACTTTAACAGATACTTCACCAAAGAAGATATATACATGGCTAAGCATATGAAAAGATTCTCCACATCATGCATCACCAGGGAAATGCAAATTAAAACAACAATGAGATATTGCTACACACTTATTAGAGTGGTCAAAATCCAGAACACCTGCAACACCAAATGCTGGTGAGAATGTGGAGCAACGGGAACTCTCACTTAACATTGATGGTGATGCAAAATGGTACAGCCAAGTTGAAAGACAGTTTGGCAATTACTTATAAAACTAAACGTACTCTTACCATATGATCCAGCAATAACGCTCCTTGGTATTTACCCAGCACGCACGTTTTTATAACAGCTTTATTCATAATTGCCAAAACTTGGAAGCAATCAAGATGATCCTCACCAGGGAATAAAGAAACTACAATACATCCCCAAACTGGAATATTATAGAGCAATGAAAAGGCAATCGACCTATCAAGGCATGAATAGACATAAAGGAAATTTAAATGCATATTACTGAGTAAAAGAAGCCAACCTGAAGAGTTGTAATATTTAAAAACCCAGGTTCTTCCAACGTCTTTATGTTTAATTCACAAGTCTTACCGTTATTTATGTCTAGTAATTTTTATGTTAAAATAATATTAATCACTTTCATTTTTTTGTCCAATTAATGTCAAATTGACTAAGTTTAAGTAGTAAGTCCTCCTAAGTTATTAGCCCTATTTAGGAACTTATTATTTAATTCTCTAAAACATTTTAAATGCATTTAAAATTAAAATATATGTTTCTCGGAAACACTTCAAGCATCCAATGTGCAAACTTATAAAACTGACAAGCGAAATCTTTCTAAGCCTTTAAGCAATTATTAAAATTTCATAAGCCGAGTGAAAGAGGTTTCTTAAGATTCATCGTGGATGACTACCAAATGTTTTCTAGTGTTAATTCTCCCCTCTTTGTCTTTAGTTAAAACCTCTGCGCTTTTGCTGGACATATGTCTGCCCAACAATAGACTATATTTCACAGCCATCTGTGGCCATGTGACTAAGTCAGGGCCAGTGGGATGTGAGTAGATATGACGTATGCTACAACCAGATCATTGCCTTTCAGACACTTGCAGCAGAGCCACTTCTTTCCCACTTCCCTTGGGTGTGGTGGTGAGCCAGTATCAACCACACTGATGAAAATAACACAGGCCATGTCAGAGCCAAAGGAGAGAAGGAGCCCACTCCCTAGAAGACCTCCCATAGCAAAGCTGCTTGGCCTGCAGCTGTGAAAAGCTCGCTACTGACTTCTATCAACTTTAAGTGATTATACTTTGGGGTTAGACTGTACCCTAGTAATACAACGTTCAAAGACTTCCTACAAACTTAATTGATGATATCTTCTTAAACATTCCAAATTGAAACTGCATGTTCAATTTGCCAGGTTCTCTGATATGTTAGATTTTCTTCAATGTGTCAAGTTCTCTATTTTTATTTATTTGGGGGGAAGGGCAGAGGAAGAAGGAATCTTAAGCAGGCTCCACGCCTGACACGGGGCTCAATCTCACAACCCTGAGACCGTGACCTGAGCTGAAATCAAGTTGGATGCTTAACCGACTGAGCCACCCAGGCACCCCTGTTTCAAGTTCTTTAAATAACACACTGATTATCATGATGATTCAACACTTGCTCCTGAAGTTACCATGAAAAGAATGCCATATTTCATGGGATCTAAGACTCTTTCAATTATAAAGTATAACATTATTTTAATGACACCACCATTCTAATTGTTTGATGCCATTGATACAGAATGCATTCCAAATTCCAAGATGTTAAAATTGAGAAAATGTAGCAATATTCTGATTTTGATTCAGCTCACCATCTATAGTGATCTGCAATTTTCCTAGGGTTGCAAAGTCACTTACCCAACCAAGAGAAGGCGATTTACTGTGGTAGGCTAACTGAGTTTAGTAGTGGAAGATTCGGGATTTTTAAGTAGTTACAGATTCAAGTTCTTGGTATGGAAGTGAAGACGGCACCTGGCTGCAGATGGTTGGTATGTCTAACCTGAGCCGTTGTGACTCCCAGTCGGAATACTAGAGCTGGAATCTGTCTGCCCAGCCAAAAGGGAGCTCTGTGTCCATACCTTTCACCTGGAATCTAGTTTCATAACACAGTCTCATGTGTTTTCTGGGTGGCTTTCAAGTTTCTCCTTTAACCTAGTTTAATTGAAGCTTCTTTCAACCTCTTTCCACCTGATCTGAGTAGGCATACCCCATGTATACTTCCAGGCTCACGCCTGTTCATACACACAGCAGACTGCAGCCAATCTCTTTGCTGTAAGATTAGGGTTAATTGAATGCTGTCTGTAACTCTCTTTTTTGTAGTTTGTATTTTTGCCTATCTCATTGACCATCATTCTGTAATTATAGCAGTGAAAAGGCCAAAACGGGGATTTATTGCAGATTTCAGACTATCTCCTAGAAGCCAGGGACGTGATATGCCATTGGGTCTTCTGAGGAACTAGATGTGACATTTTTTGGTTTATCTGGGATTGCGTGTTTCTGTTTTTGCTCTGCTCATGAAGTGTCTGATCCTGCCCCCCTTCCCTCTACCCCATCTTATCTCTCAGAGACAAGTGCTCTCTGCTTCCCCTTGCCTACCGTGGAGAACGGCTAGCCCATAGCATAGAATGCCCGGAGGACAAACCTGCTACATTCAAGTGACCACCAACACTGACCCTCATCTCTCATTTGAAATCTACCTTGAATCCAAGAGAGGGCAGCCATGACATGCAAACGCCTAGTCCTCAGGGAAGAGCTGTCCTGGGGAGCTGCAGACAGGGCAGATCTCAGCAAAGGTGGCTGCCTGGGGCAAAGTAGAGCTCGCTGGTTAAGGATATGCAGCTGAAGCCAGACTGTGTGGATCCAAACCCAGGTCCTGCTGCTTAATGGCTATATAACCTTGACCGAGTAACTGAATTCTGAGAACCATAGTTTCCCCATCTGTAACATAATCATACCTCAGGCACAGGGTCATGGCAAGGATGACATGGTGCATGTGGAAAGCAGGGGGAGACCTGCCTGCCACGTGGGAAGTGTTCAATAATTGTTTGCTGCGCGTTCTGATTATAGAGACAGACAAGTAAATAGATGCACGTTGCATGAATTTGCTCTCCACCTCAGGTGCTAGAATCATTGCATTTACCTATTTATTTTGATAAAATAAATCAAAATAAATTTGTTTGTTTATCTAAATCCACTGGTTTGGTTCCCATCTACCAAACCTGACAAGTCATTCCATCTCAGTCATGATTTGCTTCTGGATTCCTCCTCCTCCATCCAGACCAAAGGGATGCACCCAGAAGTAGGGGATTCCATCCCCCCAGGCCAACACAAGTGTGAGTTCATTGATTCACTCACCTGGAGTGGTGACGATAGGTGTCAGGTGTCGAGCACTGGGGACACAATGGTGAGTGAAAGCACACCCCCTTCTGCCTCTTGAAGGAAAACTTCAAAGGCACCATCAGCAAAGCTTGGTGATTGAAAGCACATGGAGGTGAGGGTGAGCAAGGGGTCAACGGCATTTCTGGGCTCTCATTCTATGTCACCGGGTAGATATTGGTGACCTGTAGGGAGGCAGTCTGAGAGGGAAATCACAATTCTTGTTTGGAGCAAAGCCAAGATGTTGGAGTGAGGGGGTGGCCTTGAGCATCCGGCTGCCCTCGCCCCAGCACAGCCCTGCGCTCAGCAGTGTTGCGACATCAGACAAGTCCCTTAACCTCTTTATAGATTTTCTTGTCTGAAACTGAGGAAAGTAATAGCTCTAGGTCACAGAGCTGTTGTGAAGATAAAACACGTTTATATAGGCATTTCTCATTTTATTGTGCTTCGCTTTATTATGCTCTGCAGATATTGCATTTCTTACAAATTCAGGGTTCGTAGCAACCTGGCATTGAGCAAGTCCACCGGCACCGTTTTCCCAACATTTGCCCACTTCCTGTCTCCGTGTTACTTTTTGGTAATCTCACAATATTTTAAACTCTTTCGTTATATTTGTCATGGTGATGCGATCAGTGATTACAACTTGCCGGAAGCTCAGAGGATGGTTAACATTCTTTAGCAATGAAGTATTTTTCCGTTAGGGTATATACATTGTTTTATTAAGACATAATGCTATTGCATGCTTAATAGAACGCCGTGTGCTATAAACATGACTTTTGTATGCACTGGAAAACCAAACAATGCATTGACTGGCTTAATTGCAATATTCACTTTATTGTGATGGTCTGGAACTAGAACCACAATATCTACAAGGTGTGCCTGTACCCGTAAAGTGTCTAAAACCAAGCCTGCCTCCGTAAGTGCCAGCCTTCAGCACATGGTGGGTTTGAGGTGCCTTTGAGATGTCAGCAGAATGCAAGCGCCCCAGAGCAGGGCCTTGGTCGAATTACTATTGGATCCTGGCTTGACGCACGGAGGGTGCTCAACAGCTATTTGTTAGCAGGACACAGTAAGGATTGTGTCTAGAGGACGGGCCGCAGATATCAACCTGTGAGTCCCTGCGTGGGTGGGACCTGAAGCCTTTGGCTGGCGTGAGTCCCTAGGGAGGGAGAGTCTAGGGAGAAGGGACCTGACCTGACCTAAATGGTTACCATTTAGGACATGGGAGTCTCCCATTTCTGCCCCCCTTCTCGTACCCCTTGGGATCCCTTCAGCATCGTTCCCCCCAGGGGGCCTGAAACATACACATTCTAGGGAGAATTTGAGGACAGCTTGAACCTTCAGATAGGGATGCTGGCCTTTCCATCCTAGCATAGGTTGGGAAAAGGTGGTCTTCTCCACACCTGGATCCACAGCTGTGCAAAACAATAGTATTGCAACACCATTGGGGTTTTTCTCCCTAATCATTCATCCTGCGGAGAGTCAGCTATAACCCACGCTGGCTGTCCTGTTTCTGCAGCCAAAGCCCTGTTTCACTATGCCAGATCATAATCCCCCTCTGCTGTTGTTGGAACACCTCTCAGGTGCCAGAGACTGACCCCTGAGCTCTGTCGGGAAGGAAGGTCACCCCGCCATGGCTCGTATGCCTCCTTGGGGCAGCAATCTGGCAGTTTCCCCCTATCTTTGATGGTGCTAATTTCCCCATGGCCTGGAAGTCCACTCTCGGTGTGCCAGGGCAGGGCACTCAGCCAGAGGGGCCCAAAGGAGGCCCCACCCTCTTGAGCCTACCTCAAGGCCTTCATGACTAATGTCAAGGACAGGCTGTGGGAATGGGCCTCAAGAACTTTCTGGTAGCTTCCCCTACTCACTGTATGCTAAGTTTAAAATCGTATTTAATAGTTTTTGTACATTGTAAATGCCAACGCCCCAGGACAGAGCCCTGCCTGCCCCACCCCAGGAAGAGGGTCTGGTTCCCAGTGGAGGCTCTGGCTTCCTTCTGTGAACTTCTCCAGATCAAAAGACAGAGCCCAGGCCACAAAGGACTGAGGGGAACAGAGGCAGGACCAGGACGGCCTCATCCTTGAAAGTCTGAGAAAAGAAGGGAACCGTCAAATTAGGTTTCAGGGTTCTAAAAGGTTATTTTTTATTATATGCATTTTTTCCATTGTAAGATCAATATAATCTCATTACAGAAAATTTGGGAAACAGGAAAAAAAAATGCCTCGGATCCCACAATCCAAACACAGCCACTGTTGACATTTTCGAGGTTTGTCTCTAAACTTCCTATGTGTGTTTTTATTTACATAGTTTTAATCATACTGTATATATCATTTTGTATTCTATTTTTTCCCCTTGGTGTCTAATCAGTAGCATTTCCATGTTCTTAACTGACCTTTGTAACTAGTATTAAAAACTGTTGCATTGCAGTCTATCCAAGGAAATGCCGTGGTCCACTTCATCATTCCCTTTTGGACATTCCAGTTCACACTTTTTCACTCTTTGTTCTCAAAACTATTTCTAAGACGAACACCTTTATGCACCGGATTTTTCTGCATTTAGGAACGCTTCCTTTAGTTGGCATTCCAAAGAAGGAGGTCTTGAATCATGTATGGTGCCTGAGGTCTATTGCTACTGTTTTTCCAAAGGGCACACTAGCAATGTGGAACAGGCCTCAGGTTAGAATCGGAACGAGGGGAAACTGAGGTCCAAACAGCAAGGATCCTCTGTTCTCAGTACCCAAGGAACTGGAGAAAAATTTCCCCAGGGGCTAAGGTGAGAGGTCAGAGGATCTAGGAAGAGGAACTGGGGATGATGGAAATGCCTGATGTATGTGAAAATCTGTGCCAAAGAATGTGAGTAATGAGTAGATGTGTAATTGCCCACATGTGGATGTTGTGTACCCAGGCCTCCCCCGAGCTACGCCGCCGCAACAGCTGACTGCTCAAGTGCCATATAGCAGTGAATTACAGGAGAAGGACAGACAGGTGAAGGCCAGGACCCCAGGGGCAAACATTTAAAAGAGAAGCTCTAATTACCTAGCAGGTGGCATGGAAAGTTACTGAAAGAAGGAAACGGCCCCACCCGCATGGCTCCCTGAGGCCACCTTGCCCTGTTCCTCACTTAGGGCATCACATAAAAAGGGAGTTTCAACACCCGCTCTCTGCTTGGTTCCAGGCTGCCTGCCTCAGCCCGTTCCTCCCACCTCATGCCATCCTGGATTTTATCCTTCCAACGTGCGATCTTCCTGGGCATTCTTTCATGTTTCAATTGTGTTCAGAGGTAAGGTTCTTATACATCTGACACTGGTTCCTTCAAACCATGATTCTGGTTCCACCACCACCTGCTAGCAAGCTTTGTTTGGGTCACTTCTCTGCTTTCACATGCCTTCAGGACCACCACAGCCCCAGTCCTGGAGGGCTCCCTCCCGGCACTCTCTCCTCATGCTGTTGGGTTCCATGCACTACCCAGACCCTGCTGGCATCTGTGTCTTCTTCCAGCCCAGACTTCTCTGCTGGGTGCCAGGCCCCCATTCCAGCCTGGAATTCCAAATGCAGCTCAGAGCCAGCAGTCCAGCTGAACCCGTTATCTCCCCTTTGGGTTGCACCTGCTCCAGTCTCTTATCCTGTGAGTGGTACCACCAAACACCTAGGTCTTATGCCAGAAATGCAACCCTCCTGGGCTTGCCCTTACTTCTTTCCTCCCATCCAATCAGTCACCAAGTAGTTCTCAAATCCGTCCTTTCCTTCTGACCCCCCTCCCTCCAGGGTCCTCAAATTCACTCCCACAATCACTCCTCACTGACCTGAGTCTTCCATCTTTAACTCTGTGGCTCCCAGAGTGTTCCTTCTCAAATGTTAACCTAACGAGGTCACTTCCTTATTTCAAACTCTAACTGGTTCCTGGAGCAAGGGATGCTACAAGGTAACATTCCAGATCCATTCATTCATTTACTCATTCAGCACATACTTACTGAGGTCCTACCATCTGACGGGCACTGGGCTAGCAGTAGGTATACACTGAGAAAGAGAACAGACCTAGTGATATAATATTCAGTGAAATTCAAGGTCATCTGTGAATGGCTCTTCCATTCAGGTCCAGTTTAATCTCTCAGTGTATCCCTGCCTTGTACCATATAGTCCTACCCATGACCTTGCAGTTCCCCAAAAGCACAACACCTCTCTGCCTTTGATGAGTTGCTTCCCAGACTTGTATAGGCTTCCCCATTTCTTTGGACAATTACATTCTTCTTAACTCAGTTGTGCTCTCAGCTTCTCTTGAAAGCTTTCACCAACACCTCCCCAACCAACCCCTCTGGGTTGACCTGCCCTTCCTCTATGCTTCAGCACCTGTGTTTACCTCTGTAATTGTATTTACTACACAGTGTGGTGACATAATTTACTGGCCTCTATTCTCTTTCACACACACACACACACACACACACACACACGCTCCTTAAGAGATAATAATTTTTATCACCCGCACCCAACAATGAGTGGTACATAGTCAGCATTTGGTAAATGAACACATACCCGTATAAAAATAACACATCATTCTTGTTGTTGAGTTAGTATCATATTTAATGCATTTATTTATATAATTTGTAATAACTGCAGGTAACTATCTTGGTCACTTTGGATGCAACATTTAAGAAACCATTGAGAGAGCAGCATTAAGTGCTTACTGATCAAATTTTTGTTGAGTGCCTACTATGTGCTAGGCGTTATGTTAGCACCAGGGATACGGCAGTGAAAAAGTTAGACAAAATCCTTCTCCTCATGGAGCTTGTATTCTGGTGGGGAGAGGTAGACTATAAACACAGAAGCAATTAGAAATCTCAGAAAGTGATAAATGCCATGAAGAAAACACAAGAATAACGGGGAAGAGCTTTCTTGGAGACAGAAGAAGGGAGCTCCATGTTAGGGAGACTGTTTTGGAAGGACTCTCTTTATCTCAACTTCCTCATGTGGGAGCTGGGAATCATAAAAGCACCTCCAGTGTCAGGATGCTTGGAAGATCACATGAGAAAATATGGATGCAGAGCTGACATTTCATAGAACATGTCTTTCTTGCAGGGTGTTAAGCCAGGGAGAGGTGATCTAAGTTACACCCTGAAAGGAGCAGGTGGAGAATGGATCACAGGGCCAGGAGGGGTAGCAGGGGGATCACCCAGAATGCTGTCACATAGAAAGATGAAGGCTTCTGACTTCATGTTTCTGGAAGCATATCCTGCCATGTGTCCCTGTGTTTTACTGACACTCAAAAGGCAAATTTACATCTCCATCTCCTGGGCATGAAGAGCCCGTTTGTGCCTGATAGAATCTGTAAGAACATGCCGTGTTTCCCACAGCTCACAGGAATCACACATGTTTCCTTATCAAGTTCTTCTGTGACTGTCACACTCAGCAGTCATTCATATCTGGGTACGATTGTGTTTCTGTCTTTCTACTATTCCTTACCTGTCTTCTCGGGGTTTCCATTACTATGTCTATTTGATACCTTAGTATTTCGCCAACATTTCTCCTACAGTTTCCCAGAGTTCCAAGCAGATGCTTGGCCATTGTTATATTTTTAAGAAATGTAAAGATTTGAGGAACTGAATAAATGAGAACACATACAATTCTTAGATTACATAATTAGAAATGCACACAGTTCTTATAAACATGATCTACCTGTCACCTGTTAATGGTGAAGTGTTTGAATGTTAACAGGGTGAGATTTTCACGCTATCATGCTGGACTGAAGCATGAAAACTCCAAACACGTCTACCTCAGGGAACACAATAATATACATGTTTGTTGATGGAGGGAGGGAGGGAGGGAGGAAGGAAGGAAGGAAGGAAGGAAGGAAGGAAGGAAGGAAGGAACTAATTCTTGAGGCTTAGTAGAACAGTAGAAGTGGAATGAAATATCTAGGAAATATTCCCAGTGAAGCTGCTCTAGACCATCTCCATCGAGATCTTGGGTGGCTTGGCTCCAAATTCTCAGCTTGGTCCTCTCTCTCTCTCTCCCTCCCACACTCACTTCCTTCCTTCCTTTCTTCTTTTTTGTTTGTTTTAGTTATACAAAATCATACCTGTAGGCTCTCTCAATGACATCCAGTCCTCTCCCTAGAGGTAACCACTGTTTTTAGATTGGTATGGATACTCTGAAATTATTTCTTTATATGTCTAACTATATATGACTGTATATGGAAAATATATGGTATTGTTTTGTTTTGATATAAATGAATCACATTGTGTGCATCATTCTGCCAATTGTTTAGTTTTCTCAAAGGTAATAATATCTCTTCAAAAATTCCCCAGTGTCACTATGTATAAATCTAGTTTTTTTATTTTTTATAATAATTTTTTATTACATTATGTTAGTCACCATACAGTACATCCCTGGTTTTTGACGTAAAGTTCCATGATTCATTACTTGCGTATAACACCCAGCGCACCATGCAATACGTGCCCTCCTTACTACCCATCACCAGCCTATCCCCATTCCCCCACCCCCCTCCCCTCTGAAGCCCTCAGTTTGTTTCCCAGAGTCCATAGTCTCTCATGGTTCATTCCCCCTTCTGTATACTCCCCTTTCTTCTTCCCTTTCTTCTCCTACCTATCTTCCTACTTCTTATGTTCCATAAATGAGTGAAACCATATGATAATTGTCTTTCTCTGCTTGACTTATTTCGCTTAGCATTATCTCCTCCAGTCCCATCCANGCAGCAAATGTTGAGAATTCGTTCTTTCTGATAGCTGAGTAATATTCTATTGTATATATGGACCACATCTTCTTAATCCAGTCATCTGTTGAAGGGCATCTCAGCTCCTTCCACAACTTCACTATTGTGGAAAATGCTGCTATGAACATTGGGGTGCATATGGCCCTTCTCTTCACTACGTCTGTATCTTTGGGGTAAATACCCAGTAGTGCAACGGCTGGGTCATAGGGTAGCTCAATTTTCAACTTTTTAAGGGACCTCCACACTGTTTTCCAAAGTGGCTGTACCAACTTGCATTCCCACCAACAGTGTAAGAGGGATCCCCTTTCTCCACATCCTCTACAACACTTGTTGTTTCCTGCCTTGCCAATTTTTGCCATTCTAACTGGCATAAGGTGGTATCTCAATGTGGTTTTGATTTGAATTTCCCTGATGGCTAATGATGTTGAATATTTTTTCATGTGTCTGTTAGCCCTTTGTATGTCCTTATTGGAAAAGTGTCTGTTCATATCTTCTGCCCATTTTTTGATTTGATTATTTGTTCCCCATGTATTGAGTTTGAGAAGTTCTTTGTAGAACTGGAACAAACAGCCCTTAAATTTGTGTGGAACCAGAAAAGGCCCCGAATCACCAAGGAATTGTTGAAAAGGAAAAACAAAGCTGGAGGCATCACAATGCCNCTGGGGGCATCACAATGCCGGATTTCAAGCTATACTACAAAGCTGTGATCACAAAGACAGCATGGTACTGGCACAAAAACAGACACATAGACCAATGGAACAGAATAGAGAACCCAGAAATGGACCCTCGGCTCTTTGGGCAGCTAATCTTTGACAAAGCAGGAAAAAACATTCAGTGGAAAAAAGTCTCTTCAATAAATGGTGCTGGAAAAATTGGTCAGCTACATGCAAAAGAATGAAACTTGACCACTCTTTCACACCATACACAAAGATAAACTCCAAATGGATGAAAGACCTCGATGTGAGACAGGAATCCATCAAAATCCTAGAGAACATAGGCTGCAACCTCTTTGACATCGGCCACAGCAACCTTTTTCATGACACATCTCCAAAGGCAAGAGAAACAAAAGAAAAAATGAACTTGTGGGACTTCATCAAGATAAAAAGCTTCTGCACAGCCAAGGAAACAATCAAAAAAAAACTAAGAGGCAGCCCACGGGATGGGAGAAGATATTTGCAAAGGACACTACAGATAAAAGATTAGTATCCAAGATCTACTTAATTTTTTAAAACTGCTACTCAGCATCTCAACATGCCATAATTTATATGTATCTTGGTGTAGTTAATCATTCTGATTTTTTTGTAATTAATTACTTGGCTTTATAATAACTCAGTATCCAGTAGAGCAAATTCTTCTGTGTTACTGTTCTTCTTAAGAGTGTTTTGCTGAAAGAATAAACATTGTTAAAATGTCCATACTACCCAAAGCAATCTACAGATTTAATACAATCCCTATGAAAATACCAACAGCATTTTTCACAGAACTGGAACAAATAATCCTAAAATTTGTACAGACCACAAAAGACCCTGAATAGCCAAAGCAATCTTGAAAAAGAAAAACAAAGCTGGAGGTATCACAATTCCAGATTTCAATTTATACTACAAAGTCGTCCTCAAAACAGTATTATACTGACATAAAAATAGACACATAGATCAATGGAACAGAATAGGAAGCCCAGAAATAAATCCATGATTATATGGTCAATTAATCTATGATAAAGGACGCAAGAATCTGCAACGGAAAAAAAGACAGTCTCTTCAACAAATGGTGTTGGGAAAACTGGCTGGCTACTTGCAAAAAATTAAACTGGACCGCTTTCTTACACTATACGCAAACTCAAAATGGATGAAGGACCTAGATGTGAGACCTGAAACCAATAGAAAACCTATAAGAAAACACAGGCAGTAATGTCTCCAACATCAGCCATGACATTTTTCTAGATATGTCTCCTGAGAGAGGGAGGGAAAGGGAAACGAAAGCAAAAATGAACTATTGGGACTATATCAAAATAAAGAGCTCTGCACAGCAAAGGAAATGACCAACAAAACTAAAAGACAGCCTACTGAATGGAAGAAGACATTTGCCAATTACATATCTGATAACGGGTTAGTATCCAAAATATATAAGGAACTTGTACAACTTAACACCAAAAAAAAATCAATTAAAAAACAGGCAGAAGATGTAAATAGACATTTCTCCAAAGAAGATATACAGATGGCCAACAGACACATAAAAAGATACTCAACATCATTCATCATCAGGGAAATACAAATGAAAACCACAATGAGATATCACTTTATACCTGCTAGAATGACCAGAATGACTAAAATCAAAACATAAGAAACAACAGTGTTGGTGAGGATGTGGAGAAAAAGGAACCCTCAGGTATTGTTGGTGGGAATGCAAACTGGTGCGGCCACTGTGGAAGACGGTATGGAGGTTCCTCAAAAAATTAAAAATAGAACTACCCTACGGTCCAGTAATCACAGTACCGGATATTTACCCAAAGAATGCGAAAACACCAATTCGAAAGGATATATGTACTCCTATGGTTATTGCAGCATTATTTACCATAGCTAAATTATGGAAGCTGCCCAAGTGTCCATCAACAGATGAATGGATAAAGAAGATATGAGATATTATATATATATATATATATATATATATATATATATAATGGAATATTATTCAGTCATAAAAATGAAATCTTGCCATTTGCAACAACATGGATGGATCTAGAGGGTATAGTGATAAGTGAAGAAAGTCAGAGAAAGACAAATACCATATGATTTCACTCATATGTGGAATTTAGGAAACAAACCAAATGAGCAAGGGAAAGAAAAGAGACAAATCAAAGAACAGACTCTTTTTTTTTTTTTAAGATTTTATTTATTTATTCGATAGAGATAGAGACAGCCAGAGAGAGAGGGAACACAAGCAGGGGGAGGGGGAGAGGAANAGGAAGAAGCAGGCTCATAGCGGAGGAGCCTGATGTGGGGCTCGATCCCGCAACGCCGGGATCACGCCCCGAGCCGAAGGCAGAAGCTTAACCGCTGTGCCACCCAGGCGCCCCAAAAGAACAGACTCTTAACTATAGAAAACAAACTGATGGCCACCAGAGAGGAGGTAGGTGGGGAGATGGGTGAAATAGGTGAAGGGGATTAAGAGTACACTTATCTTGATGAGCCCTGAGTAATATACAGAATTGTTGAATCACTATATGGTACACCTGAAACTAGTATAAGACGGTTAAGTACACTGGAATTAAATTTTTTTAATTTAATTTAATTTAATTTAATTTAAAGAGTGTATTGCTATTCTTGGTCCTTTGCATTTCTATATTTCTAGGTTCTTTTGTATATTTTACACATCTATGATATCATCTATGAATAATGAGAGTGTTATATATTTTTTTTCCAATTAATATATCTTTTATTTCCATGTCTTGCTTTTTTCATTGGCTAGGAGCTCCAGTACAATGTTGAATAGGAGTAAAAGTGGACATTTTTATCTTATTCCCACTTTCAAAGGGAAATCTTTCAACATTTCACCAATAAGAATGATATTTGCTATAGTATTTTTTTGTAGATAAATGTTATCAGATTGAGGAAGTTCTCTTCCATTCCCAATTTCCTGAGAATATTTTTGTATGGATGGTAACATTTTATTAAGTTTTTTATTTTAATTCCAGTATAGTTATCATTAGTGTTATATTAGTTTCTGTACGCAATAGAGTGATGCAACATTTCTGTACGTTACTCAGTGCTCATCGTGAGAAGTGTCCTCTTTAAATGGATGACAAAATTTATCAAAAGATTTTTCTGCATCTCTGGGATAATCATAGTTTCATTTGTTCAATGTGGTAACTTACATTGATTTCAAATGCTGTTTTTGGAGCTATTTAATTTGATCATGAAATTATCTTCTACGTAATGCTGAATTTGATTGGCCAGTGTTTGGGATTTTTGCCTTTGGGTTCTGGAGTATGATTGACTTGAATTTTCGTCCTTGTAACATCCTTGTCAGGTTTTGGCATCAGGGTTATGCTTTCCTCAGGTAACAAGTTTGGGATTATTTTTCCTTTTTCTATTTTCTGAGACCATTTGTGTAAGATTGGCGTTGTTCTTCAAATGTTTGTGTGAATTCACCATCAAAGACCTCAGGGACTAGAGTTTTCCTTGAGAAGAGGTTTTAAACAATAGTCCAATTTCTCTGATAGTTATTCAGGTAATCTGTTTTTCTTGAGTCCATTTTGATATGTGGAACTTTTCCAGGAATTTCCCATTTTGTTTTTGACATAAAGTTGTTTCAAAACCTTCTCTTAAAAAAATCCCCTCTTGCCCTACGTCAGGCTCCCTGCTCAGTGGGAAGTCTACTTCTCCCTCTCCCTCTGTCACTTCCCTGCTTGTGCTCTCTTTCAAATAAATAAATAAAATCTTTTTTAAAAACTCTCCTCTTTTTGATGCCTATGGGATCTGCAGTGATTAATTTCTCACTCTGTGGTCTACTGTAAATACAATCAAGCCTGGGTGTTTACTGTCACACAAACACCATTTCCTTTGTTGTTCCTCTCATCTGGAAAGCCAGACTTCACTTCTCTGCCTTTTCAAATGATGCTCAGCCATTAAGGCTCCATGCAAGTTTCACGGTCTCCGTGTAGAATTTGATGAGTGTTCTCATCCTGCACTAATTTCTTTCTTCTCTGGATATCTATATATTTTTATCTCTAATCTCTAATTTTTATCTCCAATTTGTTCCTAATCATACGCTTTTTCTGTTTTATTGTTTTGTGCCCTCTAATCAAACTGTCTGTTCTGAAAGTCAGAGCAAAGATATTTTCAAATTCCCCGTAGCATTCAGATGGTGATAATTCTACAGAAGGGCTCAGTTTAAAAAGATATTGATTGAGAGACTAATCCTATAGTTCTGTAAACTCAATACTGCAGAAATGTCACAAAAAGACTTTAAGAAAACTTTTGGTGATAAAACAGTAAGATAACATACAAGGATAGGAAAAGTAAAAGCACAACTGAAACCGTTCATATGCCAACTCTTGAATAAGAAGAGAAGAGCGTCAATCTTCTATACCAGGGTCCGCTGTCACCTCTATTGTCATAAAAATTAGTCTGAACTTAATAAACTCGCATAGTAAAAGTAAAACAATGAAATTTCAATTCATTTAAAAATGTAGAGAGGCAAATGAGCAAAATAAAACTCAAATAGGGAAGAAAGCTACTTCTAACTGGAACTAAGAAAAGTCCCAACCTTTTATTACAAATTCTGATTAATATTATCCAGATATGATATAATGTGGATTAAATGGAAAGACAGTTCCAGGAGTCACTATACAATTCCACAGTGCATTACCCTGGTGCAGTGGTACAGGTAAACCTGTTTGGAGAGCCATCAGAGAAGAAAGAACATGAAGACATTGGGAATACCACCCCATGAGAGAACTTCATAAGAAGTTCTAGTTTTCATCCTTGTCTTAGGCTGTTCAGGCTACTCTAACAAAAATACCATAGATTGGGTGGCTTAGGAACACCAGGAATTATTTCTAACAGTTCTTGGGAAGTCCAAGATCAAGATGCCAGCAGATTCAGTGTCTGAGGAGGGGACTCTCCCTGGTTCATAGAAGGCTGACTTCTTGGTGAATTGTCACATGGTAAAAAATGCCAAGGAAGTTCTCTGGAGTCTCTTTTACAAGAACATGAATTCCATTCATAGGGGATCCACCCTCATGACCTAATTATCTTCCAAAGCTCCACCTGCAAATACCGTCACACTGGGGACTTGGTTTCAACATATGAATCATGGGGTGACGTACACATGCAGTCTATAGCAATCTTCATTGATATTTGTGAAAAATTTACATCCATAAAGCAAACTACTACAAAAATGGAGATGATATCTGGAAATTTTAAAAAAAAGTACATCAGAATAACTTTAACGGGGATGCTGAATAGCAAAAAGAAATTCAATGTATACATAATTTTAAAAATTCTCCAAAGATGAAAACCAAAGAAAAAAAAAAGTACATCAGAATAACTTTAATGGGGATGCTGAATAGCAAAAAGAAATTCAATGTATACATAATTTTAAAAATTCTCCAAAGATGAAAACCAAAGAAATGGACATTTGAAGACTAAGATATGAAATATGAGTAGAAATCTATGAGAGTCAGCCACTTAAATGAGTTCCAGTGGATAATTCACTTAGAGGAGAGCCCATAATCAAATAAAAAAACAAACAAACAAACAAACAAAAAAATTCCCAATGCTAAAGAAAGACTTGGCTCTTTCCATCAAAAGGACCCACCAGGGGATGCCTGGGTGGCTCAGGTCGTTAAGCATCTGCCTTCAGCTCAGGTCAAGATCCCAAGCTCCTGGGATCAAGTCCCACATTGGGCTCCTTGCTCAGCAAAGAGCCTGCTTCTCCCTCTGCCTGTGCTCCCTCTGCTTGTGCTCTCCCTCTCTCTTTCTCTGGCAAATAAATAAAACCTTAAAAAAAAAAAAAAGACTCACCAAACACAAGGCAAGAGTATTAAAGAAAACAGTCAATTTAATCTGACGTGGTGAGATTTCTTTTATTTTCCCCATATTTGTTGAGATATAATTAACAAGTAAAAATCATGCATATTTACGGCACATAACATGATTTGATATATGTGTACATTGTGAACTGATTACCACAATCAAGCCGATTAACACACCCTCTGCCTCACACAGTTCCCTTTTCTGGTTTGCTTGTTTTTGGTGAGAACACTTAAGATCTACTCTCTCAGCACCTTTCAGCTATAAGCGTACAGTATTATTAACTGTATTAGCTGTTAACTGTACAGTCACCATGCTGTACATTAGATCTCCGGAACTTATTCATCTTATAATTGAAATTTTGGCCACATCTCCCATGTACCCCACCTCCCAGCTCCTGTCAACCATGTTCTACTCTCTCTGTGAATTTGACTTCTAAAAAATTCCACATATAAATGAGACCATACAGTACTTGTCTTTCTGTGTCTGGCATATTTCACTCAGCAGAGTATCCTCCAGTTCCATCCACGTTATCACAAAGATGAAGATGAAAATCCTGCACACTTGCAAACAAACACAAAAGGCTACTAATTGAAGACTAACATTGAAATTCTCATCTGCAGTTTTCAAATGCTGCAAGAGTGAAAAAACCTGATGGAATTCTAGAACTCTGTTCCCAGCCAAACTAGGATTCACATATGATCATAAAAAGAAGACAGACTTGGACATACAAAGGTTCAAATTATACACCACCCCATATACTTTTTGAAGAAGTTGTCTAATCCAGTGAAAAGTGATCAGAATAAGGATGACAAGAAAGGGAAGATTTTGCCTATGCTAAATTTAATAGGTAATATTTATTGAGCACTTAATATGGGTCAAGAGACTTTTGGAATGCAGGAAAATAGAGCAATCACATCCCCTTACTGTTTCTGAGAAAATTACTTAAGACTATATCAAATAATAAAGAAGAATCCAAATAAAGACATCAGAAAAAAAAGCCTAGTGTGTAAAAATAATAAGAGCCAAATTTTATTAAAAGTCTTACTCTGATTCCAGTACTATTCTAAACAACTTTACATATAACATCTCATTTAACTTTCCCAATATCATCACAGGTATGAATTATTATTATCCCCATTACACAGATGAAGAAATTAAGACATAAGAAAAATTTGCCCAAGGTTTACAGTCAGAAGATTGGCAAAGCTGATCTTTGGACCCATGAGATTACCTACACAGCCACTGCTCTTACCTATCTTTTTTACTCTGATGGTAAAAAATAAAACCATCTATTCAATTATTCTAAGTGCTAAAGATATAGGAGTAAACAAAATGAAGTACCTGCCCTTATCATATCTGCACTCTGGTGAGCACAAAGTCAACAAACATATATGTGCTATGAAGAAAAACAATGTAGGGTAAAGAGTGAATGGAAGAAGCTGATCTTATTGATCATGGTGGTCAGAGAGGGCATCTCTGAGGAGACACTAGAGCAAAGACCAAATGAGGTGAGGAAGGCTGCCATGAGGATATGTGGGGCAAGTGTTCCAAGCACCAAAAAGGCAGACACAGTCTTGGGAAAGTTGAGAAACAATAGGAGGCAAGTGTGGCTGGAGTCAAGTGAATGGAAGAAAAGTGGGAAGTGAAGGGGCAGACGTACCAAGAAATCAGATCACCTATGGACTCTGAGAAACAAACTGAGGGCTTCAGAGGGGAGGGGGTGGGGGAATGGGATAGGCTGGTGATGGGCAGTAAGGAGGGCACGTATTGCATGGTGCACTGGGTGTTATACGCAACTAATGAAGCATGGAACTTTACATCAAAAACCAGGGATGTACTGTATGGTGACTAACATAATACAATAAAAAAATATTATTATAAAAAAGAAGAAATCAGATCACCTAAGATCTATAGACCATGGGAAGAACTTGGGATTGTATTCTAGTGTGATGAGAAACCAGAGGAAAAATCACTCTGTCTTTGGTTTAGAGATAAGATAATAGAAAGGCAAAAGGGAAAAAATCAAGACAGTTAAGAATCTATTGTGATATGGGGTACCTGGGTGGCACAGTCGATTAAGTGTCCAACTCTTGGTTTCGGCTCTGGTCCTGATCTCAGGGTCATGGGATTGAGCCCCACATTGGGCTCCACACTCGGCGAGGAGTCTGCCTAGGTTTCTCTCTCCCTCTCCCTCTGTTCCTCCCCACCCTGCTCTTGCTCTCAAATGAATGAATGAATAAATAAATAAATAAATAAATAAATAAATAAATAAATAATTTTTTTAAAAAGGCTCTATTATGATAATCCAGGAGAAATGTGATGTTGCTTTGGACCAGGATGATATTAGCAGAGGGACTGGAGATTTACTTTGAAGGTAGAACAAACAGAATTGGCTATTGGATTGAATGTGGGGACTATGAGAGAAAGAGGGGATTCAAGTTTGATTCAAACATTTTTGACCTAAGAGGGTTAGGG